>NC_058522.1:139250168-139561523 GCF_904849725.1 Hordeum vulgare subsp. vulgare
ATTGTTCTTTTCAATACAATGAAACGCAAAGGCTTCTTGCGTTTTCTTGAAAAAAAATCCAAATTGTTTCAAATTTCTTAAAGATTCATTTATTTACCAATATAATAATCAACATGCTCACCTAATAGACCTATTAGACCTAAATTCATATAATCCATCGAACATATTTTACTAACTCGTCGAAATCAAAAACACCTAACTAAAACCAACCAAAACACCCACCGTAAAATTAGGTTAAAAGATCACAATCACCTAACTAAATCCAAGTTGTTTCAAACTAAATTAAATATATGTTTATCCACCAATATAATAATCATCATGCTCATCTACTCACCTAAAATCTCATAATCCACGAAACATCTCTGATTATCATCTCAAGACACAATCACCTAACTAAATCCAACTAAAATCTCATAAATCACAAAAAAATAGTTCAATATCACAATCACCTAACTAAATCCATATTGTTCAAGATCAATTAATCCACCAAACATTTTTGACTATCTCCTCAAGATCACAATCACCTAAGTCCATTGAAAAATCTCGTAATCCATCATGCAATTTGTTCAAGATCACAATCGCCTTACTAAATCCAAATTGTTCCATGTTTATTGAAGAAGTCGCTACTTTCTTGGAGATTGAGGTTTCTTCTATCTCTAATGGCATCTTTATTTCCTAAGAGAAGTATATCTAGGATCTTCTTACTCATGCTGCTGTGATGAGCACACTGTTGAGACTCCTATGGAGCTCAACATCCACTTTTGTGTCCACCTCCGCTCCTTGTAAATCCGGATGTGTATCCGTTGCCTGGTGGCGGGTTGCTATGTGTGTTGTCTTTTACTAGCTCGTCAAGATCACAATCACCTAACTAAATTCAACCAAAATCTTACAATCCATCACGAAATTTGATGTAAGATCACAATCACCTAAATAAAAACAAAATGTTCCAAACAAAATTAAAGATCTATTTATCCATCAATATAATAATCACCATGGTCATATATCATATCTAAAATCTCGTAATCCACCTAACAATTTAGACTATCTTCTCAAGATTAAATCACGGAACTAAATCCCCTCGTCCATGTCCTGGTCTCTAAGATCAAGGACGAAGCCGAACAATGGGCACGCGCTGGTGCACGCAGCCTTAGAGTCATCTTGCCTACTACCTGGGATGTACATTAAATTCATATTCATGTCCCTTCCTGAACTTGCTCTCCTAGGAGGGTTGTAACCAAACTCTATCTTTTCAATGCAACGAAACGCAAAATCTCTTGCGTTTTCTCGAAAAAAAAATCTCATGATCCATCACGAAATACGGTTCAATATTACAATCACCTAACTAAATCTAAATTAACCAAGACTAATTAATCCTCTAAACATCTTTGACTGTCTCCTCAAGATCACAATGAACTAAATAAATGCATCAAAATCTCGTAATTCACCATGAAATTTGGTTCAAGATCACAATTACCTAACTAAATCCAAATTGCTTTATGTTTATTAAAGATCCATTTATTCACCAATATAGTAACCACCATGCTCATTTACTAGACATAAATTTTATAATCCACCGAACATCTTTGAATATCTCGTCAAGATCACAATCACCTAACTTAATCTCCACTACATCTTCATTTCGTAAAACCTTATTTTCAGAATCATCCCATGGGCATTAGTGACACCCTTTGGTTTCTGTATAACTTTTATGAGTAACAAAGATTCTTCCCAAGTCTTATGATTTATGCGATTAGCATGGCTAAGCGTTACTATTAAACTTGCACATATGACCCAAATTTATCTGTCACCACTACATGGTTAGGAGGGGTATTAAGAATGTCAAAGGAGGGTGTCAATATCAAGCACATAAAGCATAGCTAAACCCTAGCTAATTTACTTAGCATAAGAATGTGAAAGGGGTGTCAATATCAAGCACATAGGGCATAGATAAACCCTAGCTAATTTACTTAACATAGAAATACTAGTAATAATACTTTATGCATGAAAAATAATTCTAGGTGTAATGCAAATATGGGTTCAACATGATCAAAGTAAGTTGCTTGCCTTGCTCAACAAAGTCTTCAATGGTTCTCGTCATTCCTCGAGCGTCCTTGAATCTTTCAATGTTACGAAAGATAATGATTTCTATTGATTGGAAAAATAAAATTAACACACAATCAATAAACAATATGTGCAAAATGCTCGAAAATTTACGAAAGTAGTATCATTGGAAAGAGGGAAATTTTAGATGAATTTTGGAAGTACCCTGGATTTTAGAAAAAGAGAAATAGTATTGTGGGCCAGAACGGGTCTGCCTGATTAGTGCTGCACCAGGGAAGGGGGTCGACGTCGCGCCGATTTAAACCTGCATTGGGGCGATCACACAAGCCACACATGAGCAGCAAAACCAGGATAATCAAACAATATATAAAGTTCACAATCAGGCAATAACAAATAAGATTATATGGACAAACTAGAGGATATTACTTCAAGTGGCTGCGCCCAGGAAACCAGAATGCAGCTGAAGCAGGAGCAGATAGCTTAATTTGGAGAGGGTTCTTTTGTTTGTGTGTGTGTTGTGGGGGGGGGGCTATTAGCAGGAGCAGGAATGGCAGTTGTTGTGGTAGGCGCAGGTCCGGCGGTGGATTGATCCTGGGACGCAGCAGCTGTTGTAACTTCAGTAGAATACGCTGTAGGCTGCCCATAACTACCAGTAGCATAACAATCACAGTATGACTGCTACTGGCCATAGCCTGGCTGACTGTATCCATACTGCACATAACCAGCCTGAGTAGGCGGTGCCTGTCCATACGGAGCAGATGAAGGCGGCTTCTGAGCATACGGAGGCTACCCATAAGCACCCTGGCCATACGTGCCCAGTGGTGGTGGCTGCATATCATAGCCAGGCTGTGTCTGTGGAGCAACGTATCCATATTGAGGGGCAAAACCTTGCGCCGTTTAGCTTGATGCAGCAGCACTAGTATAGGTGGTTGATTAGGATAACCCAGTTAGCCTCCAGTGGCTGGAGTTGAAGCTTGCTGCCCTGAAGATGCTTGACCAGCTCCACCTGGACGAGTACCATACCCTTGTGAAGCATGAGTAGCAGGCTGGCTGTAACTGTACCTGCTAGCACCAGCAGGCACAACAGTTCCAGTGGCAGACTGTTGTTGTTGGGATTGCTGCTGTTGGTTATAGTAGTCATAGCCAGTGCCAAGGGGAGCTGCTGTGCCATAAGGTTGCTGGCCATACTATGGTGGTGCACCAGGATAAGCTCCAGGCTGCATGTAAACATGCTGTTGTGTTGCTGGTGCATCAGGCGCAGCCCAGTTTGCCCGAGGGCAGAGAGGATGGTAGCCCTGTTGGATTTCTGGCACGATTCTGCAAAAATATAGTTTCACATCAGAATAGGTATAGAACACAACATACAATGTACCATGCAGAACAAGTGCAAACCAGACAAAACATATCCAAAGACAAAACAATGTAATATACTGTAATTTCAGAACCACCAAGAAAAATGGAGGGATCAACTCACGGAGCAAGATTCTCAAGTAACATTGGTGATGCTCATCTAGCGTCTACCATGTGCAGAACTACGGGACCTAATGAAGATCAGGCAGCTAGATAAACACATGTATATATTGAATAGCAATAAAAGATTGCCTTGCAAGTTTGTAGATGTTGATAAATCAGCAATAATGGATGGTGACAAAGTGATCCATAATTTTGTGCAACATCCACTTATATTGCTAAATGACAGAACATACCCAACAGCAGTTCTTTCGGCAAGTCTCTCCAAAAAGTATATTATAGGTGAACAGAAGAACGTCAAAGGAAATATTTAAGCAAAGTGTTAAGGACGCTTTTGGTCATGTAACCTGAAGAGTCAACAGAGGGAGAAAATATATACAAACAAACCAAAGATAATAGATTCATGTGAAATATGCATAATCTTTCCAAACTATACATAGCACATACAAACTTTCTTGCCCAGTCAATAAACTGTAACATTCTTATTTGTTACATGTTGCTCCCAGAGGGTGGTGTTAGCAACAGATAGAATGGTCTGAAAATTAAGCATCAAGAATTATCCCCTGAGTAAGCAAAAATATCAATAGCCTAAATACCAGCTACTACAGTGCACGATCCCTCGTTGAAGTGTGTAGACTGACTAGTTGAATGCCCGTGCATTGCCACGGGCAAATAAAATTAGACATACAAATATCGATTGAACATCCCTGTAATTTAGAAGGTATATAAAACTATTGAAATATATTTCAATTTTTTTTTTATTTTTTTTTCATATAGCACCTTGAAAGGGGCAAGGAAGATTTTCTAATTAATTAGAAAATTCAGTCAAAAAATCAGATACAAAGGGCACAACACGAGTTGTTGGAGTGAAAGACAAAAACAACCACACTATTAAACACACAGGTGCTAAATCTCCACCGATCAGCATACCAAATCCAACATAACCCGCCCACTAAGAGACATAAGAAGGAGCCCGTCTCTTGAAAGAGAACATAATCACTTCACTTAGCACCTTATTGCTGTCAGCGAGTTTGGGACGTCCCTACAAGCCTACACTGGGGACAAAGGACACACCTCAAGAACCATACACCGTCTTAGTATCAGTTACACGGATCAATGATCACCGCCATAGTACGGGCAACTATCGCGGCATCCGCCTAATAAACATGTTGAAATCACAACTCAAGATTTAGCATCCATAGTACATGGACCTGACCACAGCTAAACCACATTCATAGAGAAGTAATTTTTGCAGTGAAAATCGCGAGGAAGTAACATGATATTCTAGATTCACAGGTTTCATCTAAATGCATATTGCATCAAACACAGATCTATATGCAAAATCCCATCCATTCCTCCTCATCAATCATATATAGTGCAGAGTGTACATAATCTACACTCTGCATGGTCTCAGGCTATGTCACTATTGACATTCTCAGTTCATGGCGACTACCGGCCGATTTGCCTGATTCATATTGTGGCTAAGCTCTTTGCGAAGGTTCTGTCCTTGCGCTTAGCACCGAAGCTCGACGGCCTGGTGAGCCGCTATCAGAATGCCTTCATTGCCGGACGTACGCTCCACGACAACCTCATCCTCGTCCGGCAATCCCTCAAGCTGCTTCACCACCTGGGCGCACCGAGAATTATGCTCAAGCTCAACCTCACTCGGGCCTTTGACTCCATATCCTGGCCCTTCCTCTTCGAGGTCCTGCGCCAATATGGGTTCGGAGCGAAATTTCGGGAGTGGCTGGCCATCCTCCTATCGTCGGCCAGCACCTGCGTCATGCTTACCGGAGTGCCCGGCCCCCCGATATGGCACCACCGTGGGCTGCGCCAAGGTGACTCGACATCCTCGCAGCTTTTCGTCCTGGCTGTCGACACGCTCGGCCGCCTCATGCAGCGGGCCCTGTAGACCGGCATCCTCCGGTGCCTTCACCCTCGCCGCGATATCCCAGCTATTTCGCTATATGCCGGCGATGTGATGTTGTTCTGCCACGCCACGACCGATGAGGTCCTCGCTGTGAAGAGCATTCTGGGGGTCTTCGGTGCAGCCTCCGGACTCCACGTGAACTACGGCAAGAGCTCCGCCACGGCGTTGCATGGTGACGAGTCGACTGCTGACTTGCTTGAGATTCTCGGATGCCTGGCGGCGGACCTGCCTATCACATACCTTGGCATCCCGCTCACCACCCGCCGTCTCTCCGCGGCCCAAATGCAGCCGCTTGTTGACACAGTGGTTGGGCGCCTCCCGTCGTGGAAGGCATGGCTCATGAACAAGGCCGGGCGGCTGGCGCTCGTTAAGTCGGTGCTCAGTGCTATCCCCATTCATCAGCTGCTCGCCCTTGCGCCCCCGAAGAAAACCCTGAAGCAGCTCGAGAAGATTCAGCGAGGATTCCTTTGGGCTGGCCGCGAGGCTACCCATGGAGGACACTGTCACGTGAACTGGCGACGGGTCTGCCGGTCGATCGAGTATGGTTGACTGGGTGTCCGCGACCTTGAGCGCACCGGGCTCGCCCTCAGGCTCAGGTGGCTATGGCTCTCGAGGACGGACACTGACCGGGCTTGGCAAGGCCTGGACTTGTAGTTTACCCCTGAGGAGCGCGGCCTTTTCCACGCCTCCACTACCATGCAGCTCGGGGACGGAGCGACAGCCCTATTCTGGGAGGACCGTTGGCTCCACGGTCAGTCCATCCACGAACACGTGCCCTTGCTGTACCTGTGCATCCCCAAAAACCGAAGGAAATCGCGGACGGTGGCGGAGGGCATCGGCGGCAATGCATGGGCGCGGGATATCCACGGAAACCTTGGCCTACAAGTGATTGGGCAGTACCTCAGACTATGGCTGCTTGTGTCGCACACCACCCTGTCCACCGAGCCGGACAAGCTCGTTTGGAACTAGACGGCCAATGGCATCTACACAGCGCGGTCATGCTACCGGGCCACCTTCCACGGATCCATAACCTGTCACTCGTGGAAGCTGATTTGGAAGGGCTGGGCGCCGCCGAAAGTAAAGTTCTTTCACTGGCTCGCCAACTAGGACCGCTGCTGGACCGCAGAGCGTCTCGCCCGCCATGGCCTTCCTCACCACCCTCGGTGCCTCCTTTGCGACCAAGAGCCGGAAACGATCTGGCACCTGCTGCTCACATGCCCATTCGCGAGGCAGACCTGGCATGAGATCCTGTCCTGGCTGCGCCTGCCGGCTCCGGCGCCAGCTCAGGATGCCACGCTCCAGGACTGGTGGCTTCGGGCGAGGGATGCCACGCCAACCCCGCTTCGCAAAGCGCTGTTTTCAGTCACACTCTTAGTGTCGTGGATGATACGGAAGCATAGAAATGCGTGTGTTCTCGACCATGTAACTCCGTCGCTAGATGAGCTCGTTGACAAGATCAAGGACGAATCCCGATGCTGGGCTAAAGCCGGGGCTAAAGGGCTTAGGATATCTCTGCCCTCATCCTGGGACGTCCATTGATCCTCCTGTAACACCGATGTACTAGCCTCTTAGGAGGATATAACTCCCCCCCCCCCTTTTTCAATGCAATGAAACGCAAAGGTTTTTTGCGTTTTCTCGAAAAAAACATTCTCAGTTCAAAGGTGAGGCTGTCGCGTGCCAACTATGATTGACAAATTCAAGCACAGTTTACCAAGATATGGCAAGGAATTATTCAGCATACGAAAAACTATGAAAGTTTCAGTGAGCAAGTAGAGAAGCTTTCTGAAGGCCCACTTCTTTATTCAGAACAGATCCCTATTTGAACTGAGCATTTGTGTATCTTAGAAGACAAAAGTTTTGAAACTAAAAACCAATGTCCTGATGCTCGACTGGCTATACTACTCCACACACTGTAAAGGGTCAATAAATTTGAATAAAATTGTAAAGCAAACTACGCTCAGTCCAAATATATATTGCTTTCTCCTATCTCTACAACCACAATGTCACCTCGGTTTTTGTGATCGGAAAATTAGGAAGAACATTAAATGCAAGTGCTAAGGACATGTGTAGACTATAGTAACCATTTATTCAAGTTGACCTCCAATATCAAAATGTGATAGATATAATATGAGTTTGCTTCATGAAAAAGATATTTGCTTGTACTCTGGTGATAGATACAATCGCTCATAAGATAACCAATGTGTATTTCGATAAACCGATGCGTATCTTATCCAGTTTCAATTACAGTCCAGCTAAATGAGTTGAACCGAATTAAAATTGTACACAAGAGTAGAAAGGTAGTAGGCTACAGCATAAATTATTTACAACTCAAACCATAGCAATCCTAACTCTTCTCTTTGAACATCAGAGCAAGAATTTGAAAAAATGACCATTTGGCGGTGACTCGGATGAGCCTTTATGCCATTGCATTAGCTAAAGCATGTTTGCAAAATAGTAGCCATGGAATGATATTGGTAGGAACAAAAATTCAGGCCAAGTTTTTAAGATAAGCATGCATAGGAGGATGGGACTATTTCAATTTTGTTCTGCTAGGGGGGCTCCAAGTTCTGTGTCCCACCGGCCTACTAATATGACTCATGTTAGCACGAAAAATTCAGTCCCGCAGGGCTGCAAACAAAGTAGCAAAAGCACAACAGCAGCAAAGTACTCCCTCGTGTCAAAAATCGTCTTATAAAAAGTTACAGAGGGAGTAGATCGTAAGATGAAAAAACAGATCAGCATTATAAAAAAAAATAGAGAGATGAGTGGGTGAATAAAATAACTCTTTCTCCTAAATCTAACATATCAGAGTATGCGCATGTAGGTACTAAAGTTACTATACAAGTGTAATGTAGTTTCTTCAAGATTCAATAAGCTAACAACCATGCTTAACACATTGTCTACACAAATGCAACGAGGATTTAGATTTTAATACTAAAAGAGAAGTTCCAAGGAGCTACATAATTTCCTTGATTTACATTCAATTTAGATATTTGGATTTGTTTGAGAGCGGTGTCTTTATGAAATGGATATGTTTAGTAAAAAACCAACGTAAAGCAAGTTGGCATTGTTTTATCCGTACCAATTGATGTGCATTAGCAAAAAAGTGAAACTTCTTAGTAGCAGGTTGCACAAGTGAAAGCAGGCTTCCTTGCACCAGATATAAAGAATGGATATAAAGAATGGATTTAAAATATAAAGACTGATTTCTTTTGTCGTCCACAAGGAAGTTGCTCTGCTCATGGAAAAAAACAAAGAGAAATGAATAACCATGAAAATTAATCAATTAAGTACAAAGAAAGTTAGAAAGTGGGAATAATGTTACCAAGTAGGGAATGCAAATATTCAGCTACAGCAGAGAGGACGCACAAGTGTTGTGACAGGCAAGAGATAGGAAAAGACTTCATCCTGAATTTTAGCGACATTAACCAGCAGTAATTCATGGTATGATAATGATGTTGCGCTGAGGGCCAGGCCGTCCTCATCCTCCGTCTCCTAGTCCGTCAAGCCATCAGCAGTAATCCGTAGTCGTTGTACCAGGGGCAGAGAGGTGGTAGCAAACCTGTGCAACAACATCGTCTGGGTCAGCACCAATGATGAATTGATGATAGAGGAGGCAGACTCAAAGTTCGTATGCAGTTCTAGTTCTTCAGGAAAAAAATCAAGGATGATGAGTTCCAACTTCCAAGGCAGCTGACAAGTACACTTCGAGTTCATACAAAAGTCAATCCATTTGCCTGATCCACATAGTCGCCAAGATATTCGCCAAGGTTCTGTCGTTGCGCATCGCCCCCAAGCTCGATAGCTTGGTGAGCCGCAACCAGAACGCCTTCATCGCCGGACGCACGCTCCACGACAACTTCGTGCTCGTCAGGCAGTCTCTGCGGATGCTCCAGCACCTGGGCGCGCCGTGCATCATGCTCAAGCTCGACCTAACGCGGGCTTTCGACTCCATATCCTGGCCGTTCCTCTTCGAGGTCCTGCGCCAATATGGCTTCGGTGACAGGATCAAGGAATGGCTGTCCATCCTGCTCTCTTCGGCCAGCACGCGAGTTATGCTCAATGGAGTACCCGGCCCCCCGATCTGGCACAGGCACGGGCTGCGCCAGGGCGACTCCACATCGCCGCTGCTCTTTGTCCTGGCGGCCGATGCGCTGGCCCGCCTCATGCACAGGGCGCTCCACACCGGCATCCTCAGGCGCCTGCACCCCCGTCGCAGCATTCCGGCAATTTCTCTATATGCCGACGACGTGATGATGTTTTGCCACGCCGAGATGGAGGAGGTTATTGCTGTGAAGAGCATCTTGGGCATCTTCGAGACCGCATCTGGCCTGCGGGTGAATTACGGCAAGAGCTCCGCCACGACCCTGCATGGGGGTGAGGATGCCGACGCCCTGCTGGAGGCGCTGGGCTGCCAGCCCGCGGCGCTGCCCATCACGTACCTGGGCATCCCGCTCTCCTCTCGCCGGCCCTCAGCGGCACAGATGCAGCCACTGGTAGACGCCGTCGCAGGCCGCCTCCCGTCCTGGAAGGCATGGCTCATGAACAAGGCAGGACGGCTGGCATTGGTCAAATATGTTCTCAACGCGATCCCGATTCACCAGATGCTGGCTCTCTCGCCCCCGAAGAAGACCCTGAAACAGCTTGAGAAGATACAGCGCGGCTTCCTCTGGGCGGGTCGTGAGGCTGCAATGGGAGGGCACTGTCACGTCAACTGGCGCACTGTCTGCCGGCCGCTCGCCTACGGCGGGCTGGGCATTCGAGACCTGGAGCGCACGGGGCTAGCGCTCAGGCTCCGCTGGCTCTGGCTATCGAGGACGGATGCCGACCGTGCATGGCAAGGCCTTGACCTACAATTCTCCCCTGAGGAGCGCGGCCTATTCCATGCATCCACCCTCATGCTAGTAGGTGATGGCCTCACCGCTCTGTTCTGGGAGGACCGATGGCTGCATGGGCAGTCAATTCGCGAGCTTGCGCCACCCCTATACCTATGCATCCCCAAGAACAGAAGAAAAGTGAGGACGGTGGCGGAAGGCATCGCCGGCAATGCCTGGGCCCGTGACATCAGAGGTGTGGTGGGCCTGCAGGAGATAGGCCAATACTTGAGGACATGGCAGCTCGTCGCTCGGATCAATCTGTCCTCGAAGCCGGACAAGCTCATCTGGAAGTGGACGGCCAACGGCATCTACTCGGCGAGGTCTTGCTACAGGGCAACCTTCCATGGATCATTAACATGCCACTCTTGGCAGCTCATTTGGAAAGGTTGGGCTCCCCCGAAAGTCAAGCTCTTCCACTGGCTTGCGGATCTGGACCGCTGTTGGACCGCAGCCAGGCTTGCGCGCCGAGGGCTCCCTCACCACACTCGCTGCCTCCCATGCGACCAGGAGCCCGAGACTATCCGGCACCTGCTGATCTCCTGCTCCTTCGCGCGGCAGGCATGGCATGAGACGCTGTCCTGGCTGCACCTCCCGGCCCCTCTGCCGATGCACGACGCTTCCATCCAGGACTGGTGGAGTAGGGCGCGAGACGCCACCCCCCCACCGCTCCGCAAGACACTGCGTTCTGTCGCGCTGCTGGTCCCCTGGATGATATGGAAGCATAGGAACGCGTGTGTGTTCGATCACATACCTCCGTCGCTGAACGAGCTCTTAGATAGGATTCAAGATGAGGTTAGGTGCTGGGCTCGGGCTGGGGACAAAGGGCTTAGGGTAGCTTTGCCCCCAATCCACTAGACCTACATGTAACCGTGTTGTAACTTCCTCTTCGGAGGCTGTACTACCCCCCCCCCCCCTTTTCAATGCAAAGAAACGCAAGGCTTTTGCGTTTTCTCAAAAAAAAAAAGTCAATCCAAGTTTAAAGCTGATGCATTCATCAAAAGCAGCATACAACAAAAACTAATTGATCACATCAAGCAATAAATTAGGGGCGCGTGCAAAATTAACTTCCAAAAAGCATATTGACAAGTAGAGGCACTCCATTGGGCGTTGTGCATCATCACACATGACGGGTGATTAAGCTAGCCAGAACCAAAATCACATGCTTAACCATGCGTCTAACATTGCTGAAGAAACTCAGAAAGCCAAAATTGCCTACCGGTGACGTGGACCAGTGGACATGTGTGGCGGT
Source organism: Hordeum vulgare subsp. vulgare (assembly GCF_904849725.1). NCBI lineage: Eukaryota > Viridiplantae > Streptophyta > Magnoliopsida > Poales > Poaceae > Hordeum > Hordeum vulgare. The sequence goes on from NC_058522.1 coordinate 139,261,756, forward strand.
TCTCCTTTTTGATTTATTTTTTCCAAGTCCTAAGGAGTGCGCGTGCGCGATCCTTCTACTCCGAGCGGCCGCGCCAGTGCCGTAGGATCTGTACGAGACAAACAGGCGCGACGTGATACAGCAGTTACCCAAACGGAAGGGTTTGTCGTTTTCCTTGGGATTTTTTCCTTCCGAAACTCCATTTTCCCCACCCATCTGTTCGTCCTCCTCCTCCAGCCCTTTCCTCTTTCCGCCACAATGGTAAGATTTTCGCCGCATATTGGTGTTGATGCGGCAGTGGTGAGGTATGGAGGATGTTAGGAATAAGCAACTTGTATTCCCATGAGGCCATAGGCCGATATATATACATGTACAGGTTATGGACTATATGCAGGAAAACCCCTTATATATTGGGATAAATACAAAAGGGTACATGAGTTGTATTATAACTCTAACACCCCCCCTCAAACTCATGGTGGATGAACAACACTGAGTTTGGAGAGATAAAAGCCATGTTGTGCTCTAGTCTGGGCCTTCGTCAGGAAATCCGCCAACTGTAACTCGGAAGGCACATACTGAAGAGCAACAACCTGATCCTGCACAGCAGCGCGCACATAGAAAGCATCAACACCAATATGCTTGGTGAGCTCATGCTTCACAGGATCGCGCGCAGTGCTAATAGCACCTGTACTGTCAGATAAGAGCAGAGTCGGTGTAGTGACAGAAACACCAAAATCCTGAAGTAACCACCGTAACCAAGTCACCTCTGCCGTCAAAAGAGCCATCGCTCGCAACTCAGCCTCTGCACTCGAACGGGAAACTGCAATCTGTTTCTTCGTCTTCCAGGCAATGAGAGAACCACCAAGAAGAACACAGTAAGCAGAAAGTGAACGGCGATCTGAAGGATCACTAGCCCACGTAGCATCCGAATAGGCCTGAAGCTGTAAAGAACTGGAGCGAGGAAAGAATAAACGATGAGAGATTGTGCCCCGAAGATAGCGGAGAACACGGAGGAGATGACTATAGTGAACCGATGTGGGAGTAGAGACAAACTGACTCAGAATATGAACCGGATAAGAAATATCCGGACGAGTGACAGCTAGATAAACAAGACTGCCAACAAGATGACGATAGCGTGTCGGGTCAGGCAGGGGATCACCATCAGTAGCAGAGAGGTGAACATTGAGCTCCATAGGAGTCTCAACAATGCGCTCATCAGTAAGAGCAGCACGAGCAAGAAGATCCTGGATATACTTTTCCTGGGATATAAAAAAGCCATCAGAGGTAGAAGAGACTTCAATCCCAAGAAAGTAGCGAAGAGGTCCAAGATCAGACATAAGGAACTGCTCACTAAGACGAGCCTTGACAAAGGCAATATACTCAGGGTCATCCCCAGTGATGACCATGTCATCAACATAAAGAAGAAGGAGAGTCCGACCACGAGGAGAAAGGTGAATAAATAATGCTGGATCATGAACACTGGGTGAAAAACCAACGGCAGTCACCACAGAGGCAAAACGCTCAAACAAGGCTCGGGGGGCTTGCTTAAGGCCATAGAGAGAGCGACGAAGACGGCATACCATGCCATCAGGAATAGAATACCCAGGTGGAGGCTGCATGTACACCTCCTCACGCAGCTCACCATTAAGAAAAGCATTCTTAACATCAAGCTGAGAGATAGACCAGTGGCGTGTAGAGGCCACGGCAAGAAGTGTACGAACAGTGGTCATATGAGCCACAGGAGCAAAAGTCTCGTCATAATCACGACCATGCTCCTGCTGAAAACCACGAGCCACAAGACGAGCTTTGTGACGCTCAAGAGAACCATCGGAGCGAGTCTTTACCTTGTAGACCCACTTACAAGTGATGGGACGGACTCCAGGAGGAAGGGAAACAAGATCCCACGTACCTGTGCGTTCAAGAGCAGCAATCTCCTCAGCCATCGCAAACTGCCATTCAGGATGAACAACAGCCTGATGATAAGTAGTCGGCTCAAGAACAGCAGCGCCAGCGGTGGAAAAGCCTAAGCGATCAACAGGCGGACGAGGACGAGAACGCAAGCCATAAGTAGGCTGAGACGAGGATGACGGCACATCCAGAGAAGCATCCACAGAACGTGAACGACGAGTGTAACACTGAGGAAAAGATGGAACAATGGAAGGAGGAATCGCTAAAGTAGAATCGGAGAGTGGCGACGAAGAAGTCACCGGAGATGAAGGTGTAGAATCCGGTGACATGCTAGACGAGGAGACCGTGGAAGATGGTGGCGACAAATCGACTGGAGGTGGAGAAGCAGAGGGAGCAGAATGAGTAGGCAAAGGCTCGACGAGTGTGATAGGCGTGTCAGGAAAAGTGAGAAAAGAGATATCCTCTACTGAAAAAGTCGAGGAAGATGAGCGTGGGTAGAAGGGACGAGACTCATCAAAAGTCACATCCCGAGAGATACGTATCCGACGACCGATAGGATCCCAACAACGATAGCCCTTATGCTCATCACTATAGCCTAAGAAGACACACTCAACAGACTGAGCGGTCAGTTTGGTGCGTTCGCGGGGGGCAAGAAGAACATAGCAAACACAACCAAACAAGCAAAGCGTCGAATAATCGGGAGACCGATCAAAAAGACACTCGAAAGGAACACCACCCTGTAGAGCAGCGGAAGGCTGGAAATTGATGAGATAGGTGGAGGTGGAGACGGCCTCAGCCCAAAAATGCGGCGGGAGAGAGGCAGCAATCATCAATGCACGAGCCGTCTCAAGAAGATGACGATGCTTGCGCTCAGCCACGCCATTCTGAGCATGAGCACCAGGACAAGAGACCTCGCCGGAAAGAAAACCCCATAGGCGGATGCCACGCATGTGAATGCGCATGAAGCCAGTGAACTCGGTGTAGTTAGTGCCATCAAAGATCACTGGACAACGAGGAACAGCAACGTAGCCGGATGCAACAGACATTTTTTTTTTTTAGTCAACGAAACGCGTCAAACAACAGGACTCGATCTGGCGATGGGGGAGCCGCCTCGAGCTGGGAGAGCCTGAGAAGCGATCTGGTGCGGATGGAGTCGAGGGCCAGGGGCGGCGCGATCTGAGGAGATGGGACGCGGCCGCCTCTGCTGGTGGAAACCGCCGGTGCCTCTAACAGCCTGGAACCGCTGGGATCGGGACAGGCCGAGGCTTCGAGATCCAGCACCGCAACGGGATCGTGGCGGGTCGCGTCGGGAGGAGTCGGCGGCCTCCAGTCGTGACTTCGCCTGGAGCCGCTGGGATCGGGGCGGGCCGGGGCTTCGAGATCCAGTAGCTTCGACGGGGGCGGCTGGATCACGGGAGTGACGGGATCCTGCGGGAGATGGAGCCGGCGGGATTGGATCAGGGACGAGCGGCCGGCAGCTGTGACGGAAAGAGAGGCCGGCGGCCGTGATGGAAAGAGGAACAAGCACGAGTTGCGCGTGCGAAAGAAAACCTAGGGCTCTAATACCATGTTAGGAATAAGCAACTTGTATTCCCATGAGGCCATAGGCCGATATATATACATGTACAGGTTATGGACTATATGCAGGAAAACCCCTTATATATTGGGATAAATACAAAAGGGTACATGAGTTGTATTATAACTCTAACAGAGGAGTCGAGGTGGATCCACGGCAGGTTACCGGCCGCTCGATATCGATAGTTGTAACGGAGGAGGTCGCCGCCCTACCGCGCAGGGGAGGAGGCGCATCCGCGTGGTGACGGAGCTCGCCGCCAACAGCTCGAGCGCCCGCTGCGCAAGCCCGACGGCACATGGCGCTTCTGCATCGACTACCGCGCCCTCAACGCCCTGACGTCCAAGGACAAGTTCCCCATCCCCGTCGTGGATGAGCTCTTGGACGAGCTACACGGAGCGCGCTTCTTCACCAAGCTCGACCTTCACTCGGGCTACCATCAGTTGCGCATGCACCCTGACGACATCGAGAAGACGGCGTTCCACACTCACCATGGCCACTTCGAGTTCCTGGTTATGCCGTTCGGCCTCTCCAACGCGTCGGCGACCTTCCAGGCCCTGATGAACGACGTGCTCAGCCCATACTTGCGCCGCTTTGTGCTTGTTTTCTTTGATGACATTCTTATCTACAGTGCATCTTGGGCGGAGCACCTACAGCACGTGGCCATCATCTTCAACGAGCTTCGAGCGCATCGTCTTCACCTCAAGCGCTCGAAGTGCTCATTCGGCACGACCTCCGTCACGTACCTGGGGCACGTCATCTCGGCGGACGGGGTAGCGATGGACACGGACAAGGTCGCCGCCGTCGCCGCGTGGCCGACCCCGCGGTCACCGCGGGCGCTCCGCGGCTTCTTGGGCCTCGCCGGCTACTACCGGAAGTACATCCGGGACTTCGGCCTCATCGTCGCGCCACTGACGCGTCTCCTTCGACGCGACACCTTCTCCTGGGACGAGGAGGCGACTACGGCATTCGAGGCTCTCCAGCGGGCGCTCATGATGGGACCCGTCCTCCAGATGCCGGACTTTGATATGCCGTTTGTGGTGGACTGCGACGCCTCTGGCATCGTCTTCGGCGCCGTCCTCCACCAGGGCGAAGGACCGCTCGCCTTCTTCAGCCGCCCCTTCGCCGCTCGCCATCACAAGCTCGCAGCCTACGAGCGCGAGCTTATTGGGCTGGTTCAGGCGATGCGCCACTGGCGGCCTTATCTTTGGGGCCGGTCATTCCGTGTGCGCACGGACCACTACAGCCTCAAGTTCTTGCTGGACCAGCGCCTCTCCACAGTTCCACAGCACCAGTGGATCAGCAAGCTCTTCGGCTTCGACTTCACCGTCGAGTACCGCCCCGGCCGTCTCAACACGGTCGCCGACGCCTTGTCCCGCCGCGACACTGAGGATGTCGCGGATGACGTCGCCATGGCTGGCACTATCATGTGCATCCGCTCCGGGCCATCTTTCGCCTTCATCGACGACATCCACCTGTTCTAGTAATAATGAAATATACAGTGTGTTGGTTTATATCAAATAATATTGTTTTTTAGTACTTCAAATAAATCTCTAAGGGCATCTACAATGCTAATTGCTTACATATTATAGAGCGACAAATTTCTGAACATAATAGAATAATAATATTTGTTCCAGCACGCATAAGTAATTGTATGGAAATCATTATCAAATATGTTTCTTCCCATCGTCATGCATAAGTAACTGTATGGAAATGCCAACTTTCCACATTTCCCAACTCAAAGCTGAGAAAAAAAAGGACAACCATCAACCTGCTAGCACAGACCTAAAGCACGAACCAACTAGCACATCAGTGGGTAAAAGATTGATGATCGCAGGTCAAATAACAGAAGGTAACTGTATATCCTTGTCTAGTAAGCAAATATCCCTCTCGTGTATTTAAAAATGTGCCAACCAACCATTCATAATTTTATTTGAATGATAACAGCGGCTACTTATACATAATGAAAATGATGTGGTAAGATAAATTTGACCATTCTTTTTAGTCAATCAACATATGTGTTGTCAACTGAATGTATGAGTGAAATTGGTGTGGTGAGTCCAAAGCCAGCTTCCTATCCCACAACGACAAAACAACTTAGGAAGTCCCAAAAGCTTCTTGCTTTAATCATAAGCCAACATATAACTTCTTGTCAAACAAGACAGCGAAACCTCTACTCGGAACTCAGAAGTTGTTATGTAAGCTTGTGGAAAGAGATCTAGCATAAAGTGCCAATTAATATATGAAGGAACTACTTCTGTGGTTACAACTTATCTGAGCTTGCTGATGCAGCTAGTTCAAACGAGACACACACTCATCAGCAAATCAAAGTTGAGCAACTAGACCAACTAGACACACACTCATCAGCAAACAGCAGCAGTTTACTAGTGAGATAAGCAGCAGTTTTTCAGTCAACAACAATTTAACTACTGAGATGGGACATTGTATACTTGTTATTAAATCAAACAACATTGCAAATGAGCTATATTGTATACTTCCATTTGATAAACACGAGCATGTTACAGGAGCATGACTGCCCGGGCAAATCGCATCTTCATAGCACCAAGTATGTTACAGGAACACGAGCATGTTACAGGAACACGGCATGTTACAGGAGCATGACTACAAGCTGCAGACTAAGTCTTGTAATCTTGTAAGCTGACTAGTAAACAAATCGCATCTACAATAGCAAGAATGCTAGCACGCCAATGGTTAGAGCAACGAGTGAAACCCTAGAAAAGGGGGAGGAGAGGGGAGGGATGAGATGGAACTAGCCCTTACCGGCGAAGACGCCAGGTTACCGGAGCAATGAGTTCTGGCGTCGGAGGCGGCAGGGGCTGAGGAGGCAGGACCGACAGATCGTCTGGCAGGGGTTGAGGAGGCCTGGACGGAGCCGACGAACAGCGGACGGAGGGTGGAGGGCCGACGATGGAGAGCGGAGGGCCGACAACGGAGAGCGGAGGGCGGACGACGGATGTCGGAGAGCGGAAGGTGGAGAGGGGCGAAGGGGCGACGGTGGAGGGGGCAGACGGCAGAGGGCGCGGCGCCGTCACGGAGGGAGGAAATTCGCGAGCTGCCCCTCGCGTCTGCTCTTACACGGGTATTGAGGGTTTCAGGCGTGTAAATTTGGGGATGGGCCGGGGTAACGAACGGGCTGTGGGGAATTTCAGGGATTCTTTTACCGGGCCTGTAAAATACTCTCGATAACGTGCGAATACCCGGATACCGTACGCAGCCTGACTGAAGTTGGATATGCTTTATAGTTTCTCCAGCTTTTCCAATGATAACACCAACCTAAAAGAAGTTACGAACATTATCAGTTAGCAGAGCAAAAAAACTAGACTTCATGCAACCTTGTATCAACTGCAAGAACGCAGAAACCAAACGAGTAAACTCCCAAGTAGCATACCTTCCATTTGGGATATCAATCTTTTTTGTTGTACTACCACTCTGGTATCAATCACCATAAGAAGAATACTGATGTGTGTTTCCTTGAGAAGATAAGGGTGGGATGGAAGAACCATGGCGTGAAAACAAAACAACAACTCATTATATTACTGATAGTTGCAGATCTGTTGAGTGAGAAGAACAAGCTTCATGTGGACAACATAAAATAGGACAATAATGTCAGTACATAAGTAATAAACTAATAACGTTCAGAGCTGACTGAAAATATTACTGGAAATCACATCATTTATGTACTACATGACATAATCAAATATTTGGCCCTATGCCGATAGACAATCATCAATGCAGTATGTTACCCTTTTTTGCATGTTAAAAAGGAACCACAGAAACTATTGTCATTTGTCGCATCTAGCAGACAGGGGCCAGTTCCACAAGACATTGAATAAAATGTTACATGATATAGCAGAATCAAACTATGAATACTATTGATCATCTACACAAGATATATTTGCCAGAATCATTAACAAACTCTACTAGCCATCCTTATAAGTCCGTGATAATATTGGAGCTCATTATATGGAGATCTAAACTTCCTAGCGAGGATAAAGGAATTGCTGTGCGTTTTCTTGTTGCCTAGATCCTAGTACGGTTAAGCTTCGCTTAGGCGGGCTATTTTCTTCCATTGCTTCCTAAACATATCGCTAAATCGCATGGATCGCAATGGCATAGCAGTACTCAACAGCTAAGGCCCACTTGGCGGCTGGAGAGAGAAAAAGGAGATGATGAACTGCACACTCACATGATATTTCTTCACTACTTGTCACTAATGAGATAAAAAAATTAAGGGCCGAGTAATCGCCAAAAAGAAAGGTAGTTCCTTCACTAAATTAATATTTCTCATGCCTTCATTATTTACAAAATGTTAACTGTGTGAGATAAAGAAGTGCCTATGAGTATGTATCTCAAAGTCTGAAAAATGAATAGCCAAGAAGCAACCATGTCGCCCTGTCACTGGTCCAAAAACCCCACACTACATATTTGTTGAACTAACATTGTTTTCTCAAGTTTAATTTCACACGACCAATTCATTCACAATATCATAAAAGAAGATATATTGTGACCAGCATATATCAGAAAGTATTTTTTAAGGTAAATTGCATGTCAATAAAAACAAAGATGGTAAAGGGATCATGAGATTAGAAGATCCATCCATCCAAAAAATATTATTTTTAGGGAGAAGAGCTAACATATCAAGTGAATGGTGAAGTTACCTCTAAAGCTATATTTCAATACTAAAGCCATGCACTCCTGACATAGATTCCAAAAATCCACATTATATATACCTACCACATGGACTTGAGAACAGCAAATGAAGTCCAAGGAAGAAAGAAAGTTCAATTAGGAAAAGCCTATTGATCATTATTGCATCTATGTTGTTTTGTCAGACTAAAATATGTGAACAGACGGAAAACAGTGAGCCAGGTCCAACCTAATGCTTATAAAAACATATAAGCTAATCCAATAACTATAGACATGCCCAAAATGTAGCAAGGAAAATTAGCCAAGTTATTTTGTACCTCCTGAGTTCCCTTTAGCCCATATTAAGTTACGGACTTCTACATGCTGTCTCACTGAGCCTTTCATGATTTGAGACCTGTAAAACTAAGCTGAGGTTCACAAAAGAGTGGATGCATACAGCCTAGTGTGCCAAAAAAGAGGAATTTAAAAACTAAGTGCAAAGCAAAAAACAGCGGATCTTGCCCCGGTAAGTTGCGTGCAAAAGAAGAGCTTACGCGCTTTTATCTTTGCAGATATATACATATCATAGACATCTCAGACGACCTGGTATAGTCCATTGCCTTGTCATATATATTGTTATTACAAAACTAAAACACAAGCGTACACATATAATCATCTAGTTTTGAAATAGCATACATGTTGGTAAGTTAAATTAGAGTGCACTGATTTTCAGCATTATACCAAAGAGCAGGGGGGGGGGGCATGAGATGAACACAAATAAAGCCACAGAAAAACTTCACGCACCTCAAGTCCTCAACTCGGCTTGTTCGCCACACCTAAGCTGCCACTCGTTGTGTGTGCTCGAGCGCCATGGAAGAAACCCTCCGGATGCATCGCCACAATAGGCTTTGGAAACGGATCCTGCTGGACTTCAAGTCTGCCATTAGCCCATTACCGTAGACCTGTATGATGTGTTCTTGTATGTGGACGCCGGGGGCGACCCCTGCACAAGACTTGACGGGTTTCGCGCGAGACGGCCACTGGCGCAGCACAACGGATGGGGCCCTAAGACGCAGACCTCGTGGGTGCTCACACCGCCGGTAGGGCAGCTGCTTCCATGTACGGTCCGACTTCCGGTGACTGTCGCCTCTCGGCCATCTCCAGGAAAGCAGCGACACACCACATCGCCGTCGGGGCCGAGGAGACCAATAGATGACGGGGGGCAGCCGAGAGGTGGTGAGTCGACGACGGACAGCGAGGGACGTCGGCGACTAACGGGTGATGCTCGCCTGCGAGGGATGTACCGGAAGGCGGCGGCGGATGGCGTGCTCCCTTTTTTCTCTGTACGTCTCTGTCTCTCTCCCTCTCTAGAAGAATAAGGAAAGAACAAAAGATTGACGGTGGATAATGAGGCCCAGCTCGAAATATTTTGATGGCCTCTAACGGTAATATCTCCGAGTCAGATGAAATAATAAAAACAAAGGAAAAAAGAAAAATGGGCAAACACGTGTCAACGAGGAGGGGTCCATCGCTTACCACTGGAATTGCACGAGAGGAGAGCCTAGCTATAGTATATATTGTATTATTTCGTGAAGTTCGGAAAAATTATGAATTTGATAAAATAAATAAAAAGATATAAAATATTACGAATTTAAGAAAAAGTTCGTTAAATTTGAAAAAGTTCGTGAAATTTGAAAAAATCATGAATTTAGAAAACAAATTTTTATAGCAGTTTATAAATGAAAAAAGTTCACATATTTTGAAAAAAAGTTTGCGGCTATGAAAAATGTTCATTGATTTTAAAAAGTCCATGAACATGAAAAACATCAATGAATTGAAAAAAGTCCAAAACTTGAAAAAGTTCGTTATTTGAAAGAAGTTCACAAAAATGAAAAACATCACAAAAAAAGGAAAATAGGTTCATAAATAGGACTATATGTGTACTAAATAATGGAAAAATGAAATGCTTGATATATTTGATGAGTTCCATTTGCGAAAGTATGTTGAATATCCCTATGCGCCTCCCATTGATCCCATACATCCTTCTCATGATGATGAAGTTGATATGCTTGGTAACCTAAACACTCTCAATCTAATCATTAGAGGTTTACCAAGAAATGTGCTTAATCAGTTGCAAAACTTTGAGTGTGCTCATACCTTGTGGAAAGACTTATAGAAATGATATCCAGATTATTCCTTGAAAAATCTTGATATCATTGTCCACACATACATTGCTTTTCACAAAATGAAGCCGACCGGTCCTAATTTTGATAAATGCCTATTTGAGCTTCATGACCTCATGGTTTCTCCAACAGTCTGCAACCTCAAGGTCAGTAAGATGTTAGTTGACGGCGGGGCAGGGATGAACCTGATTTCTCCCGAGGTTGTCAAGAGGTTGCAGATCCGTGACAGTGAGCTCAAGCCGACGGGTTCATTCCAAGGTATCAACCCCGGCAGAAGCCAACCAAAGGGAAAGATAACCTTATATGTTACATTCGGCGGAGAGCTCAACTACCGGACCTAAAAGGTCGTATTCGATGTGGCCGAGCTCTCCCTACCATACAATGGAATCCTTGGTCACCCGGCCTTGGCAAAATTCATGGCAGCATCCCACTATGCTTACAATGTTCTGAAGATGCCAGGGCCCGTGGGAGTAATCTCCATCCCGTCCGACAAGAAGGACATTGTCATTTGCATAGATCAGATGTATCGAGACGTGGTGGCAGCTGAAGCCGCACAAGAATCAACTCCTACCACAAGCCAGAAGAAGGAGAAGAAGTCTAGAGGAAACACCGACAAGGACTCCGGGAAGCGTGCTTCCGCGGAGTGCGCTGTGCCCATCGATGACCTTGTGGAGAGTTCCACTAGCAGTAAGTCCAAGGCCTCCTACCCTACAACGAAGAAGGTCCCGGGAAGGGAGGATGGATCTGATGGTACATTCACCATCCACGCCACCCTTAGTGATAAATAGGAAAGCGCGCTCGTTGCCTTTCTACAGGCAATGTCGATGTGTTTGCCTGGCAACCTTCTGACATACCCAGTGTTCCCAGAGAGGTGATTGAGCACCACCTTGTTGTCCGCCCTCGCGCGAGACCCGTCAAGCAAAAGGTCAGAAAACATGCCTTGGAGAGGCAACAGTTTACCGCCGAAGAAATCAAGAAGTTGGAAGCAACTGGTTTGGTCCGAGGAGTACTGCATCTGACGTGGTTAGCTAACCCGGTAGTGGTACGCAAGGCTAATGGGAAATGGAGGCTTTGCATTGATTTCACGGATTTAAACAAAGCATGCCTGAAGGGCCCATTCCCCTTGACGCGCATTGGTCAGGTAGTTGATGCCACTTCCGGATGTGATCGGCTTTCCTTCCTGGACACGTATTCCGAATATCATCAGATTTTCATGGCCAAAGAGGATGAGGAAACGACCTCGTTCATAACTTCATGCGGCACATACTATTTCATACGAATGCCCTTCGGGTTAAAGAGCACTGGTTCTACCTTTGCCAGGGCCGTCCAAATTGGATTCGGACCCGAGCTGCACAGAAATGTGGAAACTTACATGGATGACATGGTGGTCAAGACCAGAGATGAAGCCAGCCTTGTCCAAGACCTGGAAGAGACCTTTGTGAACCTACATAGGATCAATCTAAAGCTCAACCCCGAGAAGTGTGTGTTCGGTGTTCTGTCCGAGAAAGCTACTTGGGTTCTTCGCGTCTCAGTGAGGAATTGAAGCCAATCCCGACAAGATCAAAGCTATCGAGTAGATACAAGCGCCCAAGACAGTCAAGGACGTGAGACACCTGATCGGGTGCGTTGCCACATTGAGCAGATTCATTTCCAAATCCGCCGAACGGGCCTTGCCATTCTTCAAAATCCTGAAGAAGGCTGCCCCGATGAAGTGGACCCCGAAAGCAGACGCGACACTGCAAGATCTGAAAACATACCTCTCTTCCGCTCCCACATTGGTTGCTCCCAAGCCACAAGAGTCGTTGCTGCTATACCTGGCGACAATGAATCAAGTTGTTAGCACGGCCTTGGTGGCGCAGTGGGAGATAAATGAGGATGCAACCGTCGTGGTAGACGCTGTCGGGGATGAAGCAAAAATATACGCGGCAATGCCCAACACAGACTCATAAGAAACCCTGTAAGTTAGCAAGGAGAGCTCCAAGGAGTTGGGGAAGAAGGTGGTGTAGCGGCCAGTGTACTTTGTCAGTTCCCTGTTACATGGGGCTAGATCAAGATACCCTGGAGTGCAAAAGCTGATCTTTGGCCTCATCATGGGCCTCAAGGAAGTTGCGCCACTACTTCCAAGCCCATGAGATCATGGTTGTTACCCGGTTCCCACTATAGCGCATCCTGAGGAACCCCGAAGCCAAGGCAGAATAGTCGACTGGGCACTTGAGCTGTCAAGTTTTGGGTTGAAGTACGAAAGCACTTCCACCATCCTGAGTAGAGCACTGGAGGAGTTCATCGCTGAATGGACGCCCACACCAGACGATGAAATCTAAGAAACCATTCTCCCCGATAGGGAAACACCCAAGGAATGGGTCATGTACTTTGATGGTGCCTTCTCACTCCAGGGTGCCGAGGCAGGTGCGCTCCTCGTCGCCCCCATCGGAGAGCACCTCAAGTACATGGTCCAGATGCATTTTCCTCAGGAAGAAGCTACCAACAACACCGCCGAATATGAAGGGCTCCTTGCGGGACTCAAAATCGCGGTGGAGTTGGGGATCAAGAAGCTGATCATCAGAGGAGACTCCTAAGTTGTGGTGAAATAGGTCAACAAGGATTATCAGAGTCCGTTGATGGAGTCTTACGTAGAAGAAGTGAGGAAGTTGGAAGAACACTTTGACGGGTTGCAGGCGGAGCATGTGCCGCGTGCAGAAAACAATATGGTTGATCACCTGTCAAAGTGTGCCGCGTAGAAGCTCCTTGTGGAACCAGGAGTTTTTGTCCTTCACCTCACTCGGTCATACGTATCCCCCTCAAAGATGACCAAGAAGAGAAAAAAACTAAACTCCGGTAAATATTTCCCGGTAGAGCTTCTTGAAGCCCCCGGTAGAGAGGTTGCCGGAGGCGGTCCCGTTTCGCCTGGTGAGCCTGGTGACCCCTGGGTTCTCGCAGTAGAGGCAAGCGCTCCCACGAATGCGGAGATGCCTTTAGTCCTTGTCGTTGAGACACGGGCTTCGGCTTGGGCGTAGCACATCGTCCAATTCCTCCAGATAGGAGAACTTCCCAAAGAACAAGAAGACGCTGAAATAGTAGCCCGCCGGTCTAGTATGTACCAATTTGTCAATGATACTCTATAAAGAAGAAGACCCAACGATGTGAAATTAAGGTGCATCTGCCGAGAAGAAGGACTAAAGTTGTTGGCAAAGATTTACGGAGGCATGTGTGGGTCGCACATAGGATCAAGGGCCCTTGCCGGGAAAGCTTTCCGCCAGGGTTTCTATTGGCCCACAACCCTTCAAGATGCAACTGACTCTTCATCAAGTGTGAAGCCTACCAGTTCCATTCCAAGAACATCCATCAGCCAGCACAAGCCCTCCAGACTATCCCTCTATCCTGGCCATTCTTAGTCTGGAGGCTCGATATCTTGGGCCCCTTCCCCCGCGCTGCCAGGGGTTTCAAGTTCTTGTACATAGCAATTGACAACTTCATGAAATGTCCTGAGGTGGAGCCACTGAGAAAGGTGACCGTGCAGTCAGCTATAAGTTCATGAAGGGACTGGTGTGCCACTTTGGAGTACCCAACAAAATAATCACTGACAACGACACCCAGTTCATGAGTTGCATATTCATGCAGTACGTCCAAAGCCTCGGAAGTAAGGTCTCCTTCGCCTTTGTTGCTCACCCAAAGAGCAAGGAGCAAGCCTAGAGGATGAATGTTGAAGTGTTGCGGGGGCTCACGACAAGAACTTTCGATAGACTACAAATATGCGACAAGCACTAGATTGATGAGTTGTGGGTGGTTCTTTGGTCCCTCAGAACGACACCGAATCGAGCTACCGGCCACACACCTTTCTCCCTAGTATATGGGGTAGAAGAATTTATCCCCACGGAACTCATATACGGGTCACATCGAGTGCTTTCCTATGATGAAGTGGCACAACATCAGCTGCGGCATCACGATGACACGCTCCTCGATGAGGATCGTCTCCGGGCTGCTATGCATGTTGCACGCTACCAGCAAGCCCTGCGCCACTACCATAGCTGCAGGGTCCATGCCCGGAGCTTTGAGGAAGGCGACCTTGTCCTTAGGTTCGTTCAGTCTGCCAAGGGTTCCAACAAGTTGACACCAAAGTGGGAAGGCCCTTACCGGGTAGTACAAGTCACTAGACCTGGCACAGTCCGTCGGGAGACCGAAGATGGCATCAAAGTGCTTAACTCATGGAATATTGAGCATATTCGTAAGTTCTACCCGTAAGGCACGGTTGCCGGGCCAAGTTCCCAGCAACCACCTTTTATACAAGCCTTGCCGAAGTTTCATGTAACCCTTTGCACAAAGCCAGACGCAGACCATGTGCATAAATAAAGCTAGGCATTGCATCATACCATCATTTGCATATGCATCATGCATTACGCATTTACTTGTGTTATGATGTCACTACTGCCCTAGTTTACCAGTTATTAAGGGTGCTTGATGGACTTGTGGTCCTTGTTACCGGGTCTCCCTCTCTTCAAGAGTATGGAGCTTCTTCTTTGCTCTGTATGTTTTGCCTCTAAGTGAACGGGAGACATCACAAAGACAAGGACGACGAACCATCGCACCTTCAAGGGGGCTTCCCCCACAGAGATAAGTTTAAACTACTTTATCTTAAGTGTGTTTTCGTTCTTTCCTTTGAGGAAATCATTGCTGCTCCTTTTACGATTGTGTGCAATGGAATTCTCTGCATGATAGGGACCCTTGTCGGGACGAGCCGTCCTTCGTCTTTCGTCGCTCATTAGCCTCGGGAGGAGGACCGTGCCGATACGGACAAGGGGCCTTGCCGGGGAATGATGATCGTCTATTGCCAAGAGGCTTGCTCCCCCTTCGACTCTTGCGCCTCGCGCCAACCCGGCAAGGAACCATGCGGTAGAAACATACAACACAATGCGAATAGAAGGGCGAAGGGATAGTACTCGAGGAAGATGAACGACGATCATTTTATTCATTTCTTCAGTACAAAATGGATAAAATAGATTATATTTCCACTAGTAAAAATTTATCAGGAGACTACAACCTTTTGCTTTATAAAAATATAAGTGCCACGTAATGCCTTTCTTGTCCCTCTCCTCTCAGGGATTGGATGGATGAGAAGAAGGAGGCACGGAGAGGCCCGAAAAGAAGCCTAGCCTGACCCCGCCAGGACCACATGGACGAGGCCGGCAAACCCACCGGTGGTGAAGAAGAAGCCAAAGTCCACGAGGTTTGTCGGGGCCTAGCTGGAAGATGAGGCACCGTTTGGGCCACGGAGCCCCAGCAAGACCATCTTGTTGGGTGGGGGAGGGGCGTGAGCTGACGGTGATGGTGTGACCGGTGGATACCGGTCAGCTGGATCCCGAGCCGTCGTACTCCGACTTGACGTCTGGAGACTCGTCGCCATCCTCGTGAGCACTGTCCTCCTCGTCACTGTCGCTCGAGGAGGAACTTTTGGCGTCGCTCGAGCTCTCTTCGCAGCAGCCAAGACGAGCTCCTAAGAGCCCATAGATCTTGACGGAAAGCATGTCTGCCTCCACCAGCTTGAAGCGGAGAACATGCCACACCATGATGTTATGGGCACGCGCGAAGGTCTTCCACCCGTGCCTCAAGAACATGACACGGGGCGTTGGATATTCAACGTCGGCATACACGACACCATTATGGAAACCATGTACGCGGAGCCACACTCCCTGCGGCTTGTCAACCTCCATCACCTTAGCGAAAGGGCGAGGGAGGTGCAGACGACCGTGAGGAGGACTGCGCAGCTTGACGACGAACTCCAACGCCGTGCATTCGGTGTGCCCCGACAACGGCAGCGTCGGCGTCACCAGAGGAGGGTCGGGCATAACGCTCCGTCCCCATCCGCCGCGAGCTCCTCGGCGCCCCCCGGTTCTTCCAGCGCCCCCGCCTCGAGCACTGGTGCCAACCTCCGGCACCACGACTGAAGCGGCTGCATGATCCGAACGGAAAGCTCTTGTTGTCCCCATGGAAGATGGGGGACACCCACGCTTCCTCACCATGGCCAAGAACTGAAGCCACCTCAAAGAGCCAGAAGAGAAGAGCAAACCGGGTAACCCTAGGTTGGAGAAGAGGAGAAGGATGGATGAGCATCGTCTAGTGCACCCCTGCTGCTTTTATAGGGAGGGCGCGGGGGGCTGGCTCTCCTACGCTCCAAGGGTCGCCGCCCATCTCCACATATGCCATTGCCCACCATCATGGGCGAACACGTAACCACCCCATCAATCCAATCCACGACGCTGCGGCTTCTACCATGACCAGGACTTTAAGCCACACCCACCATCCGCGAGATTCGCGCAATGCATGCGGTGCATGTGGCGGAAACGGCCTAAAGTGGCGGGACGGCGCGAAACAGTGGGATGGCAGTTACCTCATTGTGAATTTCATGCTCGTGCATGAACTTTGGGCCTAACCCAACAACGCTAGGCGAGCACGTATGGGCCAAGCCCGGGGGCTCCTGCCGGTGCACTAGTAATGGGGGACTTAGTGCCCCTGACTTGTGCACAGGCGTTGAGAGCGTAGCCCCTCAAGAGCAACCGCCAACAGCCCAAGACGTGCCAAGAACCCCTGGCACCTGCCGGGGGCGAAGGTGCAACCATCCTCACCAAGACCCGGCAAGGCGCCTCCCCGGCAAGTGCGGGCCAACTTGCCACAGCTCCACCTCATTGCTACAACAATCACTTATCGATGAGGTGTCGAGCTCCCAAGTGGATAGGTAGCTCTCGCTGGCTACATGGCGGCGCACCGGAAGACAGGTTAAAACCTGTTGACACCCATCCAAAGGCGTGTCAAGATCCCAAACCATGGCCAGTTCTTAGGTGGTAGAAGCCTGCCGGGGATGCACCCCCGCTCACCACCTAAGACCACATTTATGGCGCTCTGTCTTAAGTGCTAGAGTTAGGTATGATAGCACTGTTGGCTATCTGATCATGTCAGTTGCCACTGTGTATGCCCCTTAAGCTATAAAAGGAGGCCCGAGGCACCCTAGCAAGCGATTCGGATATTTGGGTATTCGAACACTTGGAGATTCCACACTTGGTAGTTTAGGTCCCTAGGGGATTAAGGCCGAGTGTAAGTGCGCGCACGTGCTAGCTCTCCTCGGCAACCCTTGCCGGGGTATAGCTTCATGCAAACTTCGTCTTCCCCAATCAATCCACAAAAGCAGAAATAGGGTTTTACGCTTCACAGCGGCCCGGACCTGGGTAAAATCCTCGAGTCTCATCATCGCATTGCTTCATAGTCTCTACTCTTTGTGCGATACGACCTCCCCGTCGAACCACAAAGGGGCCCAAAGGTCCCATAGGTGATCGTGTGCACACCTGTACCAGCACATAAGCTATGGATTTTGGATATGTTCCAATTTGGTCACTTTTGATCGATTTAGAATATGATCCAATCTGGTCACATTTGAGCTTCAATCAGGTAAAGTATGTTTCTTAGTACCTAATCAGAAAAGCTTCATATGCAGGTTAGGGACATATGCATCAAGGTGTCGGGTTATATGCATAGTTTTGATAAGAAAATATCCACCATCGCCATGACAGGTTCATGATCTATTACTATACCATCAGGTGGATATGTTGTACATGTTGTGAACATTAATCTGCATTAGCATGTGCTTATTGGAAGTCTCTCTGTAGTATCCCCTCTGTCCTAAAATAAGTGTCACAGATTTAATACTAAATTAGTACAAATTTTGTACTAGACCAACACTACTTATTTTGGGATAGAGGAAGTATTTGTTAAGAGATGAAAATAGCAAACCACTTTTCATGATGATTTTTATTTCCTCTAGCACTACTACTCGACAGTATTTCAACTCCGCTGGATGGAATGTACTTTTTTCTAACATCCCACTTTAGAAAATTAATATATGGTTACCTACTGTCGGATCCATAAACATGATCGGCTGAAAAAGCGGCATCCTTCTTGCAGCATTTCCCACTTTGGACACTACCATAGAGTGGACTTGGTAGGAGTCTATTATTCAGCTTCATTCTATGTTTGGAGAGCACTCTTTATTTTAATCTTTTGTTGGAAAATATTTTGTAGAGAACTCAGCACTAACCCTTTATTAGTAGCTGTGATATATGATGATGATCCACTGATAGAACTTTTACAGAAACCTTCATTTTGAGGAGTTATAACCTTAATTAATTGATGCTATTATACGAAGGTCTTTCTATACATTTGCTTGGCTATTTTGATATACATTGCATTTCATCTTCCATTTGAGCTAAATTCTTTCAAAGCATGCTATTTACAACATGCACGTACTTTAACCAGCACAACTAACGGACTAACGGACGTGCCACAATCCAGTCGGAAACTTCAGGTACAGATCAAGGGAACAAGATCATGATGTAGTGTCATGTATTGCTGCTAAGACATTAGTTATTTTGGTGTTACCTCATTTTCCGCGAGCTTTCAAATTAGTTATGCGCTCGCACTGCCCAACTATCTACATAGGCCATTGGTGTTGAAATTGGTAGTGGGCTTTAGGCCCATTACAGAATTTCAGAAAAATCTCCAAGGGCCCATGTAGATGGTGGCATGACAAGGTGGTGGAAAGTTTATGTCGGGACCCCGATCCTAGGTCATAAGAACCCAGCGTGTAACACATCACATCACTTTGCGGCCTTACGCACGGTAAACTCCACGGCCGTCACCTTACCTTGGCTCGGACCGTTTGCGTATTTTGGCTCACGTATATGAATGTGTCGCTAGCGTTCAAACGACAAGAACCCGGGTCAACATGACTAGTTATAAACCCAAGCGGTACATCCGTACAGGGACAGGCATACATAACCCAACAAAGCAGGTGTCGGTCATCAGCGTGTGTAGACGAGTCGTAGCAAGCTACAAGGACTCCATTACACCGCGTGACATTTCCCTAAGGGGACAGACACAGCAGCAAAGAAGGATACATGCCGGTCAATCAATGTGTTCCGAGCAGTAGCAAGCTACCAAGGCCCGATGGAAACACAAAGAGGCATGTCCCTGTAAGGAGTACTACTAAAGGCAAACAACTAGGTGTCGAATCCCACACATATAATGCATTTCAAACATACACACATTATGCACGATATGTGTAGATACAACATGGCATCACAACATAACTCTATGACTCAAGCATTTATTAAAGACTCATAAGAGTCAACATAGTATGATATTACAAACAGGGGTCTCGTGACCCGACACTCAAGTCATACAAACAACAAGCGGAAGCAAATCATGTCTGGGTACAGACATCTACTAAAAGTGGCTGGAAGAGCCTGAAAAGCTACTACGACCCTACCAAAGGAGCCAGATCTCTGTCTGGGATTCCCAAGCTATTCCGGTCAACATCGAACACATCGCGTAGAACCTTTAAATGAGTCTAAGTCCTCTCTACAAAAACATAAATAAAGCAACCATGAGTACAAAGGTACTCAGTAAGTCTTACATCAGAACTATCTACATATGCATCATGTTTCAATGAAAGGATTGTGGGGTTTGATTGCAGCAAGCCAGCTTTGACTCTTGGCTAACCTGTATTACGACTATAAGTTCTTTCTTTGAGGTGGGATAGCGCACGCGAGTCCACATATTCACCAATTCAATACACCACTATGGATCCACTCCCGTCTCCCTACGAGAAGGCCTTCCATAGCACTCACACTTATCTTGCATGTTTTAGAGTATCCATTTAAATTGTCTATGTACCACGTAATGTTTCCAAGTAGTCCATATCCGAGGACGCGGCTATTCGAACAGATTAAATCACCCTGCAGGGGTATACTTCTTCACACACGCTCCCACCACTTAGCACCATATGCACGTCATGCATCTCGGCAACCTTCAAGCGGAAGCACTGGTGTGGGTGTCGGCCACGCCCGTTAACCACACAAGACCCTAATACAGGTTTATCGCCTATTTGAGACTGAACCCGCAAGGAAGTCCGGCCGATGTTTCCTCTACGGCCCCAAACGATGTGCGCAGGGTTCCCAAGCCCACCATCCGGGTGCCACTTCGTACACCGTGACACTGTGTATCTACCGTAGTGAAGCCTACCCCGTCGGGCAGAGCTAAAAACGGCCGCCAACGCTTTTCCTACAAACACCAGAAACTAATTGCAACTCCTGGACAGAGATCTAGGCGATTAATAAGACGAGAGGGTCAATTAAGTATCCCAATGTGTGGTAGTATCTTGTCTTGGATAACACACACAAAACTCAGTTCTTAAGGACGGTCCCAATGAGACAACCCGCCATGTACTCCTACATGGCCTCTCATCGCTACCTTTACCAAATCGGATTCACACTTTTACTCTCACACTGTAGAACATGATCACAACCATTCCGATTCATCATCCAGATGGATCAGACCCGACACGACTCTAAGCATAGGAGGCATTGTAAACAAGCATGGATGAGTAAGCACAACAAGGCTCAAGCAGTTGCTACTCATGCTAAGTGGTTTCAACTATTTACTGTGACAAAATCAGGTCATGGAGAGGAATGGGTTCAACTACCGATAACATGTACAGTTGAATCGTGATTGTCCTCATGCAGTAAAAGAGAGCAGGAGCGAGAGAGTGGGTTTATATCAATATGCTCAAGGGGGGTTTGCTTGCCTCACACGTCTGAAGATAGCAATGAGTCTTCATCAATGTCAACGATCACATCGTCGGAAACATCGTTTACCGAGAGGGAACAACACCGACAGACAAGAAGAACAACAATTACTTCACGGAGATGCAACACTATGATGCATGCTCAAGACATGAAATGAAAGGTGGCAGGGCTAATGGGCTATCATTTCTTAAGTTGAAGTTGGTTTGAATTAGGATTCAAACATCACTTCAAGCCGGTTATTTTTTCCAAGTACCCTTATAATTGATTCGACCTGATGCTCATAACAAATTGTTCCAACATGTATGGAGTTAGTATTTTGAGGTACTGATTTGCATTGACTAATGTTTGATCATAGTAATTGAAGTGGAATTCAAATAAGTATCAAATTCCATCTCCAAACTAAATATGAAATTTATCCTATACACCATTTTTGCCTATTAGGTGATGTTAACTTTTTCAAGCATGCATGAAAATGCCATAATCAGATTCTTTGGATTTTTCTGATCCTTTTTCATATATAAATTATTTTCATTGGACTTACATATTATTTTCTATGAATTTTAGAAGTTTTAGACATTTCTGGAATTATTTTATAATCAGAAAATACTATTATTGCATCAGCACTGACGTCAGCAGGTCAACTGGCCGGCCAGGTCAAACCTGACAGCCAGGGCCCACTAGTCAGTGACACACATGTTAAGAACAGTTAATTTTAATCTTTTATTCCTAGTTAGGGTCTGGGCCCACTGTCAGTGAGTCTTTAGGTTAATTAATCTAGTTAGTTAATTTTGTGGTTGACTTAAGTTAAACAGGGCTGGGCCCTAGCTGTCTGTGACTCAGGGGAGTTAACCCACGGTCACAGGGGGTCGAGACCACCGGCGGCTCAACACCGGCGACTACCGACGCGACGGAGCTCATCGGAAAATCCCTACGGGCATCCATTTCGGTCGTGATTTGGCTCTACGGCTAACTGATGAATGGCAGCATCCGTTCCGACCAAGCTACAGGCCAGAAGGTGGCCGGAGCGAGGCCGGCGACGACCTCAGGCGGTGGCCGGAGTCGGCCATGGTGGGGGTTGGCGCTAGAGGGCAGGAATGGAGGGGGAGAGCATAGGAGGAGGAGCGGGAGCTCACGGTGAACCCATTTCTGGCATCAGCGACGAAGGGGAGGCTCGGAGCAGGCCGAATCGACGGCGGCGAATCCGGTGACCGGAGGGGAAACGACGACAATGGCGACGCTGCGGGGCTCGGAAGCTCGGAGGGGTTGATGGAGAGGAGCAGCTCGTCGAGGCGGAGGTGTGGAGCACGACAGGACAGCGAGGGGTGGCCGGGGTCGACGGCGACGAACTTGAGCAGAGCTCGGCAACGGCAACGAGAGAAGAGAGGAAACACGGAGAAGAGGAGGAGAAATGGAGAGGATGAGGGGATCGGGACGGCTCTCCCGAGCCTATCCTAGCCACCAGGTCGGCAGGGAGGCCAGGCAGGCAGTAGGCGTGGCGCCCCTGGCCATGCGCCATGGCGAGCTTCTCCTCTGCCTTCTGGCAGGAGGAAGAAGACGCCTGAGCCCTTGGTGGGCTGGGCCAGGCGACAGGTAAGCCCCCTTTTTTTCTTTTCTTTATTCTTTCTGTTTTCTATTTGCTAACATTTGTGTTGATTTGAAAATAAATCCAAATCATTTTGCAAAATCCTTATAGTATTTTTATGTGGCATAAATATAAATGTCCAATACCACATAATAGTTTCAGTATTTATAAAGCTATATTTTATATATAGAAAATATAATTCCATTTAAAATAGTTGTTTGATTAATTCAAAAAAAACCAATATAAAAAGTTTCTGTGATCCAAAATATTGGTTGACATTTTTATTTCAGTCCAATATTTTATTGGAAAATCACGGACATTTCCTTGAATCAATTTGAAGCAATATTTATGTTGCTTGTTTGACAAAAATTTAAAGGATGTGGCTTGATCACTCCTCATTTCATTTCCAAAAGGAAAAAAATAGGAATGCATGCATGAGATGCAATGACAAACAATTCTGGGTCTGGGGCTGTGACAACTCACCCCCACTAACAAGAATCTCATCCCGAGATTCAAGCGTAGTCGGGAAGAGGAAGAGGGGACACTAAACTATCACAATCTTCACGATCCATTTGCTCCTCTCGAGGACGTTGATTCATCGCACCATGTTGATCTTGACATCTTTGTCCTTGAGGTCTTCATCTAGCTTGACGACAAAAAAACAGAGAGACGACATAAGATACGATCTCCTCGAAGATCGAGCAACTCAAGATCAACTCATAGAATGAGACGTAGGAACGTCCCTTGAGCTGAGACACAACACACATAACACGGACGAGCAAATGAGACATATGACAGAGGTTCAATTGGTAGGCAACAAATCCAGGCTTAAAACAGATGCTGGCAAGGTTTCAAAGTAGCGAGGATTAAGTTGCCCTTCATACCACAATGGGGCACCCTAGGAAGGTGACTCTTAGCGTTTTCCCCTTAAGTGGCAAAAAGAATTACTTTTGATCCAAAGATCATTGAAACTCTTCATACCAGAGTAAGGCAATTCAAAATTAATTGTTGGAGGAATTTTGAAAGAATGACATACTGAGGTTGGAAAGAAGCTAGGGTTATAGAACAACTCAGCAAACGGAAGGCACAATCCAATTATTACCGAGGATATAACCTAGTGTCTGAGTGTGCTCTCAAGAACTTGAGCATTTCCATATTCATCAAGGTTTACCAACATCCGTGCCAAGGATCCTTGCGACACATCTTACTACTATGATGAACAGTGATGGAGGATGCGGATGCAAAGGAAGACACCACTTCCTCAGATTTCACCTTAGCTGTGCCAAGGGAACGAAATCTGGTTGATCGACCGGGAGACATTTAGCATTCCACTTCTAATGTTCTCCTTGATGTACTAGCACAACCCAATTATAGATCATGCTTGATATCTAGCACATCAAGTATAGGTCGGAATTCGGGGCAACGAAGGGATTCCATGAGGAACAACTTCCAAAATAAGTCATACAAAACCTCACGGGGAGATGGCTAAGATTGCTGATACAAGATATTATAATATCAAGTCTTCCGGCTAGGTGTGTTAGCCATTACATCACTTTACCGGGTTACACAGAGACCAATATAATAATTCTTGGGGAAAGTTCCAACCATTATAACTGCCTGAGATTCAGCTCCGGTTGGTGACACGATGCTTCAGACTCTGCATGTCCGAAAAGAAAGTTTGCAACACAAATCGAGGAGATAACGTTGCGTGATTCTCAGGAAATGAACTACGGAAGACAACTCCAAAATATGAGCTGGATTGCAAGACCCACGTGAACACACTGCCCAAGACAACTGTGAACACATATAAATCTTACAACAAAACACTACTGAGTTCTGATTTGGGAACCATCATTGCGGATATTGAAGCCATGTGCAACTCCGTTTGGGCCCTCCGGGAATAACACCTAACTTCTTTTCCTTGAACAAATCAATCAGTGGCTTGGTGTGCTAGGAGATACATATGGAATGGAGGTAGCTAATCTCTCAGACCATAGAATACTTCGCACGTGCATGACTGACTTGAGATGATTCCAAAGAAACAAATTAACTTTTCTCGAATTCACGGCGGCAACTTGCATCAGATGCACATGAATTAGAGGAAGTCACTTCTTACACCTAACATATACCTCGTGCACGAGACACGAAGACAATGTCTACAAAGTTTCCAGCACTAGCTTAATGTCCAACATAGATCATGGAACAAATTAGAATGTTGCCGATGGGCTCAACAACAATTCATCAAGATACCCATATAAATGGATTTCCATAACTATGTGAGCAAGATAATAGCATTGGTCAGATCAAAGAATATAATGGTGTATGCTCAGAGAAATCCATGAGTAAAACACCGCTATGAAAATCTTTGGTTCTGAGTTTGATTTGACGATAGCCCATGCTCAAATCAAAATTGAACAAGATAATATATGCAACAATTGATCACACGAATCAACCGATGAAAATATCATCTTTCTTAAGACTCACACAACAGAAAGATATCCCTTTTAAATGAGCTGAGTTTAGGCGAAGCTTTTATCTTCCAACTCTCCAAGTTGTTGGTTAGCTTAACCAACTAGCTCGAGGTATCCAATACGGATTCTTGGAGAAGGGGTTGGTTTATAGAAAAACCAACTTGATCACGAGCTCTATCATAACAGTCAGGAAACAACCTGGTAATACTTCCGAGAAGATATTCGGAAAATCACGAACCACCATATATTATTAAGCTCGGAAACAATCTCGCTTTTCAGGGCAAGATGATGTGATCAATAGAACAAGGGATTGACAAAATCCTAACTCATTGATCGAAAAGTGCTCCATGAACCATGGACTAGGTAGCACGGTCAATATTAGGATGACGATTCAATCACCATCACCATAAGAGTGAATTTATTGTCCATTAGCTACCAAGCAATATCATTGCTAGGAGTATTGATTTCACACATCATGGCTCACTTGTCGATATTTCGGTTACAACCAACACAAAAACCGAGGAATGAACAATGATAGCGAAAAGTATCACTAAATCAAGAGCTCATAAGAGATGGTGCAATTCTCATAACACTCTTGACAAAAAGAGGGTAATACTCCAAGATAGAACAGAACAAAAGCTGGGTTAGTATTTTGATCTGCGGAATGCACTACTTTGACCCAATCCAAGAAATGGATGTGGTACTGGAGTTTGCTTCTCCCAGTCATTCGAGAATAGAACAACTTGACATACCGCGAAATAAAAGACATTAATGACACGAATGCACAACTATTATTGACTATCCTCTCATGGATGAAGGTCAGAATACAACTAGATAGGGCCAACTCAAGAGCACATGATTTACGGAGTTGTGGATGCATGGATTAGCATGTCGAACGGGTTCAACATAATTCTTCCAGATAATCCGTGCAGAAGGGCGGAGTAGGCAGAATCACAATATGGATTAGAGAACTCATCACGAGCACTCTTGTTATGATCTTTAATTCGCGGAGAACTTCTGCCAAAGATGATTCATGGTGTCGGAAGAATGATATACCATGAACCTTGGGAACTACAACAAGGTTACTAATCATTCTAAAGGAACTAGCAACACTATCAACAGAGATGAGCAGAATGATCATTGGATTCAGGAACCCAGAAATAGAATACCTAAAAACTATTTAACATCACGAGATGTTTTTCGAAAATGATGGCCAGAACTATCACACGGGGAGACATAGCACACCTCTAGACTATTGGGTAGTTTTCGGAGTAACATGTTTTCCTAATACTTCAACAAAACGTTGAGGTAATAGAGTACTTCAACACAATTATTAGTGTGCTTTGTCCGGCCAAAAGTCATTGGGAAAAGAGGAAGGAATTTGCAATCGCATCAGACTATTTGGAAACTTTGGAAAACTCGGACAGCATAACGGCTGTACGGGCATGAAATATGAGGCAACCTGCAAGAAAACTAACAACATAACAATTGAATTCTTATGGAGACACTGATCCAGGAAGACAACAACTTTTCTATAAGTCTCCAACATAGTAACTCGTCATCCTAATGAATAGATGAGAAAGCCTAATTCTTAAACCCCGTAGAATAAAGAAGAGGGTGACTCAGAATAGGAATGACACAAGGAAAGGTGTGGGTGTCGGCCACACCCGTTAACCACACAAGACCCTAGTACAGGTTTATCGCCTATTTGAGACTGAACCCGCAAGGAAGTCCGGCCGAGGTTTTCGCACGTGCATGACTGACTTGAGATGATTCCAAAGAAACAAATTAACTTTTCTCGAATTCACGGCGGCAACTTGCATCAGATGCACATGAATTAGAGGAAGTCACTTCTTACACCTAACATATACCTCGTGCACGAGACACGAAGACAATGTCTACAAAGTTTCCAGCACTAGCTTAATGTCCAACATAGATCATGGAACAAATTAGAATGTTGCCGATGGGCTCAACAACAATTCATCAAGATACCCATATAAATGGATTTCCATAACTATGTGAGCAAGATAATAGCATTGGTCAGATCAAAGAATATAATGGTGTATGCTCAGAGAAATCCATGAGTAAAACACCGCTATGAAAATCTTTGGTTCTGAGTTTGATTTGACGATAGCCCATGCTCAAATCAAAATTGAACAAGATAATATATGCAACAATTGATCACACGAATCAACCGATGAAAATATCATCTTTCTTAAGACTCACACAACAGAAAGATATCCCTTTTAAATGAGCTGAGTTTAGGCGAAGCTTTTATCTTCCAACTCTCCAAGTTGTTGGTTAGCTTAACCAACTAGCTCGAGGTATCCAATACGGATTCTTGGAGAAGGGGTTGGTTTATAGAAAAACCAACTTGATCACGAGCTCTATCATAACAGTCAGGAAACAACCTGGTAATACTTCCGAGAAGATATTCGGAAAATCACGAACCACCATATATTATTAAGCTCGGAAACAATCTCGCTTTTCAGGGCAAGATGATGTGGTCAATAGAACAAGGGATTGACAAAATCCTAACTCATTGATCGAAAAGTGCTCCATGAACCATGGACTAGGTAGCACGGTCAATATTAGGATGACGATTCAATCACCATCACCATAAGAGTGAATTTATTGTCCATTAGCTACCAAGCAATATCATTGCTAGGAGTATTGATTTCACACATCATGGCTCACTTGTCGATATTTCGGTTACAACCAACACAAAAACCGAGGAATGAACAATGATAGCGAAAAGTATCACTAAATCAAGAGCTCATAAGAGATGGTGCAATTCTCATAACACTCTTGACAAAAAGAGGGTAATACTCCAAGATAGAACAGAACAAAAGCTGGGTTAGTATTTTGATCTGCGGAATGCACTACTTTGACCCAATCCAAGAAATGGATGTGGTACTGGAGTTTGCTTCTCCCAGTCATTCGAGAATAGAACAACTTGACATACCGCGAAATAAAAGACATTAATGACACGAATGCACAACTATTATTGACTATCCTCTCATGGATGAAGGTCAGAATACAACTAGATAGGGCCAACTCAAGAGCACATGATTTACGGAGTTGTGGATGCATGGATTAGCATGTCGAACGGGTTCAACATAATTCTTCCAGATAATCCGTGCAGAAGGGCGGAGTAGGCAGAATCACAATATGGATTAGAGAACTCATCACGAGCACTCTTGTTATGATCTTTAATTCGCGGAGAACTTCTGCCAAAGATGATTCATGGTGTTGGAAGAATGATATACCATGAACCTTGGGAACTACAACAAGGTTACTAATCATTCTAAAGGAACTAGCAACACTATCAACAGAGATGAGCAGAATGATCATTGGATTCAGGAACCCAGAAATAGAATACCTAAAAACTATTTAACATCACGAGATGTTTTTCGAAAATGATGGCTAGAACTATCACACGGGGAGACATAGCACACCTCTAGACTATTGGGTAGTTTTCGGAGTAACATGTTTTCCTAATACTTCAACAAAACGTTGAGGTAATAGAGTACTTCAACACAATTATTAGTGTGCTTTGTCCGGCCAAAAGTCATTGGGAAAAGAGGAAGGAATTTGCAATCGCATCAGACTATTTGGAAACTTTGGAAAACTCGGACAACATAACGGCTGTAGGGGCATGAAATATGAGGCAACCTGCAAGAAAACTAACAACATAACAATTGAATTCTTATGGAGACACTGATCCAGGAAGACAACAACTTTTCTATAAGTCTCCAACATAGTAACTCGTCATCCTAATGAATAGATGAGAAAGCCTAATTCTTAAACCCCGTAGAATAAAGAAGAGGGTGACTCAGAATAGGAATGACACAAGGAAAGGTGTGGGTGTCGGCCACACCCGTTAACCACACAAGACCCTAGTACAGGTTTATCGCCTATTTGAGACTGAACCCGCAAGGAAGTCCGGCCGAGGTTTCCTTTACAGCCCCAAACGATGTGCGCAGGGTTCCCAAGCCCACCATCCGGGTGCCACTTCGTACACCATGCCACTGTGTATCTACCGTAGTGAAGCCTACCCCGTCGGGCAGAGCTAAACACGGCCGCCAACGCTTTTCCTACAAACACCAGAAACTAATTGCAACTCCTGGACAGAGATCTAGGCGATTAATAAGACGAGAGGGTCAATTAAGTATCCCAATGTGTGGTAGTATCTTGTCTTGGATAACACACACAGAACTCAGTTCTTAAGGACGGTCCCAATGAGACAACCCGCCATGTACTCCTACATGGCCTCTCATCGCTACCTTTACCAAATCGGATTCACACTTTTACTCTCACACTGTAGAACATGATCACAACCATTCCGATTCATCATCCAGATGGATCAGACCCGACACGACTCTAAGCATAGGAGGCATTGTAAACAAGCATGGATGAGTAAGCACAACAAGGCTCAAGCAGTTGCTACTCATGCTAAGTGGTTTCAACTATTTACTGTGACAAAATCAGGTCATGGAGAGGAATGGGTTCAACTACCGATAACATGTACAGTTGAATCATGATTGTCCTCATGCAGTAAAAGAGAGCAGGAGCGAGAGAGTGGGTTTATATCAATATGCTCAAGGGGGGTTTGCTTGCCTCACACGTCTGAAGATAGCAATGAGTCTTCATCAATGTCAATGATCACATCGTCAGAAACATCGTTTACCGAGAGGGAACAACACCGACAGACAAGAAAGAACAACAATTACTTCACGGAAATGCAACACTATGATGCATGCTCAAGACATGAAATGAAAGGTGGCAGGGCTAATGTGGCTATCATTTCATAAGTTGAAGTTGGTTTGAATTAGGATTCAAACATCACTTCAAGCCGGTTATTTTTTTTCCAAGTACCCTTATAATTGATTCGACCTGATGCTCATAACAAATTGTTCCAACATGTATGGAGTTAGTATTTTGAGTACTGATTTGCATTGACTAATGTTTGATCATAGTAATTGAAGTGGAATTCAAATAAGTATCAAATTCCATCTCCAAACTAAATATGAAATTTATCCTATACACCATTTTTGCCTATTAGGTTATGTTAACTTTTTCAAACATGCATGAAAATGCCATAATCAGATTCTTTGGATTTTTCTGATCCATTTTCATATATAAATTATTCTCATTGGACTTACAGATTATTTTCTATGAATTTTAGAAGTTTTAGACATTTCTGGAATTAATTTATAATCAGAAAATACTATTATTGCATCAGCACTGACGTCAGCAGGTCAACTGGCCGTCCAGGTCAAACCTGACAGCCCGGGCCCACTAGTCAGTGACACACATGTTAAGAACAGTTTAATTTTAATCTTTTATTCCTAGTTAGGGTCTGGGCCCACTGTGAGTGAGTCTTTAGGTTAATTAATCTAGTTAGTTAATTTTATGGTTGACTTAAGTTAAACAGGGCTGGGCCCTAGCTGTCTGTGACTCAGGGGAGTTAACCCACGGTCACAGGGGGTCGATACTACCGGCGGCTCAACGCCGGCGACTACCGACGCGGCGGAGCTCATCGGAAAATCCCTACGCGCATCCATTTCGGTCGCGATTTGGCTCTACGGCTAGCTGATGAATGGCAGCATCCGTTCCGACCAAGCTACGGACCAGAAGGTGGTCGGAGCGAGGCCGGCGACGACGTCGGGCGGTGGCCGGAGTCGGCCATGGTGGGGGTTGGCGCTAGAGGGCAGGAATGGAGGGGA
The DNA here is from genome assembly GCF_904849725.1 of Hordeum vulgare subsp. vulgare. Classification (NCBI taxonomy): domain Eukaryota; kingdom Viridiplantae; phylum Streptophyta; class Magnoliopsida; order Poales; family Poaceae; genus Hordeum; species Hordeum vulgare. The sequence goes on from NC_058522.1 coordinate 139,292,456, forward strand.
AGAGCATAGGAGGAGGAGCAGGAGCTCACGGCGAACCCATTTCTGGCATCGGCGACGAAGGGGAGACTTGAAGCAGGCCGAATCGACGGCGGCGGATCCGGTGACCGGAGGGGGAAACGACGACGATGGCGACGCTGCGGGGCTCGGGAGCTCGGAGGGGTTGATGGAGAGGAGCAGCTCGTCGAGGCGGAGGTGTGGAGCGCGACAGGGCAGCGATGGGTGGCCGGGGTCGACGGCGACGAACTTGAGCAGAGCTCGGCAACGACGACGAGAGAAGAGAGGAAACACGAAGGAGAGGAGGAGAAATGGAGAGGAGGAGGGGATCGGGACGGCTCTCCCGAGCCTATCCTAGCCACCAGGTCGGCGGGGAGGCCAGGCAGGCAGGAGGCGTGGCGCCCCTGGCCATGCGCCGTGGCGAGCTTCTCCTCTGCCTTCTCGCAGGAGGAAGAAGACGCCTGAGCCCCTGGTGGGCTGGGCCAGGCGACAGGTAAGCCCCCTTTTTTTCCTTTCTTTATTCTTTCTATTTTCTATTTGCTAACATTTGTGTTGATTTGAAAATAAATCCAAATCATTTTGCAAAATCCTTATAATATTTTTATGTGGCATAAATATAAATGTCCAATACCACATAATAGTTTCAGTATTTTTAAAGCTATATTTTATATATAGAAAATATAATTCCATTTAAAATAGTTGTTTGATTAATTCAAAAAAACCAATATAAAAAGTTTTTGTGATCCAAAATATTGGTTGACATTTTTATTTCAGTCCAATATTTTATTGGAAAATGAGGGACATTTCCTTGAATCAATTTGAAGCAATATTTATGTTGCTTGTTTGACAAAAATTTAAATGATGAGGCTTGATCACTCCTCATTTCATTTCCAAAAGGAAAAAAAATAGGAATGCATGCGTGAGATGCAATGACAAACAATTCTGGGTCTGGGGCTGTGAAAGTTTAGTCCCACCCCGCTAGTGGAGGAGAAGTTGGACCCCTTTATAAGGGTCTCTCTTCCACATGCTATTGGAGAGTGAGAAGAGAAGGTGCCCTCATGCACTCCTCCTCCGCCGCCCCCCTCGCCACGACGCGCCGCGGGTTGCGGGAATGAGCCGAGCCGAGCTCATACCTACGCGCTTATTTTTGCCGGTCAGGAACGGAGAATACGTAACGGACACGGCAAGATCCGAGACGTCGGATCGTGGGCTGTTGCCGACTCGGACGTGGGTTCGGCCCACGTATCTCCACCCAGCCGCCTTTATAAGCAGGCTATCGCCTATCCTAGCCGTCAGGAGAATCAGATCGCATCTGCCTCACGCGTTCATTCCTTTTGCTGTTGTTGCCGCCGGCGACTCCGTCCCGTTTACCGCGTACACGGTCGACGGGAGAGCAGGCCTCCGAAACCCCGCCTCTCCGGTTCCTGTACGGGAGAGGGGCGATTAGGTTTTTGGGGAGCGATCACGCGACTGCTCGCCTCCGTCCGTCTGCTTCGTCTACGTCTGCGTCGCCCTCGTCATCGCCATGTCTTCACCAAACGAAGCTGACCGTCTCGTCCGCGAGAAGGCCGAAGCCGAGAAGAAGGTGGCAGAGGATGCTGCCGCCGCCACCGCTGCTGCTGCGGCCAATTGGCCGATCGGAGGGTATGATATGTTTATCTCTCTCCTGTTTCTGTCTGCACTACTAGTACTGCCTATATGCGTAGATGTTTCTGCTATATGCGTAGTACTTGCTAGTATACTCCGTGATCAGTATGTCATGAACCTAGTCAATGCCATGTTAGTAATTATTTCATGGATTAATCTACTCGGAAAATTGCCTATTTACTCAATAATTGAAAAACCTAAATTGTGTAGGAATTTTTCGAGTAATGGTTTTGCTGCTGCACTGAAACCGGATAAGTTTACCGGTACTTTTTTCAAGCGTTGGCAAACGAGAACCACCTTATGTCTCACGGCTATGAACGTGTTCTGGGTAGCCGGTGTCACTCCTACGTAAACTATCACTCCTGAACAGGAGAAGATGTTTAAGGAGGCCATCATCCTATTCCTTGGAGCAGTCATTAGCGTGATAGGAGATAAGGTGGTTGATGCATATTTACATATGCATGTTTCCAAGGACTTGTGGGAGGCGCTCGAATCTAAATTCGGGGCCACCGATGCTGGGAGTGAGATGTATGTTATGGAGCAGTTCCACGATTACAAGATGGTTGACAACCGTTCTGTATTGGAACAGGCTCATGAGATAATATGCATAGCTAAAGAACTTGAGGTTCTTAAGTGCAATTTGCCGGGCAAGTTTGTCGCGGGCTGTATAATTGCTAAGCTCCCTAATTCCTAGAGGAACTTTGCTACTACTCTGAAACATCAGAGGCGTGAGTTCTCAGTAGAGGACATCATCGGCCATCTGAGTGTTGAGCAGAACTCGAGAGCAAAGGACTCCAATGGAAAAGCGGTGGAAAGCTCTTCTGCTGCCAATATGGTACATCAGAGGAACCTCAATTCCCACAAGCCCAAGGGAAAGAATTCTGTCCAACAGAATACCGACTTCAAGAAGAAGGGAAAGAAGCCCTTCAAGAAGAATAAGAAGGGAGATGGTTGCTATACTTGTGGTTCAGAGGAACATTGGGCGAACAAGTGCCCAAACAAGTACAAGAAGCCGACGCAGGACTCCAAGTCTGCCAATATGATTGTGGGCAACAATGAAAGTGGTGCATCTGGGTACGGTAATTTACTTACTGTATTTACAGTTTGTCAGTCCACCCATTGGTGGGTGGACATGGGTGCAAATTTCATGTGTGTGCTGACTTATCATTGTTCTCTTCTTATCAGGCCACCGGTCGCGGGTCCGTATTGATGGGGAATGGCGCGAGTGCTTCTGTTCTTGGTGTTGGCATGGTCGATCTGAAATTTACTTCGAGAAGGATCGTGCAGCTGAAGAACGTGCAGCATGTCCCCGCCATCAAGAAGAACCTCGTTAGTGGTTCCCTTCTGTGTAGAGAAGGGTTTAAGTTGGTATTCGAGTCTAATAAAGTAGTAGTTACGAAATATGGACTTTTCGTTGGAAAAGGTTATGAATGCGGAGGTTTGTTCCGCCTTTCTCTTGCAGATTTTTGTAATAAAGTCGTGAACAATATTCATTCGAGTGTTAATGAATCTGAAGTTTGGCATTCACGTCTTTGTCACATAAGTTTCGGTGTTATGTCGCGGCTAGCAAAACTGAATTTAATCCCAACTTTCACTTTAGCCAAAGGTTCTAAGTGTCATTCGTGTGTGCAAGCAAAGAAACCTTGCAAGCCTCACAAGGCTGCAGAGGAGAGACACTTGGCACCATTAGAACTCATACATTTTGATCTTTGTGAGATGAATGGTGTGTTGACTAAAGGTGGAAAGAAATACTTCATGACATTGATAGATGATTCCACTAGATTTTGCTATGTGTATCTGTTAAATACTAAAGATGAGGCTCTACACTACTTTAAAATCTATAAGGCAGAAGTTGAGAATCAACTTGAAAAAAAAAATTAAACGAGTCCGGTCTGATCGTGGTGGAGAGTACTTCTCAAACAAATTTGATTCATTTTGTGCGGAACACGGCATTATTCATGAGAGGACGCCTCCCTATTCACCCCAGTCAAACGGGGTTGCCGAGCGGAAAAACCGTACACTAACTGATTTGGTTAACGCCATGTTAGATACATCGGGTTTATCCAAGGCATGGTGGGGGAGGCTATATTGACCGTGTGTCATGTCCTGAATAAAGTTCCTACAAAAGATAATGAGGTCACTCCCTACGAGGAGTGGTCGAAGATAAGGACGACGCTCTCGTACTTACGTACTTGGGGCTACTTGGCGAAAGTCAATGTACCGATCCCCAAGAAGCGTAAGCTTGGACCAAAGACTGCGGACTGCGTTAATTTGGGATACGCTAAGAATAGCGTAGGCTATAGATTTCTAGTAGTGAAATCTGAGGTACCTGACGTGAAGGTCGGTACAATAATGGAGTCGAGGGATGCTACCTTCTTTGAGGATATATTTCCCATGAGAGATATGCAAAGCACTTCTAGACAGGAATCTGAGATAACTCCTGAGCCTGCCATTCCTATGGAATACTATGAACAAACACATGCTGAAAATCCTGAGGAGGATGACGAGGAAGCCCATGGTAGGGGCAAGAGACAAAGGACTGCAAAGACCTTTGGTGATGATTTCTTCGTATACCTCGTGGATGATAATCCCACTTCTATTTCAGAAGCGTATGCTTCTCCAGATGCTGATTTCTGGAAAGTTGTGGTCCCTAGCGAGATGGATTCCATCATGGCTAACGGGACATGGGAAATCACTGATCGTCCCTATGGTTGCAAACCATTGGGATGCAAGTGGGTGTTCAAAAAGAAGCTTAGGCCCGATGGTACGATTGAAAAGTACAAGGCTAGGCTTGTGGCCAAGGGCTATGCCGAGAAAGAAGAAGAAGATTTCTTCGATACTTATTCACCTGTGGCTAGACTGACCACCATTCGAGTACTACTCACATTGGCGGCCTCTCATGGTCTTCTCGTTCATCAAATGGACGTTAAGACGGCTTTCCTGAATGGAGAGCTAAATGAGGAAATCTATATGCAACAACCAGATGGCTTTGTGATAGAAGGTCAGGAAGGAAAGGTGTGTAAGTTGTTGAAATCTTTATATGGTCTGAGACAAGCACCTAAGCAATGGCATGAGAAGTTTAATACAACTCTAACATCAGTTGGCTTCGTTGTTAATGAAGCTGACAAATGTGTATACTATCGCCATGGTGGGGGCGAAGGAGTTATATTGTGCTTGTATGTTGATGACATACTGATATTTGGAACCAACCTCAAAGTAATTGAGGAGGTCAAGTCTTTTGTGTCTCAAAACTTTGAGATGAAGGACCTTGGGGTGGCTGATGTTATCTTGAACATCAAGTTGTTGAGAGATGATGAGGGTGGGATTACACTTCTGCAATCCCACTATGTTGAGAAGATTTTGAGTCGCTTTGGATATTCAGACTGCAAAATTTCTCAAACACCATATGATCCTGGTGTGCTTATTAGAAAGTTTAAAGGCACAACTATAGATCAATTGAGATTCTCTCAAATTATCGGTTCGCTTATGTACCTAGCTAGCGCAACGAGGCTTGACATCGCGTTTGCTGTGAACAAACTTAGCCGGTTTGTTGCAAACCCGGGCGATGTTCATTGGCGTGCTGTTGAAAGAATTATGCACTACTTGAAAGGTACTGTCAACCACGGGCTTCACTATACGGGATGCCTATCGGTACTTGAAGGGTATAGTGATGCGAATTGGATCTCTGATGCTGATGAGATGAAGGCCACTACTGGGTATATGTTTACTCTTGGGGTGGTGCTGTTTCCTAGAAGTCTTGCAAGCAAACGATCTTAACGAGATCGACAATGGAAGCAGAATTAACAGCATTAGACACATCTGGTGTCGAAGCAGAATTTCTTTGAGATCTTTTGATGGACTTACCTGTGGTTGAGAAGCCGGTTCCGGCTATCCTTATGAACTGCGATAATCAAACAGTTATTGTTAAAGTGAAGAGTTCAAAGGACAATATGAAGTCCAACAAACATATAAGAATGAGATTGAAGTTTGTCAGACGTTTGAGAAACTCCGGAGTGATAGCGTTGGATTACATCCAAACGGCTAAGAATATGGCAGATCCCTTTACTAAAGGGCTATCACGTGTTGTGATAGATAGTGCATCGAGGGAGATGGGTATGACACCCACATGAGTTGCCATGGTAGTAACCCAACCTATATGATCAGAGATCCCGTGAAGTAGGACCTGGGAAAACAAGCCAGTGGTGAACGGAGGAGAGTAACTTTACTAACCCACTCTGTTGGAGATGCAATACTCTCGGATACTGTATGGTAGGATGACTACTATATTAATGTGTTCTAAGGCTTATATGTAAGCAAGATGCTGTCCTACAAAGCGATCTTTGGAGGAACACACGTATATGAGCTTGACTGCTGGTCACAGTCTATGAGATTTGGGTGATCTCTAGTAAACTCATGAATAGGCCAGGAGTGTGACTAATATGCTCCACCCGAGGGGTCACTTTCGGCAGTCTAGTACTAGTAAGACTTGTGGTGAAGCTCCTTTACACCAAACTGACAATTCAAGGCATAGTCCATTGTTCAGTTGTAAAGGGGTGTAGCTACTTGTTCTAGGTGAAGCTCAACCTTAACATGTCTTCACTGAAATGCTGGTATATTAAAACAGTGATTGGAACGAGGGAACACAATGTGCCCTTGAGATCTGGTGGGGGATTGTTGAAATTGGTAGTGGGCTTTAGGCCCATTAGAGAATTTCAGAAAAATATCCAAGGACCCATGTAGATGGTGGCATGACAAGGTGGTGGGAAGTTTAGTCCCACCCCGTTAGTGGAGGAGAAGTTGGACCCCTTTATAAGGGTATCTCTTCCACATGCTATGGGAGAGTGAGAAGAGAAGGTGCCCTCGCGCACTCCTCCTCCGCCGCCCGCCTCGCCACGCCTCGTCACGACGCGCCGCGCCGCGGGTTGCGGGAATGAGCCGAGCCGAGCTCATACCTATGCGCTTATTTTTACCGGTCAGGAACGGAGAATATGTAACGGACATGGCAAGATCCGAGACGTCGGATCGTGGGCTGTTGCCGACTCGGACGTGGGTCCGGCCCACGTCTCTCCACTCAGCCGCCTTTATAAGCAGGCTATCGCCTACCCTAGCCATCACGAGAATCAGATCGCATCTGCCTCATGCGTTCGTTCCTTTTGCTGCTGCTGCCGTCGGCGACTCCGTCCCGTTTACCGCATACACGGTCGATGGGAGAGCAGGCCTCCAAAACCCCGCCTCTCCGGTTCCTGTACGGGAGAGGGGCGATTAGGTTTTTGGGGAGCAATCACGCGACTGCTCGCCTCCGTCCGTCTGCTTCGTCTACGTCCGCGTCGCCCTCGTCATCGCCATGTCTTCACCAAGCGAAGCTGACCGTCTCGTCCGCGAGAAGGCCGAAGCCGAGAAGAAGGTTGCAGAGGATGCTTCTGCCGCCACCGCTGCTGCTACGGCCAATTGGCCGATCGGAGGGTATGATATGTTTATCTCTCTCCTGTTTCTGTCTGCACTACTAGTACTGCTTATATGCGTAGATGTTTATGCTATATGCGTATTACTTGCTAGTATACTCCGTGATCAGTATGTCATGAACCTAGTCAATGCCATGTTAGTAATTATTTCATGGATTAATCTACTCGGAAAATTGCCTATTTACTCAACAATTGGTACCAGAGTGTGTTTGCTTAGGCCATCTAACATATGGGTAGAGATAGAGTTTAGACACCGGATAAGGGGATATAGAGATTGTAAGCCAATATAGAATTAGCTGCACAATATCTAATAACTTCAGTATCAGTATCAAATGTTCTTCTCTTTTCCACGAACAAAAGAGATAATATGTTCTACTTAATATATATAGATATTGGCATGCCATAGATAAATATGGTACGATGCCTTTCCCATACACGTTCAATGGACAGTCTACTTTCATGTTTATTTATTCTTACACCCAAAATTTTTCTCTCTTGCAAATATTGATTGGGATATTAGCAATAAAATTATTAGAAGCGATATATTATTGCCTACATCAATGTACTATGATGTCTACGACTCGGTTACAGTTTAAAGTTCATATATAGTATTATAGGTTGTTTTCATTTCTACCACTCAACTCGCTTGACCCTACCCGACATTCATGGTGCACAACTTACTCACTGTAAGCTAAATGACTAGAGCTATCTATATGATGCATCTCTACCTATGAAGCTTGCTTGATAAAAAAGCAATATAAAAAAGCTATCGTAAACTGATTTCGCTTGATAAAAGCAATGTAAATACGGTATCATGAACTAATCTCATGGCTTTGTTATAACGCTCTGTATCAACATCATACCTAAATATATATTTACTTATGCTTCTATCGGTGTCTAAATATTATTATGTGCATTGTTTGAATTCTTGGTTTGCTCTCGCCCTTTGTGTCGATGGCGCAATGGTTCATCTAGTGTTCATAAGAGACGAATTCATGATCTCATTGTCCAAGTGAGTAGCTTAGCGTTAATGTTGCATACCTTGCTGCAACAAACCAGCCCTTAAAATGTTTCCGGCTCGTAATGTTTGTGTGATATCCTCAATTTTTGCTACAGTGTTGATTGTAATTAAGCTACAGTGATCACACGCTAATGATGCCACGTCACTGTGATTCCCTATCGTTTATCTCGCCTTAGTTCAAAACAATTCGAATTCAAATTTTAAAAAATAAAATGAAACAGGGAAAATTATCGAATGCGAAAATAAAGTTGTCGGGTGAGTTATAAAAATCCCCTAATGATTTATAAAATTAAATCGAGCATTTTTAGAATTTGTTATAAACCCTCTATATTTAAAAAAGAAGCTATAAAACAAAAAAATAAAAATAATAAAAGAAAGTATTTATAAAATAAAATAAATAGTAAAACAATATGAAAAAAAACCTGGCTCGCCGAGTTGGCCATCTCCCTTTCGGCCCAACAGTGGTGGGGTATAAAGCCCCCCACCCGGGCTAAACCCTAGCCTCCCCAGCGCCCTCCCCTGGCTCCATGCCCGCCGCCGCCACTCCCTCCCTCGCTAACTCTCTCTCACTCTCGTTCGCTCTCCCTCCCACGACCCCACGAGCCCCCCCCCACGTTGCTCCCTCCCTCCTCTAGGTCAACCTCCCATACCGCGTCGCACCCCACCCCCTGGCGCTGGATCTCCCCTCCAATGATCTCCTCCTCCGTCGCTACCTCCCCCTCCCATTCTCCCAGACCGAAGCCCCCTCGAGCGCAGCCGCCCTTCGGCCTGCACCTCCTCCCGTCGCCCAGATCCCCTCCCCTGGCGCCGGCTCTTCTCTCTCCCGGTCGGGCCCCCCATCCCCACCTGCCACACCCCCTGCCGGCGCTCCACCTCGCCCCTCCTCTCGGCCGACCCCCGGCCTCCTACATCACCGACCGGCCCGGGGCCCTTCACCGACGCCCTCGGTCGGGGCCCCTCCGGCCACGGCGGCCCTCCGCCGCACCGCCCCGTCATCGGAGCTCCACCGCCGGCCACCACCACCACCGGGAGCTCCTCCTCACCGGAACTGCGCCCACTCCCCATGCACTCCGGCTTCACCGGGCCTTCCCGTCAATGCCGGTGAGCTCCGGGCCCCGGCCATCCTCTCCTCCTCCCTCTCCCGGTTCCATTCCAACGATTGCCGCCTCGTTCCGGCGTCGTTGAGCTCCGGGAGGTGGAGGTGGAGTTGCCTCCTCTCCTCTTTGTTGAGAGAGTAGGGAGATGTTGTGTGACACACATGTTAGAGATGAAAGAAAATAAAAGTAAAAAAATGAATGTATTATACGTATGTATTTATCATGTATGTATGTGTGTATGTATTGTGTATGCATGCATGTATGTAGAAGAGAGAAATACAATATGTGTATGTACATGTGTGTGTATTACACCGTATGCCACTTAACGGTGGGGCCAAACCCCCACTCCCACTAACAGGGAGGCCCCACACCCACTCTTAAAGAAAAAAATAAAAATAAAAATAAAAATATGTTTTTATTAAATAAATAATTAATTAGATAAATTAGTTAATTAATTAAATACATAATTAAGACAATATGTTAATTAGATAATTAAATTATCCAATTAGAGTATGACACGTGGGTCCCCCACTAAATTAATCTGATTAATTAATATTTAAACCCAATTAAAAATGTGTGTCTATGACGCATGGGACCCACTGGTCAGTTGACCAGTCAACTGCTCATGTCAGCATGACATCATGCGGATGTCATAATTACATTTAATCAAATTAATTAAATCTGTTTTTAATTTCTAATTATTGAATAAAACTTTAAAAATTAATATAAAATAATCTGTAAGTCAGATAAAAAAATTTCGACATGAAAGTTGATCAGCAGAACGAGACGAACCCGGATACACGGTCCATTCATGTGTGACGCGTCTCTAGCATAGCAAACGTGGAACTTTTCCATCGTTTTGAGTCTCATTGGTAGTAGCCCGAGACCGGAAAATATCGTCAAATATTCTTCCGACCCGTCTATGACGATGTTGCTGCGTTAGCTCATGCCTAGTCTGCATATTGCCATGTCATGCTTAGTGTTGCACCCGTTGCTATTATTTATTGTTTTTATTAAATACATAAATAATTAGATATATTAGATAATTAGTTAAATAGATAATTAATTTAATCTGTTAATTAGGATAAATAATTATCCTATTAGAATATGACACGTGGGTCCCCCACTAAATTAATCTAATTAATTAATATTAAACCTAATTAAAAACTTGTGTCTATGACACACGGGACCCACTGGTCAGTTGACCAGTCAACTGCTCACAGCATGACATCATGCTGATGTCATAATTGCATTTAATCAATTTAATTAAATCTGTTTTTAATTCCTAAATATGGAATAAAAATTTAAAAATTAATATAAAATAATTTGTAAGTCAGATCAAAATATTTTCAACATGAAAGTTGATCAGCAGAACGAGACGAATCCGGATGCACGGTCCATTCGTGTGTCACGCGTCCCTAGCATAGCAAACGTGGAACTTTTCCATCGTTTTCAGTGTGACCGGTAGTAGCCCGAGACCCGGAAAATATCGTCAGATATTCTTCCGACTCGTCTATAACGAATGTTGTTGCGTTAGCTCATGCCTAGTCTGCATATTGCCATGTCATGCTTAGTGTTGCACCTGTTGCTATTATTTATTGTTTCTTTCCCCTCTTCTTACCGGTAGACCCCGAGACTAACGCTGCTGTCGGGTACATCTACGACCCTGCCGACCAGCCTTTTGCCGCAGAGCAGCAAGGCAAGCAAACCCCCCTTGATCATCCCTATATCGCATATGTCTTTCTTCCTCCTGCTTGCATTAGAATTTTGCTACTGTTGTAGTTAACTCCTATATCTAATGCATAGCCTAATTTTGATGAACTGTTACTTTTAGTACTGCAGCCTTTAAACTGTTTAGTATAGGTGGAGCAGTCTTCTCCTCTGACCCCATAGTCCATTTGCCCCGCTTTGTTTTCAAATCTCGATCCCTGATTGATGAGCGAGACCCGGCACTGCACTTACACCCCCTTAGTTGTGTGGCGCTATAGAGATACTATCGGGTACCGAGGGTGACACATCGCGAAGTACTCCTGATGATATCTCTGTAGTACAGCTAGTCGGTCGTGGTTATCGAGGGTGATTCCTCTTTCACCATTCCCGACGATGCCTCTGTCGTGCAACCCCTCAAGTGTGGGACCCCCAAGGGTGATTCCACTAAGTCCACCTTGACGGATACATCGTTCGGAATCCAACGAGGGTGATACCTCGGATTCCCCCCGATGTTACAACCACACAGTTACTCGACCATGTTACTCGGATCATTGGTGATTAGTTGTTAGACGGGTGGATTCCTGCGTGTTTGTGTCGATGACCTTAATTAAAATGATAATGGATTTGGGTATTTGATCTGGGTTGGTCGGAAGGCCTTATTACGCACTAACCGTCTGCGTGGGTACTCGACATCGCGGTATCAGCCGAAGCTCTTCAGACATCAACGATGTAGCAGCACGCGCCCGAGTGGTCCCGAGATGCATCGCTCTTGTATTAAGGGGTGCTAGGACTGACGTCGGCCACCCTCGCATCGTGCAGGAGCGCGGAGGGCAAGTGGGCCCACGAAACCTTTGTGCTTAGGAGTTAGACCAGTGGGCTGGCCTCTGTGCTGAGCTTAGGTGGGGCTGCGACGTATCGATATTCCGAGGCCGGACAGGACCCAGAAAAGTGTGTCTGGACACAGTGTTATCTAGCACGTCGGGGAATATGTTGTGCGCCCCTGCAGGGAAGAACTTATCTATTCGAATAGCCGTGTCCACAGTTACAGGTGTTGGAAATATGCCCTAGAGGCAATAATAAAATGGTTATTATCATATTTCCTTGTTCATGATAATCGTCTATTGTTCATGCTATAATTGTATTAACAGGAAACAGTAATACATGTGTGAATAAATAGATCACAATGTGTCCCTAGCAAGCCTCTAGTTGGCTAGCTCGTTGATCAATAGATGATCATGATTTCCTGATCATGGACATTAGATGTCATTGATAACGGGATCACATCATTGGGAGAATGATGTGATGGACATGACCCAATCCTAAGCATAGCACTAGATCGTATTATTCGTATGCTAAAGGTTTTCTAATGTCAAGTGTCTTTTTCTTCGACCATGAGATTGTGCAACTCCCGGATACCGTAGGAGTACTTTGGGTGTATCAAACGTCACAACGTAACTGGGTGACTATAAAGGTGCACTACGGGTACCTCTGAAAGTGTCTGTTGGGTTGGTACGAATCGAGATCGGGATTTGTCACTCCGTGTGACGGAGAGATATCTCTGGGCCCACTCGGTAGAACATCATCATGAGCTCAATGTGACTAAGGAGTTAGTCACACGATGACGTGCTACGGAACGAGTAAAGAGACTTACCGGTAACGAGATTGAACAAGGTATAGGTATACCGACGATCGAATCTCGGGCAAGTTCTATACCGACAGACAAAGGGAATTGTATACGGGATTGATTGAATCCTTGACATCGTGGTTCATCCGATGAGATCATCGTGGAACGTGTGGGATCCACCATGGGTATCCAGATCCCGCTGATGGTTATTGGCCGGAGAATGTCTCGGTCATGTCTCCATGCGTCCCGAACCCGTAGGGTCTACACACTTAAGGTTCGATGACGCTAGAGTTATAGGGAAATGTTATACGAGGTTACCGAAAGTTGTTCGGAGTCCCGGATGAGATCCCGGACGTCACGAGGAGCTCCGGAATGGTCCGGAGGTAAATATTGATATATAGGATGGATGGTTTTGGACTCCGGAAATGTTTCGGGCGTCACGGGTAGTGTACCGGGACCACCGGGACCACCGGAAATGGTCCCGGGGGTCCACCGGGAGGGGCCACCAGGCCCAAGAGGTAGCATGGGCCAAAAGGGGGAGGGAAACCAGCCCAAAGTGGGCTGGTGCACCTCCCACAAGAGGCCCAAGGCGCAGGAGGGAGAGAAGGGGGGGGAACCGTGGCGCTCGTGGGCCTAAGGCCCACCTAAGGGGTGCGCCACCCCCTCCCCTAACCGCCGCACCTCCCATCTGGGGGGCTGCCGCACCACCTAGGGGGAAACCCTAGGGGTGGCACCCCCTCCCCTCCTCCTATAAATAGAGAGGGGTTTGGGGTTGTTTTGGACACCGTTTCTTCTCCCCTCGGCGCAACCCTGCTCCCCTCCTTCCTCCTCCTCCCACGGTGCTTGGCGAAGCCCTGCCGGGAGCCCTCGTCTCTCCATCGACACCACGCCGTCGTGCTGCCGAGATCTTCCCCAACCTCTCCCTCCTCCTTGCTGGATCAAGGTGCGGGAGACGTCGCCGGGCTGCACGTGTGTTGAACGCGGAGGTGCTGTGGTTCGGCACTAGATCAGAATCACACCACGATCTGAATCGCCGTGAGTATGACTCCATCAACCGCGTTCTAGTAACGCTTCCGCTTATCGATCTTCAAAGGTATGAAGATGCACTCACCCCTCTCTCGTTGCTGGTCTCTCCATAGGAAGATCTGAATATGCGTAGGTTTTTTTTTGAATTTATGCTACGTTACCCAACAACAGGACGACTTGGAGTTGTGCCCTGATCTTATACAACTACAATGCCCCGGGATTGCTTCCTCGCAGGGAGTCGAGGTCTCTGGGCGTGACCTCATATTAATATTGCTGCAACAATATGACTATAATATTTGTGTTACACCTGTTCTACTCTCGTCTATTGCTGCAAGACCCTGAAGATGCTAGTCTACGATAGGACTAGGCCTTCTCTCTCTATTCTTGCATTGCTGCAGTCAGTCCACATATAACCCCCATTCTTTGATACTGATGCATACTTAGAATAGTTCTGATGTAAGACTTGCGAGTACTTTGGATGAGTACTCACCGTTGTTTTGCTCCCCCTTTGCCCCCTTGATCCGTTGCTGCGACCAGGTGATGGAGCCCAGGAGATGGAGGTTCCTGCCGACGACGGCTGCTACCCCGACGGCGCCTGCTACTACGTGGAGGCCGCTGAAGCCCAGGAGTAGTTAGGAGGCTCCCAGGCAGGAGGCCTCGCCTCGTTCGATCGTTGTATCTTTTGTGCTTGCCTTCTCTAAGGCACCCCATGTTTTATGTCTGTACTCAGATATTGTTGCTTCCGCTGACTCGTGTGTTTATCGAGCTTCCGTGTTCTAGCCCTCGAGGCCCATGGCTTGTAATATGAAGCTGATATTGTTTTATTTTGTGTCTAGAGTTGTGTTGTGATATCTTCCCGTGAGTCCTTGAGTTTGATCGTACACATTTGCGTGTATGATTAGCGTATGATTAAACGCAGGGCGTCACAAGTTGGTATCAGAGCCGACTGTCTTTAGGTAGCCCCCTTTCCATCTCCTTGGCCGAAGTTGGGTCTAGTGTCTGAAAAACTCTACTAACACTGATGTTGTGGCTTATGGGCCCACATCTCAATTGGGTGATATTAGTATCTTTTACCCCTTTCCTATACTCTGGGCTCTACTCTCTTTTCTCTTTCGGGTTAAAGATTTTACTAACTCTAACATTAGGTTCTCGTAATCACATCGACCCGGAGCGCTGGACTATCTACTCTTTTGTACTGAATATATATTGCACACACTGTCATTTGACATCCCTCAATCTTAATTTCAGATGCATCCTGCAAGACAACACGTGCGCCTGACACAGGCCACTCAGACGACTGGGTTCCCGACCATTTTGGTCGACCTCCTGACCAGGCTGGGCTATCGCTGGTACCCCGAGTACACTATGTACGAGGACTTCTGCGAGTACAACCAGTACCAGTACCAGGCTAAGGTTCACATCTTCGACCAGATGGGCGGCGGCACCCTCGAGCGCCACGTCTTCTGCGGTATTGGAGTGTCGGTCGAGATGGTCGTCCATGATGCGGCCTACATCGCTATCACTCGTCTCCGTGGAGCGTACCCTCACTTGGAGGAGAGTGCTTTCAGATACATCCTGCATGCTCCTGTTGGGGATGAGACTGGGTCTGATCACACTGCCTACACTGCTAGTGTTTGGAAGCGCAACGACCGATCCTACGTCGCTATCTGCGCCCCCTACGTGACGCGTCGTTACAATACGCGGGTTCTGGTGCAGTAGACTCAGGCACTGGATCGTGCTTTTCGATCTCTGACTGTGGAGTTGTACGCTACGTGTGCTCATCTTTAATACGCGTTGACAGAGCTGGATCCAGCACACCACCCGAGGGTTCCCCCTATGCACATCCGCGAGCCGAGCAGGACAGAGCTACCATCAGGTCTCGAGTGGACTGATGTTGGGGGTAGAACCCCTACACTTGGACCTCAGCTCCTCGAGTGGATGCGGTACCCTCACCAGAGTCACCACGGGACACAGGGTCGTGTTCCTACCTTCTATCACCGCCAGCTACCAGGATTCGTTCGTCCTCTCCGACGTTGATGTAGCCTTATCGCTATATCTCATTGTGGTACTCTTCCAACGCGTGCCTGCGTGCCGCCTAGTGAGTCCAGTGTATCGTCTAATGTGTCCAGGCTATTGCCAAATTTTGAATTTGTAATCATTGGTCTGTAATCGAACTTATGTATGGGTCTGTATGTCAAATTCAACTACTATGAAGTATCTATCGCATTTCCCTTTCATCATGCTTGATTACTTCATGAATGCGAGCGATGCCTTTGCAATTACTTTAAGCTAAACTACCCCTATTAAATATTTAGCAGGATGGTTAGACCAGCTGGCCGCCCGCGTGGCCCTGCCAACGATGCACCACCCCTGCCTCCTGAGTATATGGCGGGGATGATCCAACAGTTTGAACTGAACTGCCAGTTTATGCAAGGGCTCATGGATCAATTCCAAAGGCCGAACATGAACCAACAACAAGGCGTGACACTGCAAGACTTCTGCCGCCTCAACCCTGCAATCTACCGCAGCTCAACTCAGCCTCTTGATTCTGATGACTGGCTCCGTGACATTGCTTATGAGTTGGAGTCTGCCAATGTGCCCCTAGCGAGCTATGTCAACTTTGCCGCCTACTTCCTGAAGGGTCCCGCTGCTCAATGGTGGGACACCCATAGACGCTCTCAGCCCGCTGGAACTGCATCACTTGGGCAGAGTTCAAGGCTGCTTTATGTGCTCGCTACATTCCTCAGGGAATCATGGACCGGAAGAAGCGTGAGTTCCGCAACCTGGTCTAGGGCAACAAGACAGTGGATGCTTATCAGCGGGAATTTCTGGACTTATCTCGCTATGCTGAAGAAGACATTGCAACTGATGCACGCAAACACGAGAAGTTTCGTGAAGGCCTTCACCCTGACATCAAGCTGACACTCCTCGTTCAGGACTATGCTGATTTCGCCACCCTGGTGAACAAGGCTATTCAGGTTGAGACTGGTTTGCAGGAATACAAGGATAACAGCAAGCGCAACCGTGACATGGGCTCATCTGCACAGAAGCGGAAGATCTGGATTCCCAACAACATGTACCATGCACCTGCTCCTGCTCCGAGGTCGTCCTATGTTGCACCTCGCCTGCCTCCTCCACCACCTAGGCAGTCGAGGCTTCCAACTCCACCGCCTCGAGTTCCTCCTTCCCGTCCTAAGGATGGGCTGTGCTTCAAGTGTGGCCGTGGAGGTCACCGTGCTAGAGACTGCAGGCAGAATCCGAATCAGCTAACACTTCCCTCAACTGGCAGTGGCAACAACTAGAACCGCAACTACAATGATAAGCCTGCTTATGTTCATGGTCAGGCCAACAACATTGATATGGGTCAAGCTCAAGACCAGCTTGCTACCGTGATGGGTACACTTCTCGTTAACTCAGTACCTCTTTTGTATTGTTTAATACAGGAGCATCGCATTCCTTTATGTCAGAAAATTTTGCATTCATGCATGGCATTAAGTACGAAGTGATGAACGTCCCAATAGTGGTAAGCACCCCCCTCGGGCCAATGTCGACCATCCATGGTCTGCCCCAATGTCCCCATTGAAATTGAAGGATTGGAATTCCTTGCCGCTCCCATGTTATTGAGTTCTTCCAACATTGATCTCATACTGGGGATGGACTGGTTGAAAGCTCATATGGCATTGATCGTTTCTGCCACCAAGACCATCCACCTCCTACACCCTTCAGATGAATTAATAAGCTACCATGCTCATTTCGCCCGAGATGCTGAGGCACGGCTATATGCCTTGAATGCATTAAATGCGTCGCCTCTTGAAGGGGTTGAAAACATTCCAGTGGTCGGAGAATTCCAAGATGTATTTCCAGAAGAACTTCCGGGGATTCCCCCTGCTCAAGCTGTCGAGTTTGTCATTAACTTGGTACCCGGTACCACTCCTATTGCCAAGCGTCCTTATAAAATGCCACCACATGAACTCCTTGAACTTAAGCAAGAAATTTACAACTCGCTTCGTCTGGGTTTCATTCGTCCGAGTTCCTCTGCTTGGGGAGCACCTTCTCTCTTTGTTAAGAAGAAGGATGGGACGAATCGATTGGTTCAAGACTATCGTCCTATCAACGAGGCCACTATCCAAAACAAATATCCTCTCCCTCGGATAAATGATTTGTACGATCAACTTGCTGGTTCCACTGTCTTCTCTAAGCTCGACTTGAGGTTGGGATACCACCAGATCCGTGTTCGCAAGGAGGATATTCCAAAGACCGCCTTTGTTACTCGTTATGGATCATAGGAGTACACCGTCATGTCCTTCGGCTTAGCCAATGCACTGACAACCTTCTCTCGATTGATGAACTATATATTCATGGACTACCTCAACAAATTCGTCGTGGTATATCTGGATGATATTCTGGTATTTTCGAAGAATAAAGAGGAACATGCCGAACATCTTCGTCTTGTACTGGATAAGCTTCGGGAGCATAAACTCTATGCGAAGTATTCCAAATGTGAATCCTGGCTAGACGAACTGACATACCTTGGTCATGTGATTTTGAAGGATGGTATCGCAGTCAACCCCGAACGAATTCAAGCTATTCTTGACTGGACTCCCTCGAAGAATGTCAAGCAAGTCAGAAGTTTTCTCGGACTCGCCAGCTATTGCCGTCAATTCGTCGAGAACTTCTCCAAGATTGCGAAGCCCTTAACCAACCTGCTTCACAAATGTGTTAAGTATGAGTGGACTGATAAATGTCAGGAAAGTTTCTAGGTACTCAAGGACAAACTGGCATCCGCTCCAGTACTTGCTCCTCCGGATACGAAAAGGGATTTCGTCATATATTGTGACGCTTCTCGTCAAGGGATAGGCTGCGTCCTGATGCAGGATCACAAGGTGATTGCTTATGCTTCACGTCAGTTGCGTGCTCATGAACAAAACTACCCAGTTCATGATCTCGAGCTTGCCGCAGTTATTCATGCACTGAAAGAATGGCGATAATACCTTGTCGGTAATCGCTGTGAAATCTACACCGACCATCAAAGTCTGAAGTACTTGTTCACTCAACCGGAGCTGAATCTACGTCAACAAAGATGGATGGAGCATATAGCAGATTTTGACTGTAGTATATCATATACCCCCGGCAAGGCTAACGTATGGCTGATGCCTTGAGTCACAAGTCATACTGCAACCACCTCCAGGTTTATAAGGTTCACGATTGTGTGCAAGAGGAATTTCGTAAGCTGAACCTCCATATTGTTCCTCAGGGTTACCTTGTTCCCCCTCCTGAAGAGTATCGAAAGTTGAACCTTCGTGTTGTTAATCAGGATTCCCTCAATAACCTGGTTGTTGAACCAGATCTTGTGGGCACCATCAAGAATCTGTAATGCTTTGACGATGATGTCGACATGATTAAGAGCTATATTGCGAAGGGTAAACCCTCCTTTTTCACTGTTGCTGAAGATGGCGCCTTGTACTTCAAGGGTCGCCTATTCGTTCCAAATAAGAAGGAAAATCTCAGAATGACCGGAAAGGTGATGAAAGAAGCTCACGACACACCATTGTCTATTCACCCGGGTAGTACCAAGATGTACCAAGACATCCGGCAAAGATTCTGGTGGCCCAATATGAAACAAGACATTGCACGATATGTGGCAGAATGTGATATTTGCCGACGGATCAAAGCAGAACATCAAAAGCCTGCTGGAACTCTGCAACCTATCTCTATTCCTGAGTGGAAATGGGCCATGTTGAAATGGACTTTGTCACTGGTTTTCCCAAGTCTCAAAAAGGTAATGATGCTATTCTTGTCGTCATTGACCGACTGTCCAAAGTTGCACATTTCCTGGCCATCAAAGAAACAATTAATGCTAGTCAGCTGGCAGATCTTTATATGTCAAGAGTTGTTTCACTTCATGGTATTCCGTTGGTAATCAGTTCGGACCGTGGCAGCTTGTTCACTTCAAAATTCTGGGAAAGTTTTCAGAAGGCTATGGGGACTCATCTGTCCTTTAGAACCGCATTTCATCCTCAATCCCAAGGACAAGTTGAACAAGTCAACCAAATTGTCGAGGACATGCTTCGAGCTTGTGTCATTTCTTTCGGTAAGAAATGGGAGGAATCTCTCCCGTATGCCGAGTTCTCTTACACCAATAGTTATCAAGCTAGTCTGAAGAGGGCCCCTTTCGAAGTATTGTATGGATGAAGGTGTCGAACTCCTCTGAATTGGTCAGAAACTGGGGAACGATCACTCTTCGGTCCGGATATTATTCAACATGCCGAAGATCAAGTCCGCATTATTCATGAGAATCTGAAGGTTGCTCAGTCTCGTCAGAAGAGTCAGTATGACCGTCATCATCAAGATATGGTCTATCAACCTGGTGAAAAGGCATATCTTCGTGTCACACCAATGAGAGTTGCACATCGTTTTGGGATCAAGGGCAAGTTAGCTCCTTGCTATATTGGTCCTTTCACTATTCTCGAAAGGCGTGGAAGAGTGGCTTATCAATGGGAACTGCCGGCGAACCATTCTCAGATTCACGATGTCTTCCATGTTTCTCAGCCCCGTCGCTGCTTCAAGGATCCTATTTGAGCAGTGGATCATGATATGCTTGAGCTGCAACAATACCTCTCTTATAAAGAGCATCCGATCCGCATTCTCGACCAAGCTGAACGTAAGACTCATCGCAAAGTCACCAAGTTCCTTAAAGTGCAGTGGTCAACTCATTCTGAAGATGAAGCCACTTGGGAACGCGAGGATCATATTCGTGATGAATACTCCGAGCTCTTTCCTTCTACCTCTTAATTCTCGGGACGAGAATTCTTGTTAGTAGGGGAGAGTTGTGACATCCTCAACTTTTGCTATAGTAATGATTGTAATTAGCTACAGTGATCCCGCGCTAATGATGTCGCGTCACTTGTTCCCCATCGTTGATCTCGTGTTAATTGAAACCGAGTCAAGGTACAAAGTTTAAGAATAAATCAAACGGGAAAAGTTTTATAATGTTTAAAATAAAAAAATTCAGGGAAGTTATAGAAATTCCCTAATAATTTATAAAAGTGAATCGGGGCATTTTAAAATTATTACAAACCCTATGTAATTAAAACAGGAGGCTATTTAGAAGAATAAATAAAAGTAGGTAAATAAATTAAAAAAAAGGAGAAAACACCTGTGGCCGAACTGGGCCACGTGGCCCAGCCGGCCAGCTACCGGCCCACCCCCGGGGGGCCAAACCCTAGCGCCCCGTGCCTCGTCCCGTTTCCCTGCCTGCCGCCAGGGACGAGGGTAACTCCCTCGTCCCACCTACCACCGACGCCCCAACACCCCACTACCCCGTCGCTACTCTCCACCAACCGCGCCAGCGCCTCGCCCCGCCTCCCGTCCCGCTCGCCCCCTCCTGCCGATCCACCTATCGCGCCCCAGATCCCATCTCTCCCTGCCTCCCTCACTCCCAGCACTCCCTCCTCTCCCGGTGGCCTCCCTCCCCCACGCCAGGTCGCCCCCTTCCACCGGTGCGCCGGTCCTCCCCCCCATCGACCGAAGCTCCCCACCGCACGCCCCGCTCAACCACCCCGTCGCGCCGCCGCCTCCTGCCTCCGGCCTCACCACCCCCGGCGGCCTCTCACCTCGGCGCCCCACCGGCCTCCTACATCGCCGGCCGGCCCGGGGCCCTTCACCGGCGCCCTCGACCGGGGCCCCTCCGGCCACGGCGGCCCTCCGCCGCGCCGCCCCGTCACCGAAGCTCCACCACCTCATCGGCACCGCCACCTCGACCTCCTCCTCACTGGATTCGAGAGCCACCGGTGTCCTCCACCCCTCCTCGAGAACTCCGGCTACACCGGGCCTTACCGTCAACGCCGCTGAACCCTTTTTCGGGCTCCTCCAACCATCTTCTTCCTTTCACCGTCACGGTTCCGTTCCGGCAATCACCGCTTCGTTCCGATGTCGTTGTGCTCGTGTAGGTGTAGTTGGAGTTGTCTCCTTTGAGTGTGTTGAGAGAAGTGAGAGAGTTCGCACACAGATGTGCACAAAGATGTGTTAGAGAAAAAATAAAATAAAAGATGTATGTATGTATGTATTAGATGCCCGTATATATGTATGTATTGGATATGTATGCATGTATGTAGAGAAAAGAAAAAGAAAAAGAAAAGTTTATATATGTTTCATTAATAAAATAATTAATTAATTAATTAGGTATATTATTTAATTAGTTAGTTAATTAGTTAAATAGATAATTAAGCTAATCTGTTAATTAGGATAAATAATTATCCTATTAGAATATGACACGTGGGTCCCCCACTAAATTAACCTGATTAATTAGTATTAAACCTAATTAAAAACTTGTGTCTATGACACACGGGACCCACTCGTCAGTTGACCAGTCAACTGCTGATGTGAGCATGACATCATGCTAATGTCATAATTGCATTTAATCAATTTAATTAAATCTGTTTTTAATTCCTAAATATGGAATAAAACTTTGGAAATTAATATAAAATAATCCGTAAGTCAGATCAAAATATTTTTAACGTGAAAGTTGACCACCAGAACGAGACGAACCCGGATGCACGGTCCATTCGTCTGTCACGCGTCCCTAGCATAGCAAACGTGGAACTTTTCCATCGTTTTCAGTCTGATCGGTAGTAGCCCGAGACCCGGAAAATATCGTCAGATATTCTTCCGACCCGTCTATGACGGATGTTGCTGCGTTAGCTCATGCCTAGTGTGCATATTGCCATGTCATGCTTAGTGTTGCACATGTTGCTATTATTTATTGTTTCTTCCCCCTCTTCTTACCGGTAGACCCCGAGACTGACGCTGCTGTCGGGTACATCTACGACCCTGCCGACCAGCCTTTTGTCGCAAAGCAGCAAGGCAAGCAAACCCCCTTGATCATCCCTATATCGCCTATGTCTTTCTTCCTCCTGCTTGCATTAGAATTTTGCTACTGTTGTAGTTAGCTCCTATATTTGATGCATAGCCTAATTTTGATGAACTGCTACTTTGAGTACTGCAACCTTTAAACTGTTTAGTATAGGTGGAGCAGTCTTCCCCTCTGACCCCGTAGTCCAGTTGCCCCGCTTTGTTTTCAAATCTCGATCCCTGATCGACGAGCCAGACCCGAGATTGTACTTACACCCCCCTTAGTTGTGCGGCGCTACAGAGATACTATCGGGTACCGAGGGTGACACCCCGCGAAGTACTCCTTGATATCTCTGTAGTACAGCTAGTCGGTCGTGGCTATCGAGGGTGATTCCTCTTTCACCATTCCCGACGATGCTTCTGTCGTGCAACCCCTCAAGTGTGGGACCCCCGAGGGTGATTCCTCTAAGTCCACCTTGACGGATACATCGTTCGAAATCCAACGAGGGTGATAACTCGGATTCCCCCCGATGTTACAACCACACAGTTACTCGACCATGTTACTGGGATCATTGGTGATTAGTTGTTAGGCGGGTGGATTCCCGCGTGTTTGTGTCGATGACCTTAATTAAAATGATAATGGATTTGGGTATTTGATCTGGGTTGGTCGGAAGGCCTTATTATGCACTAACCGTCTGCGTGGGTACTCGACGTCGCGGTATCAGCCGAAGCTCTTCAGACGTCAGCGATGTAGCGGCGCGCGCCCGAGTGGTCCCGAGATGCATCACTCTTGTATTAAGGGGTGCTAGGACTGACGTCGGCCGCCCTCGCATCGTGCACGAGCGCGGAGGGCAAGTGGGCCCATGAACCCTTTGTGCTTAGGAGTTAGACCGGCGGGTTGGCCTCTCTGCTGAGCTTAGGTGGGGCTGCGACGTGTCGATATTCCAAGGCCGGGCAGGACCTAGAAAAGTGTGTCCGGCCAAAGTGTTATCTAGCGCGTCGGGGAATATGTTGTGCACCCCTGCAGGGAAAAACTTATCTATTCGAATAGCCGTGTCCACGGTTACAGGACGACTTGGAGTTGTGTCCTGATCTTATACAACTACAATGGTTACTTAACTTGATTTGTTGCCCCGGGATTGCTTCCTCGCAGGGAGTCGAGGGAGGATCTCTGGGCGTGACCTCATATTAATATTGCTGCAACAATATGACTATAATATTTGTGTTACACCTGTTCTACTCTCGTCTATTGCTGCAAGACCCTGAAGATGCTAGTCTGCGATAGGACTAGGCCTTCTCTCTCTATTCTCGCATTGCTGCAGTCAGTCCACATATAACCCCATTCTTTGATACTGATGCATACTTAGAATAGTTCTGATGTAAGACTTGCGAGTACTTTGGATGAGTACTCACCGTTGCTTTGCTCCCCCTTTGCCTCCTTGATCCGTTGCTGCGACCAGATGATGGAGCCCAGGAGATGGAGGTTTCCGCCGCCGACGACTGCTACCCCGATGATGCCTACTACTACGTGGAGGCCGCTGAAGACCAGGAGTAGTTAGGAGGCTCCCAGGCAGGAGGCATCGCCTCGTTCGATCGTTCTATCTTTTGTGCTAGCCTTCTCTAAGGCACCCCACATTTTATGTCTGTACTCAGATATTGTTGCTTCCGCTGACTCGTGTGTTAATCGAGCTTCCGTATTCTAGCCGTCGAAGCCCCTGGCTTGTAATATGAAGTTGATATTGTTTTATTTTGTGTCTAGAGTTGTGTTGTGATATCTTCCCGTGAGTCCTTGAATTTGATCGTATGCATTTACATGTATGATTAGCGTACAATTAAACGGAGGGCGTCACAAACCTGTAAGATGCAACCATGTGAAGCGTCGACAGAACTGCCAACGCACAAACATGTCAAAAATATCAATCTAGAGTCCTTGTGCATGTGCACGGTCTTGATCGTTCATGCCGGCTTGACCCAGCATGCTGCCACCATCTTGACTATCGACATGCTACAACCGAGCTTGTGTAATTTCATTAGTCGACTCGAACCATGATGTCTACTGTACATATTTCAGGCATATGAAAATTAGAAACTACATATTTCTTGCCAAAAAATTTAGAACTACATACGGTTCAAAACTGTTGTAAAATAACTTGATTGAAAAACTCGAGTTAATCCATCCAAATTCATTTCAGTATGCTCTTCACTCCCAAAATATCTAGCTTTACGAAGCTTGCATGTAACATCAACGTTTAGGATAGGGTATTAGAGATAGTTATATGAGTAGGTCGGGTTATAATTTTAAGGATGTGGAATTACTTGCCTGCTGAGTGGGCCTAGGAAGGACTGTCAAAGAATATCAAAGATGTCAGTAGGTTCAACAACAACCCGCCATAGTTCCTTTAGTCGCAGCCTCATGGATGCCAGCGGCCACCGAGTCTGATTGAAACTGCAATCGTTAGTTCAGAACACCTCCCACTCAGCTGGATAGTAAATAAGAAAAACTGCTGGCTTGCACTTGAAGCTTGGGCTGAAAGTGAAAGAGGCTTGACTAGATCGTACTATTTTTAGATCCCTTCGAGTGTGGATGGTACATGGCATAGTCGCGCTGCCGCAGGCCAGCATATCCAGCATCATACTCTCTAGCTTCTGGTCCCCCTGATGTCCCCTCTTCCAGCCGATTTTTTTTCCTCAAGCTGGTGTGGCAACACAACCATATCTATCCTTCCATTACTAATCATGGTTTAATTAAGTACCCCAAAGTAAACGGATTTCACTAAGTCAGTTCATGGCATATGTTGTAGCTGAATAACTATGAATAATTGTTCCCTATTAACTTGGTATATTTGTAACCTAGTAACAGCTATAATGGCTTCTTTGGTGGGCCAATTGATACTATGTGATTGTAATACATAAAAGCAAGGAATCTATGATCGAAAGGTGAAATAGAAAATCATATGAACGACTCAACCTGAAGTCTGATTGATTTGCATATCGATGATAACATAACTACAACTAATGCACATATAGCTGCTTCAAAATGAGATGGACGATATGAGCACTGATTCAATCAAACATATACGGTATCCAAATCACCAAAACTGAAGTAATCAACTAAGATAAATTTAGTAATCTACATCTCAGTCTACAACTTTAAGAAAATTCCATCATCTCCTGCTGCTCTAATCTCATCATCTCCTGTAGTAGTGTACTCCAAAACCAGATAGACACTCGATCCATGGACCTACCTACCATCTACAAGAAAATTAAAACATGTAGTACATAGTAGCATGATTTTGTAGAGAACTTTGTCCAACAACAGAAAATAAATAATTCTGTAGGGCTATTAAGATGGGTATGCTTACATTCATGATTGGTTGTGTATGTGAAAGCAAATCTATTCCAAGATTTCATTGGAACAGATAGCAACAAAATTAACTTATTAATTTTTAATCCGGGTTGTTTTTATATATAGACACGCATTTGTTGCTTTAAACTTGATGCATCTCCTTATTCGGAATAGCGCGGTGCAAATCGCAGAAGAATGTACCAACAATAAATTGCTTCGACTTTCTCCTCATCCCACTAATTAAGACTGTAATCTGGGAGTGATTGAAATAAAAATAGAAAACAAGGGACAACGAAATAAAATTAGATTAGTTGAGCAATAAAAAAACTATGCAGGGTCAGTTTTAGGCACATGGTAGTTACACTGCCTCGTGAAATTAGTAGGCACCTGAACATCAAAACTGAATAGGGTTCGTTGTAGTTTTTGTACATAAAAAACTGAATATACACAAGGAAACCAAATAAGAAGATCAATGTGAGCAGTGTAGCAGCTACAGTTTATGACTCCTAATTACAGTTTTTGACTGAATAAGAATAATATAGAGCATTTATCACAACGGTGGGTTTACGCCGGCCTGAACATATATTATCACAGCATCAAGCAGTTACAAAGAGTAGCATATAGTTACATGAGGAGTTTGGCATTGGGGAGGAGCAAGAACCCCACTGTCATTTCAAATAAGCAACACTCTCAAAATAAAAATCGAGAACACACAAAGGTTCATCACTGAGACTCCCTATATTACAGAGGCTTAATTTTTTCAGTGGACTGCATTCTTCAAACTAGTTCATCTGGTTGATAGGTACAGTGGCAGTTAAGATAGCATACTATGCTGAAGCTGTTCCTTTTGTTCCCATCTTGTAGATGAGCCATAGACGTCTTATCGCGAGCGAATATAAGTTTGTTCAAGGAATGGTACAACTTAGTCACTGGCCAATTATAGTACCATCTTTTTTCGGTTCAACATGCTGGATCCTGGACAAGCACATCTGTCATGAATAACAATATTAAGTGTCAACATCACATATGCAATATAGTAAGCAGCAAACGATGAATAACCTTCTCAGGAAAATAGTGATGTTCATCATCAGGTTTGTCCCAGCTGTGCTTACTAGCAGGCTGTATACGGTGATCCGTCGATCTTTGTCTTCTTTTCCTCCAAAAACAACCCTCCATAAGGTAGCTAACCAAAGTTAATTTTCTAAACCTCAATATAAAAAATCTACACCATTGGTAGTCTAGTATGGGAGATTCAGGTAACCATATTATACAAAAGGAGTAAACATCCATCAAACATGCAAAATGTTATGCACCTAAAATGAAAACAAATTCCCTTCCAAGAACATGATGAGCTTGTATAACAAAGATGTGAATAAGGAATTGCCAATTGTATGTAGAGAATGGGTAAATTTAATCAACATGGAATCTACGAGGGATACCCAGAACATGTTAAAATGAATATCTTAAGGCATTTTAGTGGACTTTAACTGTCAATTTATGGGATTTTCAAAAACAATCAATTTAAGCAGCATTTCTTTTCCCGGGACAAGCTAGTGAGTAGTACGTAGTATCTGGATTAATCAACTGACTATATTCATCTAAAATCTCATAGTCCATCATGAAATTTGGTTCAAGATCACAATCGCCTACCTAAATCCATTTTTTCTTAATTTTATTGAAAAAATGCTTATTCACCAATATGATAACCACCAAGCTAACCTACTAGACTTAAATTCACATAATCCACCAAACACCTTATACTGACTCGTCAAGTCACAATCACCTAACTATATCCAACTAAAATCTTATAATCCATCGTGAAATTTGATTTAAGATTGCAATCACCTAACTAAATCCAAAATGTTTCAAACAAAATTAAAGATATATTTATCCATCAATATAATAATCACCATGCTCATTTATCATACCTAAACTCTCATAACCACCGAACATTTTAGACTATCTTCTCAAGATTAAATCACGTAACTAAATCCACCTAAAATCTTATAATTCATCATGAAATACAGTTCAATATCACAATCACCTAACTAAATCCAAATTTTCCAAGAATTAATCCACTAAACATTTTTTACCGTCTCCTCAAGATCATAGTGAACTAAATAAATGCATCAAAATCTCGAAATCCACCATGAAATTGGGTCCAAGATCACAATTGCCTAACTAAATCCAAATTGCTTCAAGTTTATTAAAGATCCATTTATCCACCAATATAGTAACCACCATGCTCATTTACTAGACATAAATTTTCATAATCCACCGAACATCTTTGACCATCTCGTCAAGATCACAATCACCTAACTAAATCTCCACGTCATCTCCATTTTGTAAAACCTTATTTTCAGAATAATCCCATGGGCATTAGTGACACTCTTGAGTTTTTATAAAACATCTATGAGTAACAAAGATTCTTCCCAAGTCCTATGATTTACATGACTAGCATGGCTAAGCATTACTATTAAACTTGAACATATGAACCACATTTATTTGCGACTACTACATGGTTAGGAAGGAGGGCTATTAAGAATGTCAAAGGAGGGTGTCAATAGCTTTTACAAGCTCGTCAAGATCCCAATCACCCAACTAAATCCATGCAAAACCTCATAATCCATCATAAAATTAGGTCAAAATATGACAATCACCTAACTAAATCCATTTTTTTCCTAATTAACTTAAATATTTGTTTATCCACCAATATAATAATCCTCATGCTTATCTTGTAGACCAAAAATCTCATAATCCACCAAACTTCCTCGACTATCTTTTGAAGACACAATCACCTAACTAAATCCAACTAAAATCTCATAAATCACCGAGAACCTAATTAAATCCAAATTGTTCAAAATTAGTTAATCCACGAACAACTTTGACATCTCCCCAAGACCACAATCTACTAACTAAATCCATTGAAAATCTCGTAATCCACCGCAAAATTTGTTCAAGATCACAATTGCCTAACTACATCCAGATTGCTCCATGTTTACTAAAGATCCATTTATCCACCAATATAATAACCATCATGGTCCCTTACTAGACCTAAATTTTACTACATTTCATCAATCATCTCTGACTATCTATTTAAGATCACAGTCATCTAACTAAATCCAACAAAGCCTCAAAATCCCATCATGAATTTGGTTGAAAAAATACGATCACCTAACTAAATCAAAATTGTTCCAAACTAAATTAAAGATATGTTTATCCACCAATATAAATTCACCATTCTCATCTTCTAAACCTAAAATCTCACAGTCAAGCAAACATCTTTAACTATATTCTCAAGACACAATCATTTAACTAAATCCACGTAAAATCTCATAATCCAGCGTGAAATTCGGTTTAGTATCACGGCCACCTAAGTAAATTCAAATTGTCCAAGATTAATTAATCCACCAAACATATTTAGAGTATCTCCTCAAAATAGCCATCAACTAACCAATCCATCAAAAATCTCATAATTCACAATAAAATTTGGTTCAAGGCCACAATCGGCTAATTAAATCCAAATTGTTTTAAATTTATTAAAGATTCATTTATTTACCAAATAATAATCAACATGCTCACCTATTAGACCTAAATTCACATAATCCACCGAAAATATTTTACTAAGTCGTCGAAATAAAAAACACCTAACTAAAACCAACCAAAACACCCACCGTAAAATTAGTTTAAAAGATCACAATCACCTAACTAAATCCAAATTGTTTCAAACTAAATTAAATATATGTTTATCCACCAATATAATAATCATCATGCTCATCTACTAGACCTAAAATCTCATAATCCACCAAACATCTCTGATTATCATCTCAAGACACAATCACCTAACTAAATCCAACTAAAATCTCATAAATCACAAAATAATAGTTCAATATCACAATCACCTAACTAAATCCATATTCTTCAAGATCAATTCATCCACCAAATTTTTTTGACTCTCTCCTCAAGATCACAACCACCTAAATCCATTGAAAAATCTCGTAATCCATCATGCAATTTGTTCAAGATCACAATCGCCTAACTAAATCCAAATTGTTCCATGTTTACTAAAGAAGTCGCTACTTTATTGGAGATTGAGGTTTCTTCTATCTCTAATGGCTTCTTTATTTCCTAAGAGAAGTATATCTAGGATATTCTTACTCATGCTGCTTTGATGAGCACACTGTTGAGACTCCTATGGAGCTCAACATCCACTTTTGTGTCCACCTCCACTCCTTGCAAATCTGGATGTGTATCCGTTGCCTGGTGGCGTGTTGCTATGTGTGCTATCTTTATCCCACATCACGTGTTCCCTCGCTGGTCGACACCGTAACCGCATGCTCAAGCACCATCAATGGCGAGCAAGAGCTTGGACAATTGGCGCATACCTAGATTTTGTACACGGGGCGCGTCCGAGAACATGTGATACCTATCGTCAAGGCCAAGGGCGCACAGTAGGAGAATGTGGGATGCTTAATCAAGTGCGTGACACAAAACCGCAAACAGGACAAGGACATCAAGCCGGATCAACGGGGAACAAAGAATGCACAGGAACGTGGGATGCTCGATAAACTCCATCTGCTGCCATTATCCCTAGTCTCTCCACCTCCCTTGCCTTGTTTATCAGCTATTTTCAGTAGTGGCATCATCGCCTTGAGTCACTTGTGTGGCTCTCATCTCTATCCACCAATATAATAATCAACATGCTCATCTACTAAACCTATATCAAGATAATCCACCGGCCATCTTTTACTAGCTCGTCAAAATCATAATCACCTAACTAAATCCAACCAAAATCTTATAATCCACTGTAAAATTAGGTTAAAAGATCACAATCACCAAACTAAATTCAAATTGTTCTAAACCAAATCAAATATCCTTTTATCCATCAATATAATAATCATCATGCTCATTTATTATACCTAAAATCTCATAATCCACCAAACATATTCGATTATCTTCATAGGACACAATCACCTAACTAAATGCAACTAAAATCTCATAAATCAAAGAGAAATTTGGTCAAAGATCACAGTCACCAAAGTAAATCCAAATTGTTTCAAGCTAAATTAAATATCTATTTATGCACCAATATAATAATCACCATTTTCATCTACTAAACCTAAAATCTCATAATCCAACAACCATCACTCACTATATTCTCAAGACACAATCACCTAACTAAATCCACCTAATCTCATGATCCCTCATGAAATTTGGTTCAGTGTCACAACCACCTTATTAAATCCAAATTGGTCCAGATTAATTAATCCACCAAACATCGTTGACTATTTTCTCAAGATCACAATCAAATAACAAAAGCCATAAAAAATCTCATAAACCACCATAAAATTTTGTTCAAGATCACAACCGCCTAACTAAATCCAATTTTTTCCAAGTTTATTAGAAGAACATTTATTTATCAATATAATAACCAACATGCTCACCTACTAAACCTAAATCCACATAAGTCACCAAACATCTTTTACTAGTTCGTCAAGATCACAACCACCTAACTAGATCTAAGTTCTTTCAAACTAAATTAAAGATCTGTTTATCCATCAATATAATAATCACCATGCCCATTTACCATACCTAGAAATCTCATAATCCACCAAACATGTTTTACTATCTTCTCATGATTAAATCACCTAACTAAATCCACCTAAAATCTCATAAATCAGTGAAAAATTTGGTTCAATATCACAATCACCAAACTAAATCCAAATTATTCAAGATTAATTAATCCATCGAATCGTCAAGATCACAATCAACTAATCAAATCAATCCATAACCTCGTAATCCACCATGAAATTTTGTTCAAGATCACAATCGTAACTAAATTCAAATTGCTTCAAGTTTATTAGAGATCCACTTATCCACAAATATAATAATCATCATATTTGCTGACTAGAGGTATTAATCCATCGAACATCTTTGAATATCTTATCAAGATCACAATCACCTAAGTAAATCCAGCCAAAACCTCATAATCCATCCTAAATTTAGGTTAAAGATCACAACACCTAAGTAATCAGAACTGATCCGAACTAAATTAAATATGTGATTATCTACCACTATAGTAATCACCATGCTCATTTCCATATCTAAAATCTAATAATCCACCAACATTTTTGACTAAATTCACCTAAATCAAATAAATCACCGAATATTTTTGTTGAATATCACAATCACCGAACTAAATCCAAATTGTTCAAGATTAATTAATCCACCGAACATCTTTGACTATTCCCTCAAGATCTCAATCAACTAATTAGATCCATTTAAAATCTAGTATTTCACCATGAAATTTGGTTAAAGACCACAATCGCCTAACTAAATCCAAATTACGCCAAGTTTACTTAAAATCAATGTGTCCATCAATATAATAACGACCATGCTTACTTACTAGACATAAATGCCCACATAATCCACCGAACATCTTTGACTACCTCACCAAGATTATAGTCACCTAAATAAATCCAACCCAAAAATCAAAATGCACTGTGAATTTGGTTAGAAGTTCACAATCACCTAACTAAATTCAAATTGTTTCAAACTAAATGAAAGGTCAGTTTATCCACCAATATAATAGTCACCATGCTGATGTACTAGGCCTAAAATCTTAAAAACCACCGAACATCTTTGACCATCTTATCAAGATCATAATAAGTTATCTAAATCCACATAAATCATCATGAAATTCGACTCAATATCGCAAAAGCCTAACTAAATTCAAATTGTTCAAGATTAATTAATCCATCAAATATCTTTGAGTATCTTCTCAAGATGAAAATCAACTGACTATATTCATCTAAAATCTCATAATCCATCATGAAATTTGGTTCAAGATCACAGTCGCCTAACTAAATCCATTTTTTCTTAAGTTTATTAAAAAATTGCTTATTCACCAATTCACCAATATAATAACCACCAAGCTCACCTACTAGACTTAAATTCACATAATCCACCAAACATCTTATACTAACTCGTCAAGATCACAATCACCTAACTAAATCCAACCAAAACCTTATAATCACCTAACTAAATCCAAAATGTTTCATACAAAATTAAAGATATATTTATCCACCAATATAATAATCACCATGCTCATCTATCATACCTAAAATCTCATAATCCACCTAACATTTTAGACTATCTTCTCAAGATTAAATCATGTAACTAAATCCACCTAAAATCTCATAATTCATCATGAAATACAGTTCAATATCACAATCACCTAACTAAATCAAAAATTTCCAAGAATTAATCCACTAAATATTTTTGACCATCTCCTCAAGATCACAATGAACTAAATAAATGCATCAAAATCTCGTAATCCGCCATGAAATTTGGTCCAAGATCACAATTGCTTAACTAAATCCAAACTGCTTCAAGTTTATTAAAGATCCATTTATCCACCAATATAGTAACCACCATGCTCATTACTAGACATAAATTTTCATAATCCACCGAACATCTTTGACTATCTCGTCAAGATCACAATCACCTAACTAAATCTCCACTTCATCTCCATTTTGTAAAACCTTATTTTCAAAATCATCCCATGGGCATTAGTGACACCCTTGAGTTTTTATAAAACATCTATGAGTAACAAAGATTCTTCCCAAGTCCTATGATTTACACGACTAGCATGGCTAAACAATGCTATTAAACTTGGACATATGAACCACATTTATTTGCGACCACTACATGGTTAGGATGGAGGGCTATTAAGAATGTCAAAGGAGGGTGTCAATATCTTCTACAAGCTCTGTCAAGATCCCAATCACCCAACTAAATCCAAGCAAAACCTCATAATCCATCATAAAATTAGGTCAAAATATGACAATCACCTAACTAAATCCATTTTTTCCTAAATAAATTAAATATTTGTTTATCCACCAATATAACTATCCTCATGCTTATCTTGTAAACCAAAAATCTCATAATCTAGCAAACTTCCTCGACTATCTTCTGAAGACACAACCACCTAGCTAAATCCAACTAAATTCTCATAAATCATTGAGAAATTTGGCTCAATGTCTCGATCACCTAAGTAAATCCAAATTGTTCAAAAGTAGTTAATCCACTGAACATCTTTGACATCTCCCCAAGATCACAATCTACTAACTAAATCCATTGAAAATCTCGTAATCCACAACGAAATTTGTTCAAGATAACAATTGCCTAACTACATACAGATTGCTCGATGTTTACTAAAGATCCATTTATCCACCAATATATTAACCACCGTGGTCCCTTACTAGACCTAATTTAGCATATTCCATCAAATCATCTGTGACTATCTCTTTAAGA
Source organism: Hordeum vulgare subsp. vulgare (assembly GCF_904849725.1). Classification (NCBI taxonomy): domain Eukaryota; kingdom Viridiplantae; phylum Streptophyta; class Magnoliopsida; order Poales; family Poaceae; genus Hordeum; species Hordeum vulgare. The sequence goes on from NC_058522.1 coordinate 139,326,549, forward strand.
TCACAGTCATCTACCTAAATCCAACAAAACCTCAAAATCCCATCATGAATTTGGTTGAAAAAAAAAGAATAACCTTACTAAATCAAAATTGTTCCAAACTAAATTAAAGATCTGGTTATCCACCAATATAAAATCACCATTCTCATCTTCTATACCTAAAATCTCATAGTCAAGCAAACATCTTTGATTATATTCTCAAGACACAATCATCTAACTAAATCCATGAAAAATCTCATAATCCAGCGTGAAATTCGGTTTAGTATCACGACCACCTAAGTAAATTCAAAATGTCCAAGATTAATTAATCCACCAAACATCTTTAGAATATCTCCTCAAAATCGCCATCAAATCCATCAAAAATCTCATAATCCACCAATATAAGTTTCAAACAAAGTTAAATATAAGTTTATCCACCAATATAATAATCATCATGCTCATCTACTAGACCTAAAATCTCAGAATCCACCAAACACCTTTGATTATCATCTCAAGGCACAATCACCTAACTAAATCCAACTAAAATCTCATAACGCACAAAAAAATAGTTCAATATTACAATCACCTAACTAAGTCCATATTGTTCAAGATCAACTAATCCACCAAACATTTTTGACTATTTCCTCAAGATCACAATCACCTAAATCCAATGAAAAATCTCGTAATCCACCATGCAATTTGTTCAGGATCACAATCGCCTAACTAAATCCAAATTGTTCCATTTTACTAAACAAGTTCCTACTTTCTTGGAGATTGAGGTTTCTTCTATCTCTAATGGCATCTTTATTTCCTAAGAGAAGTATATCTAGGATCTTCTTACTCATGCTACTCTGATGACCACACTGTTGAGACTCCTATGGAGCTAAACATCCACTTTTGTGTCCACCTCCGCTCCTTGTAAATCCGGATGTGTATTCGTTGCCTGGTGGCGGGTTGCCATGTGTGCTGTCTTGATCCCACATCCCGTGTTCCCTAGTTGGTCGACACCGTAACCGCACGCTCAAGCACCACCAATGGCGAGCAAGAGCTAGGACAATTGGCGCATACCTGAATTTTATACACGGGACGCGCCCAAGAACACGCGATACCTACCGTCAAGGCCAAGGGCACTTAGTAGGAGAACGTGGGATGCTTAATCAAGTGTGTGGCACGAAACCGCAAATAGGACAAGGACATCAAGCTGGATAAACGGGGAACAAAGAATGCACGGGAACGTGGGATGCTGGATAAAGTCCATCTACTGCCATTATCCCCAGCCTCTCCACCTCTCTTGCCTTGTTTATCAGCTATTTTCACTAGTGGCATCATCGACTTGAGTCACTTGTGTGGCTCTCATCTCTATCCACCAATATAATAATCAACATGCTCATCTACTAAACCTAGATTCATATAATCCACCGGCCATCTTTTACTAGCTCGTCAAAATCATAATCACCTAACTAAATCCAACCAAAACCTTATAATCCATTGTAAAATTAGGTTAAAAGATCACAATCACTGAACTAAATCCAAATTGTTCTAAACCAAATCAAATATCTTTTTATCCATCAATATAATAATCATCATGCTCATTTATTATACCTAAAATCTCATAATCCACCAAACATATTCGATTATCTTCATAGGACACAATCACCTAACTAAATGCAACTAAAATCTCATAAATCAAAGAGAAATTTGGTCAAAGATCACAGTCACCAAAGTAAATCCAAATTGTTTCAAGCTAAATTAAATATCTATTTATGCACCAATATAATAATCACCATTTTCATCTACTAAACCTAAAATCTCATAATCCAACAACCATCACTCACTATATTCTCAAGACACAATCACCTAACTAAATCCACCTAATCTCATGATCCCTCATGAAATTTGGTTCAGTGTCACAACCACCTTATTAAATCCAAATTGGTCCAGATTAATTAATCCACCAAACATCGTTGACTATTTTCTCAAGATCACAATCAAATAACAAAAGCCATAAAAAATCTCATAAACCACCATAAAATTTTGTTCAAGATCACAACCGCCTAACTAAATCCAATTTTTTCCAAGTTTATTAGAAGAACATTTATTTATCAATATAATAACCAACATGCTCACCTACTAAACCTAAATCCACATAAGTCACCAAACATCTTTTACTAGTTCGTCAAGATCACAACCACCTAACTAGATCTAAGTTCTTTCAAACTAAATTAAAGATCTGTTTATCCATCAATATAATAATCACCATGCCCATTTACCATACCTAGAAATCTCATAATCCACCAAACATGTTTTACTATCTTCTCATGATTAAATCACCTAACTAAATCCACCTAAAATCTCATAAATCAGTGAAAAATTTGGTTCAATATCACAATCACCAAACTAAATCCAAATTATTCAAGATTAATTAATCCATCGAATCGTCAAGATCACAATCAACTAATCAAATCAATCCATAACCTCGTAATCCACCATGAAATTTTGTTCAAGATCACAATCGTAACTAAATTCAAATTGCTTCAAGTTTATTAGAGATCCACTTATCCACAAATATAATAATCATCATATTTGCTGACTAGAGGTATTAATCCATCGAACATCTTTGAATATCTTATCAAGATCACAATCACCTAAGTAAATCCAGCCAAAACCTCATAATCCATCCTAAATTTAGGTTAAAGATCACAACACCTAAGTAATCAGAACTGATCCGAACTAAATTAAATATGTGATTATCTACCACTATAGTAATCACCATGCTCATTTCCATATCTAAAATCTAATAATCCACCAACATTTTTGACTAAATTCACCTAAATCAAATAAATCACCGAATATTTTTGTTGAATATCACAATCACCGAACTAAATCCAAATTGTTCAAGATTAATTAATCCACCGAACATCTTTGACTATTCCCTCAAGATCTCAATCAACTAATTAGATCCATTTAAAATCTAGTATTTCACCATGAAATTTGGTTAAAGACCACAATCGCCTAACTAAATCCAAATTACGCCAAGTTTACTTAAAATCAATGTGTCCATCAATATAATAACGACCATGCTTACTTACTAGACATAAATGCCCACATAATCCACCGAACATCTTTGACTACCTCACCAAGATTATAGTCACCTAAATAAATCCAACCCAAAAATCAAAATGCACTGTGAATTTGGTTAGAAGTTCACAATCACCTAACTAAATTCAAATTGTTTCAAACTAAATGAAAGGTCAGTTTATCCACCAATATAATAGTCACCATGCTGATGTACTAGGCCTAAAATCTTAAAAACCACCGAACATCTTTGACCATCTTATCAAGATCATAATAAGTTATCTAAATCCACATAAATCATCATGAAATTCGACTCAATATCGCAAAAGCCTAACTAAATTCAAATTGTTCAAGATTAATTAATCCATCAAATATCTTTGAGTATCTTCTCAAGATGAAAATCAACTGACTATATTCATCTAAAATCTCATAATCCATCATGAAATTTGGTTCAAGATCACAGTCGCCTAACTAAATCCATTTTTTCTTAAGTTTATTAAAAAATTGCTTATTCACCAATTCACCAATATAATAACCACCAAGCTCACCTACTAGACTTAAATTCACATAATCCACCAAACATCTTATACTAACTCGTCAAGATCACAATCACCTAACTAAATCCAACCAAAACCTTATAATCACCTAACTAAATCCAAAATGTTTCATACAAAATTAAAGATATATTTATCCACCAATATAATAATCACCATGCTCATCTATCATACCTAAAGTCTCATAATCCACCTAACATTTTAGACTATCTTCTCAAGATTAAATCATGTAACTAAATCCACCTAAAATCTCATAATTCATCATGAAATACAGTTCAATATCACAATCACCTAACTAAATCAAAAATTTCCAAGAATTAATCCACTAAATATTTTTGACCATCTCCTCAAGATCACAATGAACTAAATAAATGCATCAAAATCTCGTAATCCGCCATGAAATTTGGTCCAAGATCACAATTGCTTAACTAAATCCAAACTGCTTCAAGTTTATTAAAGATCCATTTATCCACCAATATAGTAACCACCATGCTCATTACTAGACATAAATTTTCATAATCCACCGAACATCTTTGACTATCTCGTCAAGATCACAATCACCTAACTAAATCTCCACTTCATCTCCATTTTGTAAAACCTTATTTTCAAAATCATCCCATGGGCATTAGTGACACCCTTGAGTTTTTATAAAACATCTATGAGTAACAAAGATTCTTCCCAAGTCCTATGATTTACACGACTAGCATGGCTAAACAATGCTATTAAACTTGGACATATGAACCACATTTATTTGCGACCACTACATGGTTAGGATGGAGGGCTATTAAGAATGTCAAAGGAGGGTGTCAATATCTTCTACAAGCTCTGTCAAGATCCCAATCACCCAACTAAATCCAAGCAAAACCTCATAATCCATCATAAAATTAGGTCAAAATATGACAATCACCTAACTAAATCCATTTTTTCCTAAATAAATTAAATATTTGTTTATCCACCAATATAACTATCCTCATGCTTATCTTGTAAACCAAAAATCTCATAATCTAGCAAACTTCCTCGACTATCTTCTGAAGACACAACCACCTAGCTAAATCCAACTAAATTCTCATAAATCATTGAGAAATTTGGCTCAATGTCTCGATCACCTAAGTAAATCCAAATTGTTCAAAAGTAGTTAATCCACTGAACATCTTTGACATCTCCCCAAGATCACAATCTACTAACTAAATCCATTGAAAATCTCGTAATCCACAACGAAATTTGTTCAAGATAACAATTGCCTAACTACATACAGATTGCTCGATGTTTACTAAAGATCCATTTATCCACCAATATATTAACCACCGTGGTCCCTTACTAGACCTAATTTAGCATATTCCATCAAATCATCTGTGACTATCTCTTTAAGATCACAGTCATCTACCTAAATCCAACAAAACCTCAAAATCCCATCATGAATTTGGTTGAAAAAAAAAGAATAACCTTACTAAATCAAAATTGTTCCAAACTAAATTAAAGATCTGGTTATCCACCAATATAAAATCACCATTCTCATCTTCTATACCTAAAATCTCATAGTCAAGCAAACATCTTTGATTATATTCTCAAGACACAATCATCTAACTAAATCCATGAAAAATCTCATAATCCAGCGTGAAATTCGGTTTAGTATCACGACCACCTAAGTAAATTCAAAATGTCCAAGATTAATTAATCCACCAAACATCTTTAGAATATCTCCTCAAAATCGCCATCAAATCCATCAAAAATCTCATAATCCACCAATATAAGTTTCAAACAAAGTTAAATATAAGTTTATCCACCAATATAATAATCATCATGCTCATCTACTAGACCTAAAATCTCAGAATCCACCAAACACCTTTGATTATCATCTCAAGGCACAATCACCTAACTAAATCCAACTAAAATCTCATAACGCACAAAAAAATAGTTCAATATTACAATCACCTAACTAAGTCCATATTGTTCAAGATCAACTAATCCACCAAACATTTTTGACTATTTCCTCAAGATCACAATCACCTAAATCCAATGAAAAATCTCGTAATCCACCATGCAATTTGTTCAGGATCACAATCGCCTAACTAAATCCAAATTGTTCCATTTTACTAAACAAGTTCCTACTTTCTTGGAGATTGAGGTTTCTTCTATCTCTAATGGCATCTTTATTTCCTAAGAGAAGTATATCTAGGATCTTCTTACTCATGCTACTCTGATGACCACACTGTTGAGACTCCTATGGAGCTAAACATCCACTTTTGTGTCCACCTCCGCTCCTTGTAAATCCGGATGTGTATTCGTTGCCTGGTGGCGGGTTGCCATGTGTGCTGTCTTGATCCCACATCCCGTGTTCCCTAGTTGGTCGACACCGTAACCGCACGCTCAAGCACCACCAATGGCGAGCAAGAGCTAGGACAATTGGCGCATACCTGAATTTTATACACGGGACGCGCCCAAGAACACGCGATACCTACCGTCAAGGCCAAGGGCACTTAGTAGGAGAACGTGGGATGCTTAATCAAGTGTGTGGCACGAAACCGCAAATAGGACAAGGACATCAAGCTGGATAAACGGGGAACAAAGAATGCACGGGAACGTGGGATGCTGGATAAAGTCCATCTACTGCCATTATCCCCAGCCTCTCCACCTCTCTTGCCTTGTTTATCAGCTATTTTCACTAGTGGCATCATCGACTTGAGTCACTTGTGTGGCTCTCATCTCTATCCACCAATATAATAATCAACATGCTCATCTACTAAACCTAGATTCATATAATCCACCGGCCATCTTTTACTAGCTCGTCAAAATCATAATCACCTAACTAAATCCAACCAAAACCTTATAATCCATTGTAAAATTAGGTTAAAAGATCACAATCACTGAACTAAATCCAAATTGTTCTAAACCAAATCAAATATCTTTTTATCCATCAATATAATAATCATCATGCTCATTTATTATACCTAAAATCTCATAATCCACCAAACATATTCGATTATCTTCATAGGACACAATCACCTAACTAAATGCAACTAAAATCTCATAAATCAAAGAGAAATTTGGTCAAAGATCACAGTCACCAAAGTAAATCCAAATTGTTTCAAGCTAAATTAAATATCTATTTATGCACCAATATAATAATCACCATTTTCATCTACTAAACCTAAAATCTCATAATCCAACAACCATCACTCACTATATTCTCAAGACACAATCACCTAACTAAATCCACCTAATCTCATGATCCCTCATGAAATTTGGTTCAGTGTCACAACCACCTTATTAAATCCAAATTGGTCCAGATTAATTAATCCACCAAACATCGTTGACTATTTTCTCAAGATCACAATCAAATAACAAAAGCCATAAAAAATCTCATAAACCACCATAAAATTTTGTTCAAGATCACAACCGCCTAACTAAATCCAATTTTTTCCAAGTTTATTAGAAGAACATTTATTTATCAATATAATAACCAACATGCTCACCTACTAAACCTAAATCCACATAAGTCACCAAACATCTTTTACTAGTTCGTCAAGATCACAACCACCTAACTAGATCTAAGTTCTTTCAAACTAAATTAAAGATCTGTTTATCCATCAATATAATAATCACCATGCCCATTTACCATACCTAGAAATCTCATAATCCACCAAACATGTTTTACTATCTTCTCATGATTAAATCACCTAACTAAATCCACCTAAAATCTCATAAATCAGTGAAAAATTTGGTTCAATATCACAATCACCAAACTAAATCCAAATTATTCAAGATTAATTAATCCATCGAATCGTCAAGATCACAATCAACTAATCAAATCAATCCATAACCTCGTAATCCACCATGAAATTTTGTTCAAGATCACAATCGTAACTAAATTCAAATTGCTTCAAGTTTATTAGAGATCCACTTATCCACAAATATAATAATCATCATATTTGCTGACTAGAGGTATTAATCCATCGAACATCTTTGAATATCTTATCAAGATCACAATCACCTAAGTAAATCCAGCCAAAACCTCATAATCCATCCTAAATTTAGGTTAAAGATCACAACACCTAAGTAATCAGAACTGATCCGAACTAAATTAAATATGTGATTATCTACCACTATAGTAATCACCATGCTCATTTCCATATCTAAAATCTAATAATCCACCAACATTTTTGACTAAATTCACCTAAATCAAATAAATCACCGAATATTTTTGTTGAATATCACAATCACCGAACTAAATCCAAATTGTTCAAGATTAATTAATCCACCGAACATCTTTGACTATTCCCTCAAGATCTCAATCAACTAATTAGATCCATTTAAAATCTAGTATTTCACCATGAAATTTGGTTAAAGACCACAATCGCCTAACTAAATCCAAATTACGCCAAGTTTACTTAAAATCAATGTGTCCATCAATATAATAACGACCATGCTTACTTACTAGACATAAATGCCCACATAATCCACCGAACATCTTTGACTACCTCACCAAGATTATAGTCACCTAAATAAATCCAACCCAAAAATCAAAATGCACTGTGAATTTGGTTAGAAGTTCACAATCACCTAACTAAATTCAAATTGTTTCAAACTAAATGAAAGGTCAGTTTATCCACCAATATAATAGTCACCATGCTGATGTACTAGGCCTAAAATCTTAAAAACCACCGAACATCTTTGACCATCTTATCAAGATCATAATAAGTTATCTAAATCCACATAAATCATCATGAAATTCGACTCAATATCGCAAAAGCCTAACTAAATTCAAATTGTTCAAGATTAATTAATCCATCAAATATCTTTGAGTATCTTCTCAAGATGAAAATCAACTGACTATATTCATCTAAAATCTCATAATCCATCATGAAATTTGGTTCAAGATCACAGTCGCCTAACTAAATCCATTTTTTCTTAAGTTTATTAAAAAATTGCTTATTCACCAATTCACCAATATAATAACCACCAAGCTCACCTACTAGACTTAAATTCACATAATCCACCAAACATCTTATACTAACTCGTCAAGATCACAATCACCTAACTAAATCCAACCAAAACCTTATAATCACCTAACTAAATCCAAAATGTTTCATACAAAATTAAAGATATATTTATCCACCAATATAATAATCACCATGCTCATCTATCATACCTAAAATCTCATAATCCACCTAACATTTTAGACTATCTTCTCAAGATTAAATCATGTAACTAAATCCACCTAAAATCTCATAATTCATCATGAAATACAGTTCAATATCACAATCACCTAACTAAATCAAAAATTTCCAAGAATTAATCCACTAAATATTTTTGACCATCTCCTCAAGATCACAATGAACTAAATAAATGCATCAAAATCTCGTAATCCGCCATGAAATTTGGTCCAAGATCACAATTGCTTAACTAAATCCAAACTGCTTCAAGTTTATTAAAGATCCATTTATCCACCAATATAGTAACCACCATGCTCATTACTAGACATAAATTTTCATAATCCACCGAACATCTTTGACTATCTCGTCAAGATCACAATCACCTAACTAAATCTCCACTTCATCTCCATTTTGTAAAACCTTATTTTCAAAATCATCCCATGGGCATTAGTGACACCCTTGAGTTTTTATAAAACATCTATGAGTAACAAAGATTCTTCCCAAGTCCTATGATTTACACGACTAGCATGGCTAAACAATGCTATTAAACTTGGACATATGAACCACATTTATTTGCGACCACTACATGGTTAGGATGGAGGGCTATTAAGAATGTCAAAGGAGGGTGTCAATATCTTCTACAAGCTCTGTCAAGATCCCAATCACCCAACTAAATCCAAGCAAAACCTCATAATCCATCATAAAATTAGGTCAAAATATGACAATCACCTAACTAAATCCATTTTTTCCTAAATAAATTAAATATTTGTTTATCCACCAATATAACTATCCTCATGCTTATCTTGTAAACCAAAAATCTCATAATCTAGCAAACTTCCTCGACTATCTTCTGAAGACACAACCACCTAGCTAAATCCAACTAAATTCTCATAAATCATTGAGAAATTTGGCTCAATGTCTCGATCACCTAAGTAAATCCAAATTGTTCAAAAGTAGTTAATCCACTGAACATCTTTGACATCTCCCCAAGATCACAATCTACTAACTAAATCCATTGAAAATCTCGTAATCCACAACGAAATTTGTTCAAGATAACAATTGCCTAACTACATACAGATTGCTCGATGTTTACTAAAGATCCATTTATCCACCAATATATTAACCACCGTGGTCCCTTACTAGACCTAATTTAGCATATTCCATCAAATCATCTGTGACTATCTCTTTAAGATCACAGTCATCTACCTAAATCCAACAAAACCTCAAAATCCCATCATGAATTTGGTTGAAAAAAAAAGAATAACCTTACTAAATCAAAATTGTTCCAAACTAAATTAAAGATCTGGTTATCCACCAATATAAAATCACCATTCTCATCTTCTATACCTAAAATCTCATAGTCAAGCAAACATCTTTGATTATATTCTCAAGACACAATCATCTAACTAAATCCATGAAAAATCTCATAATCCAGCGTGAAATTCGGTTTAGTATCACGACCACCTAAGTAAATTCAAAATGTCCAAGATTAATTAATCCACCAAACATCTTTAGAATATCTCCTCAAAATCGCCATCAAATCCATCAAAAATCTCATAATCCACCAATATAAGTTTCAAACAAAGTTAAATATAAGTTTATCCACCAATATAATAATCATCATGCTCATCTACTAGACCTAAAATCTCAGAATCCACCCAACACCTTTGATTATCATCTCAAGGCACAATCACCTAACTAAATCCAACTAAAATCTCATAACGCACAAAAAAATAGTTCAATATTACAATCACCTAACTAAGTCCATATTGTTCAAGATCAACTAATCCACCAAACATTTTTGACTATTTCCTCAAGATCACAATCACCTAAATCCAATGAAAAATCTCGTAATCAACCATGCAATTTGTTCAGGATCACAATCGCCTAACTAAATCCAAATTGTTCCATTTTACTAAACAAGTTCCTACTTTCTTGGAGATTGAGGTTTCTTCTATCTCTAATGGCATCTTTATTTCCTAAGAGAAGTATATCTAGGATCTTCTTACTCATGCTACTCTGATGACCACACTGTTGAGACTCCTATGGAGCTAAACATCCACTTTTGTGTCCACCTCCGCTCCTTGTAAATCCGGATGTGTATTCGTTGCCTGGTGGCGGGTTGCCATGTGTGCTGTCTTGATCCCACATCCCGTGTTCCCTAGTTGGTCGACACCGTAACCGCACGCTCAAGCACCACCAATGGCGAGCAAGAGCTAGGACAATTGGCGCATACCTGAATTTTATACACGGGACGCGCCCAAGAACACGCGATACCTACCGTCAAGGCCAAGGGCACTTAGTAGGAGAACGTGGGATGCTTAATCAAGTGTGTGGCACGAAACCGCAAATAGGACAAGGACATCAAGCTGGATAAACGGGGAACAAAGAATGCACGGGAACGTGGGATGCTGGATAAAGTCCATCTACTGCCATTATCCCCAGCCTCTCCACCTCTCTTGCCTTGTTTATCAGCTATTTTCACTAGTGGCATCATCGACTTGAGTCACTTGTGTGGCTCTCATCTCTATCCACCAATATAATAATCAACATGCTCATCTACTAAACCTAGATTCATATAATCCACCGGCCATCTTTTACTAGCTCGTCAAAATCATAATCACCTAACTAAATCCAACCAAAACCTTATAATCCATTGTAAAATTAGGTTAAAAGATCACAATCACTGAGCTAAATCCAAATTGTTCTAAACCAAATCAAATATCTTTTTATCCATCAATATAATAATCATCATGCTCATTTATTATACCTAAAATCTCATAATCCACCAAACATATTCGATTATCTTCATAGGACACAATCACCTAACTAAATGCAACTAAAATCTCATAAATCAAAGAGAAATTTGGTCAAAGATCACAGTCACCAAAGTAAATCCAAATTGTTTCAAGCTAAATTAAATATCTATTTATGCACCAATATAATAATCACCATTTTCATCTACTAAACCTAAAATCTCATAATCCAACAACCATCACTCACTATATTCTCAAGACACAATCACCTAACTAAATCCACCTAATCTCATGATCCCTCATGAAATTTGGTTCAGTGTCACAACCACCTTATTAAATCCAAATTGGTCCAGATTAATTAATCCACCAAACATCGTTGACTATTTTCTCAAGATCACAATCAAATAACAAAAGCCATAAAAAATCTCATAAACCACCATAAAATTTTGTTCAAGATCACAACCGCCTAACTAAATCCAATTTTTTCCAAGTTTCTTGGAAGAACATTTATTTATTGGTAGAATAACCAACATGCTCACCTACTAAACCTAAATCCACATAAGTCACCTTACATCTTTTACTAGCTCATCAAGATCACAACCGCCTAACTAGATCTAAATTATTTCAAACTAAATTAAAGATCTGTTTATCCATCAATATAATAATCAGCATGCCCATTTACCATACCTAGAAATCTCATAATCCATCAAACATGTTTTACTATATTCTCAAGATTAAATCACCTAACTAAATCCACCTAAAATCTCATAAATCACTGAAAAATTTGGTTCAATATCACAATCACCAAACTAAATCCAAATTATTCAAGATTAATTAATCCACCGAATTGTCAAGATCGCAATCAACTAATCAAATCCATCCATAACCTCGTAATCCACCATGAAATTTGGTTCAAGATCACAATCGTAACTAAATTCAAATTGCTTCAAGTTTATTAGAGATCCACTTATCCACCAATATAATAATCATCATATTTGCTGACTAGAGGTATTAATCCATCGAACATCTTTGAATATCTTATCAAGATCACAATCACCTAAGTAAATCCAGCCAAAACCTCATAATCCATCCTAAATTTAGGTTAAAGATCACAACACCTAAGTAATCAGAACTGATCCGAACTAAATTAAATATCTGATTATCTACCAATATAATAATCACCATGCTCATTTTCATACCTACAATCTCATAATCCACCAACATTTTCACTTTCTCAAGACACAATCGCCTAACTAAATCCAAATTACGCCAAGTTTACTAAAAATCCATTTGTCCATCAATATAATAACGACCATGCTCACTTACTAGACATAAATTCTCACATAATCCACCGAACATCTTTAACTACCTCACCAAGATCGTAGTCACCTAAATATATCCAACCCGAACATCAAAATCTACTATGAATTTGGTTAAAAGTTCACAATCACCTAATAAATTCAAATTGTTTCAAACTAAATGAAAGGTCAGTTTATCCACCAATGAATAGTCACCATGCTCATGTACTAGGCCTAAAATCTTAAAATCCACCGAACATCTTTGACCATCTTCTCAAGATCATAATAAGTTACCTAAATCCACATAAACCATCATGAAATTCGATTCAATATCGCAAAAGCCTAACTAAATTCAAATTGTTCAAGATTAATTAATCCATCGAATATCTTTGAGTATCTTCTCAAGATGAAAATCAGCTGACTATATTCATCTAAAATCTCATAATCCATCATGAAATTTGGTTCGAGATCACAATCGCCTAACTAAATCCAAATTTTCTTAAGTTTATTGAAAAATTGCTTATTCACCTATATAATAACCACCAAGCTCACCTACTAGACCTAAATTCACATAATCCACCAAACATCTTATACTATCTCGTCAAGACACAATCACCTAACTAAATCCAACTAAAATCTCATAAATCACCGAGAAATTTGGCTCAATGTCGCGATCACCTAACTAAATCCAAATTGTTCGAAATTAGTTAATCCAACGAATATCTTTGACATCTCCCCAAGATCACAATCTACTAACTAAATCCATTGAAAATCATGTAATCCATCGCGAAATTTGTTCAAGATCACAATTGCCTAACTACATCCAGATTGCTCCATGTTTACTAAAGATCCATTTATCCACCAATATAATAACCACCGTGGTCCCTTACTAGACCTAAATTAGCATATTTCACCAATCATCTCGAACTATCTCTTTAAGATCACAGTCATCGAACTAAATCCAACAAAACCTCGAAATCCCATCATGAATTTGGTTGAAAAAAACAACCACCTTACTAAATCAAAATTGTTTCAAACTAAATTAAAGATCTGTTTATCCACCAATATAAAATCACCATTCTCATCTTCTATACCTAAAATCTCATAGTCAAGCAAACATCTTTGACTATATTCTCAAGACACAATCATCTAACTAGATCCACGTAAAATCGCATAATCCAGTGTGAAATTCGGTTTAGTATCACGACCACCTAAGTAAATTCAAATTGTCCAAGATTAATTAATCCACCAAACATCTTTAGAATATCTCCTCAAAATCGCCATCAACTAACTAATCCATAAAAAATCTCATAATCCACAATAAAATTTGGTTCAAGGCCACAATCGCCTAATTAAATCCAAATTGTTTCAAATTTATTAAAGATTGATTTATTTACCAATATAATAATCAACATGCTCACCTATTAGACCAAAATTAACATAATCCACCGAACATATTTTACTAACTCATCGAAATCAAAAACACCTAACTAAAACCAACCAAAACACCACCCGTAAAATTAGGTTAAAAGATCACAATCACCTTACTAAATTCAGATTGTTTCAAACAAAGTTAAATATATGTTTATCCACCAATGTAATAATCATCATGGTCATCTACTAGACCTAAAATCTCATAATCCACCCAACACCTTTGATTATCATCTCAAGACACAATCACCTAACTAAATCCAACTAAAATCTCATAACGCACAAAAAATAGTTCAATATCACAATCACCTAACTAAATCCATATCGTTCAAGATCAATTAATCCACCAAACATTTTTGACTATTTCCTCAAGATCACAATCACCTAAATCCATTGAAAAATCTCGTAATCCATCATGCAATTTGTTCAAGATCACAATCGCCTAACTAAATCCAAATTGTTCCATGTTTACTAAACAAGTCGCTGCTTTCTTGGAGACTGAGGTTTCTTCTATCACTAATGGCATCTCCTAAGAGAATTATATCTTGGATCTTCTTACTCATGCTGCTGTGATGAGCACACTGTTGAGACTCCTATGGAGCTCAACATCCACTTTTGTGTCCACTTCCGCTCCTTGTAAATCCGGATGTGTATCCATTGCTTGGTGGCGAGTTGCTATGTGTGCTGTCTTGATCCCACATCCCGTGTTCCCTTGCTGGTCGACATCGTAATCGCACGCTCAAGCACCACCAATGGCGAGCAAGAGCTAGGACAAGTGGCGCATACCTGGATTTTATACACGGGATGCGCCTGAGAACACGTGATACCTATCGTCAAGGCTAAGGACGCACAGTCGGAGAACGTGGGATGCTTAATCAAGTGCGTGACACAATACCGCAAACAGGACAAGGACATCAAGCCGGATAAACGGGGAACAAAGAATGCACGGGAACGTGGGATGCTGGATAAAGTCCATCTGCTGCCATTATCCCCAGTCTCTCCACCTCTCTTGCCTTGTTTGTGAGCTATTTTCAGTAGTGGCATCATCGCCTTGAGTCACTTGTGTAGCTCTCATCTCTATCCACCAATATATTAATCAACATGCTCATCTATTAAACCTAGATTCATATAATCCACCGGCCATCTTTTACTAGCTCGTCAAAATCATAATCACCTAACTAAATCCAACCAAAACCTTATAATCCATTGTAAAATTAGGTTAAAAGATCACAATCACCCAACTAAATCCAAATTGTTCTAAACCAAATCAAATATCATTTTATCCATCAATATAATAATCATCATGCTGATTTATTAGACCTAAAATCTCATAATCCAGCAAACATATTCGATTATCTTCATAGGACACAATCACCTAACTAAATGCAACTAAAATCTCATAAATCAAAGAGAAATTTGGTTAAAGATCACAATCACCTAAGTAAATCAAAATTGTTTTAAACTAAATTAAATATCTGTTTATCCACGATATAAAATCACCATTCTCATCTTCTATACCTAAAATCTCATAGTCAAGCAAACATCTTTGACTATATTCTCAAGACACAATCATCTAACTAAATCCACATGAAATCTCATAATCGAGCGTGAAATTGGGTTTAGTATCACGGACACCTAAGTAAATTCAAATTTTCCAAGATTAATTAATCCACCAAACATCTTTAGAGTATCTCCTCCAAATTGCCATCAACTAACTAATCCATAAAAAATCTCATAATCCATAATAAAATTTGGTTCAAGGCCACAATCGCCTAATCTAATTTCTTAAAGATTCATTTATTTATTTATTTACCAATATAATAATCAACATGCTCACCTATTAGACCTATTAGACCTAAATTTACATAAACCACCGAACATATTTTACTAACTCGTCGAAATTAAAAACACCTAACTAAAACCAACCAAAACACCCACCGTAAAATTAGGTTAAAAGATCACAATCACCTAACTAAATCCAAGTTGTTTAAAACTAAATTAAACATATGTTTACCCACCAATATAATAATCACCATGCTCATCTACTAGATCTAAAATCTCAGAATCCACGAAACATCTCTGATTATCATCTCAAGACACAATCACCTAACTAAATCCAACTAAAATCCCATAAATCACGAAAAAATAGTTTAATATCACACTCACCTAACTAAATCCATATTGTTCAAGATCAATTAATCCACCAAACATTTTTGACTATCTCCTAAAGAACACAATCACCTAAATCCATTGAAAAATCTCGTAATCCATCATGCAATTTGTTCAAGATCACAATCGCCTAACTAAATCCAAATTGTTCCATGTTTACTAAAGAAGTCACTACTTTCTTGGAGACTGAGGTTTCTTCTATCTCTAATGGCATCTTTATTTCCTAAGAGAAGTATATCTAGGATCTTCTTACTCATGATGCTGTGATGAGCACACTCTTGAGACTCCTATGGAGCCCAACATCCACTTTTGTGTCCACCTCCGCTCCTGGTAAATCCGGATGTGTATCCGTTGCCTGGTGGTGGGTTGCTATGTGTGTTGTCTTTTACTAGCTCGTCAAGATCACAATCACCTAACTAAATTCAACCAAAATCTTATAATCCATCATGAAATTTGATGTAAGCTCACAATCACCTAACTAAAAACAAAATGTTCCAAACAAAATTAAAGATCTATTTATCCATCAATATAATAATCACCATGGTCATATATCATATCTAAAATCTCCTAATCCACCTAACATTTTAGACTATCTTCTCAAGATTAAATCACGTAACTAAATCCCCTCGTCCATGTCCTGGTGTCTAAGATCAAGGACAAAGCCGAAGAATGGGCACGCGCTGGTGCACGTGGCCTTAAAGTCATCTTGCCTACCACCTGGGATGTACATTAAATTCATATTCATGTCCCTTCCTGAACTTGCTCTCCTAGGAGGGTTGTAACCAAACTCTATCTTTTCAATGCAACGAAACGCAAAATCTCTTGCGTTTTTTCGAGAAAAAAAAATCTCATAATCTATCACGAAATACGGTTCAATATCACAATCACCTAACTAAATCTAAATTAACCAAGACTAACTAGTCCACTAAACATCTTTGACTATCTCCTCAAGATCACAATGAACGAAATAAATGTATCAAAATCTCGTAATTCACCATGAAATTTGGTTCAAGATCACAATTGCCTAACTAAATCCAAATTGCTTTATGTTTATTAAAGATCCATGTATTCACCAATATGGTAACCACCATGCTCATTTACTAGACATAAATTTTATAATCCACCGAACATCTTTGAATATCTCGTCAAGATCACAATCACCTAACTTAATCTCCACTACATCTTCATTTTGTAAAACCATATTTTCAGAATCATCCCATGGGCATTAGTGACACCCTTAGGTTTCTGTATAACTTTTATGAGTAACAAAGATTCTTCCCAAGTCTTATGATTTATGCGACTAGCATGACTAAGCATTACTATTAAACTTGCACATATGACCCAAGTTTATCTCTCACCACTACATGTTTAGAAAGGAGGGATATTAAGAATGTCGAAGGAGGGTGTCAATATCAAGCACATAAAGCATTGCTAAACCCTAGCTAATTTACTTAGCATAAGAATGTGAAAGGGGAGTCAATATCAAGCACATAGGGCATAGATAAACCCTAGCTAATTTACTTAACATAGAAATACTAGTAAATAAGACTTTATGCATGAAAAATAATTCTAGGTGTAATGCAAATATGGGTTCAACATGATCAAAGTAAGTTGATTGCCTTGCTCAACAAAGTCTTCAATGGTTCTCGTCATTCCTCGAGCGTCCTTGAATCTTTCAAGGTTATGAAAGATAATGATTTCTATTGATTGGAAAAATAAAATTAACACACAATCAATAAACAATATGTGCAAAATGCTCGAAAATGTACGGAAGTAGTATCATTGGAAAGAGGGAAATTTTAGATGAATTCTGGAAGTACCATGGATTTTAGAAAAAGAGAAATAGTATTGTGGGCCAGAACGGGTCTTCCTGATTAAACAGTGATGCACCAGGGAAGGGGGTCGACGTCGAAGTCATTAAGGAGAAATACACCTTCACTTATGCGCCGATTTAAACCTGCATTGGGGCGATCACACAAGCCACACATGAGCAGCAAAACCAGGATAATCGAACAATATATAAAGTTCACAATCAGGCAATAACAAATAATATTATATGGACAAACTAGAGGATATTACTTCAAGTGGCTGCACCAAGGAAACCAGAATGCAGCTGAAGCAGGAGCAGATAGCTTAATTCAGAGAGGTTTTTTTTGTTTGGGGGGGCACTATTAGCAGGAGCAGGAATGGCAGTTGTTGTGGTAGGCGCAGGTCCGGCGGTGGATTGATCCTGGGATGCAGCAGGTGTTATAACTTCAGTAGAATACGCTGTAGGCTGCCCATAGCTACCAGTACCATAACAATCACAGTATGACTGCTACTAGCGATAGCGTGGCTGACTGTATCCATACTGCCCCTAACCAGCCTTAGTAGGCGGTGCCTGTCCATACGGAGCAGATGAAGGCGACTTCTGAGCATGCGGAGGCTACCCATAAGCACCCTGGCCATACGTGCCCAGTGGTGGTGGCTGCATATCATAGCCAGGCTGTGTCTGTGGAGCAACGTATCCATATTGAGGGGCAAAACCTTGCGCCGTTTAGCTTGATGCAGCAGCACTAGTATAGGTGGTTGATTAGGATAACCCAGTTAGCCTCCAGTAGCTGGAGTTGAAGCTTGCTGCCTTGAAGATGCTTGACCAGCTCCACCTGGACCACCGTAGCTCGGTGCAGTACCATACCCTTGTGAAGCATGAGTAGCAGGCTGGCTGTAACTGTACCTGCTAGCACCAGCAGGCACAACAGTTCCAGTGGCAGACTGTTATTGTTGGGATTGCTGCTGTTGGTTATAGTAGTCATAGCCAGTGCCAAGGGAAGCTGCTGTACCATAAGGTTGCTGGCCATACTATGGTGGTGCACCAGGATAAGCTCCAGGCTCCATGTAAACATGCTGTTGTGTTGCTGGTGCATCAGGCGCGTCCCAGTTTGCCCGAGGGCAGAGAGGATGGTATCCCTGTTGGATTTCTGGCATGATTGTGCAAAAATATAGTTTCACATCAGAATAGGTATACAACACAACATACAATGTACCATGCAGAACAAGTGCAAACCAGACAAAACATATCTAAAGACAAAACAATGTAATATACTGTAATTTCAGAACCACCAAGAAAAATGGAGGGATCAACTCTCGGAGCAAGATTCTCAAGTAACATTGGTGATGCCCATCTGGCGTCTACCATGTGCAGAACTATGGGACCTAATGAAGATCGGGCAGCTAGATAAACACATGTATATATTGAATAGCAATAAAAGATTGCCTTGCAAGTTTGTAGATGTTGATAAATCAGCAATAACGGATGGTGACAGAGTGATCCATAATTTTGTGCAACATCCACTTATATTGCTAAATGACACAACATACCCAACAACAGTTCTTTCAGCAAGTCTCTCCAAAAAATATATTATAGGTGAACAGAAGAACGTCAAAGGAAATATTTAAGCAAAGTGTTAAGGAAGCTTTTGGTCATGTAACCTGAAGAGTCAACAGAGGGAGAAAATATATACAAACAAACCAAAGATAATAGATTCATGTGAAATATGCATAATCTTTCCAAACTATACATAGCACATACAAACTTTCTTGCCCGGTCAATAAACTGTAACATTCTTATTTGTTACATGTTGCTCCGACAGGGTGGTGTTAGCAACAGATAGAATGGTCTGAAAATTAAGCATCAAGAATTATCCCCTGAGTAAGCAAAAATATCAATAGCCTAAATACCAGCTACTACAGTGCACGATCCATCGTTGAAGTGTGTAGACTGACTAGTTGAATACCCTTGCGTTGCCACGGGCAAATAAAATTAGACATACAAATTTCGATTGAACATCCCTGTAATTTAGAAGGTATATAAAACTATTGAAATATATTTCGATTTTTTTCATATAGCACCTTGAAAGGGGCAAGGAAGATTTTCTAATTAATTAGAAAATTCAGTCAAAAATTAGATGCAAAGGGCACAACACGAGTTGTTGGAGTGAAAGACAAAAACAACCACACTATTAAACACACATATGCTAAATCTCCACCGATCAACATACCAAATTGTAACACCCTGTGTTTAGCTTTCTGACTAAATAACTTATTTCAAAAATTAGGACCAATTAAAAAAATTGTGAATACTTGTGATACTAAAGTGGCTATTGTTTGCTTGCTGGTATGCTTGTGTTGATCCTCAATACTCCTTGCTACACTCCAACTCACCTCCCTAGCCCAAAACTCCAGCCTAATGATCATGCCATGTGTTTAGGACCAGCAACTATTTTTGCCAAATATTATTTTCACCAAAAGGCATTTCTTTGAATTAAAAACTTTTCAAACCCCTGAGATGAGATTGTACTGCAAGTCCTCCAATTAGGGAATTTATTTGGCACCATTTATTTTATTTAAAACCTATTATCAAAATGTCTTCCAAAAACCACAATATTATTATTTTAAAAGTTATTTTATTACTCCCTCTGTCCCAAAATAACTGTCTCAATTTTATACTAGCTGTAGTACAAATTTGTATTAAGCTTAAGACACTTATTTTGGGACGGAGGGAGTATTTTATTTAAATGCCTTTCTGTGAGACCAGAAATGGTCCCTTATGAAGGAAAGTTATTTTATTGCTTTCAAAATATTTAAGAAAATTTAAGGAAACTCAATGGATATATTTATTCTATATATATGAATTTCAATACATTGTCATGTTTAAAATATTGGTCAAACCCCTCCAAAACCATTCCTGCCTATTTCAATCTTTTGAAGAAATATTCTCAATAAATTCCAGTAAAATTACAGCATGTCACCTATGATATGTTTGATGATCTTGCCAAGTTTCATCTCAATCCAAGTTGATTTGACTCCTCTAATTATTCTAAAACCCTATCTGTCCAGATTCAAATTTGAGCAACTCTACATTGTGAAGTGTCTCCAATTGTGCTCAAATTTGGTGGACTTTGGGAAACTTTACATTATAAAGTTTCTCCAATTGACCCCAAACTCTTTGGGCATGCCTAAATGCTCAAATAATGTCCCCAAACCAAATATTGGATTTGTGGCAATTGGTTTGAATAGTTTTGTATGCAGAAAGCCATTTCTGCCCATTTCATGGGTTTTCCAAGTCTACATTGGAAAACTTCTCCAGCAAATCCCAAATTTGGTGTGCAAGCTTATTTTCATCTATCATTTGATCCTGTTAGGTTTCATAGCGATTAGAATTCATCTGATGGCCTAACGACAGATCAAACACCTTGTGTGCAGTCACTAAATTGGCTTCTTTGACCCCTTCCACTTTTACCCTTGAGCTCAACTTTCTACCACAGCCTCACATAGTTACATTTTACCTCCAGTAACATTCCCATGGCCACTGGTCAGTTATTGGAGAGAGACCCTATGTAATTATCTCTTATTTTACCCTTGGAGTCACTATTTTACCCCTCTTGCCCCACTTCTGCTTAACCCAAAGCCCCCAATTCTTTCCATTGCATCTCTAGTATGTCAATGCTTCATTTCAAACCAATGGATGGCATGCTCATGTGGAGAAAATGAGCAGCACATCCTCATATTGATTTATGGCTGAAAGGTAGCTTTGTACAACAAGTGCTAGCTACACTTCCTTGCTTGAGCTGAAACTTTGCAGAAATGTAGTCCTTCCATGCCTAAAGCTGCTAGACATGCTTTCCCCTCATTATCTCTCCTGTTAGTGCCCTCATTAGCAGCCTTAGGTTTGCTGCTGCAAACTTAACCCCAGTCAAAGCCTATTCAAACCAGCTCACTTGGGGCCAAACTTCACCAGTGCAGTGTGACATGCATGCCTTGCATGTTTGACACCTTGACCTGGCCAAGGAGAGGCCCAGGACATCAAGTGGGGTGGTGACCACCTCCCTGGAGTGCAAAAATGGTGCTCTGCACTTTGTCTCCTTCCCCAAACCACTTCTAGCCGAACCAGCATGTCTCAGTATGTCTCAGAGCCTCATGTTGACCGTTCAAACCATTTCACCCCACTAGCTAGCTTCCAAGGCTCCTCTCGGACATGTGGCATCCATGCCCACGAGTGCTCCAGGAGCTTCCGAGCTCTCTCTTCTCTCCTCCCTCTCCATATGGCTACCCCCGAGCGCCCTGAGCCTCCATAACCCTCTCCCTCTCTCCATGGAACCCCTCTCGAGCTCCCCTTCTCTCTCCCGAGCCTCCTCTCCTCCTCTTTTCTCTTTGGCAGGCATGGCCGCCACCATGAATCGGGTGTCGCGTCCCCCCCGGACCCTTTCTCCTCTTAGAGCATCTCCAGAGCGCCCCAGCTCGTCCGCAAGGGCCCTCCCATCGCTGTCTCTCCTTCCAGTGGCCGGTGCGCCGTTCTTTCCGGTCGCCGGCACCGGCTCCTCTACGGAGAGATCCCGCGCGCCTCGGAGCTCCCCGACGAAGAACGACCAGCCAGGCGGGCTGGCCTCGTCGCCCCGCACGCGCTGGTGGCCGCAGCGACGCCAAGGGACGACCGGAGCCGTCGGAGCCACGCCAGGCACTGCCCTGTCCCGCCTCTCCACTCTCCCAGCTCGAGCGGGAGGTGGGAGACGAACCTGGCGGTTGGGCCCCGCCCGTCAGCGACAGCCAGGTCGGGCCCAGCCCTGTAAGTGGAGACGCCCAACCGGGCTGCGCCTCTCCGTGCTGGAGGCGTAAAGCAGGGTTTACGCCTTCGACGTGGCCGGCCTGCCCGCGTGGTGGAGCAGCTGGACCGGCCCATTGTCTGTCTAGCGAGCCGAGCGCGTTCTACCCTCTGAAGGTTCTCCTTTTTTTATTATATCAGTTATTTCGAAAATCAATATCAAATCCATTCTAACTCCAAAATTGATGATTCAAAATTCTGCACGTTTCTAAAATCCTGTTCTATCCAGATCTGAGCATTGCACCTTTTTCCAAAATACTTTCCTGTGATATTAATATCTAAATGCCCATTTAGATATTTTAAACACCGCCTTTGCAAATTCCTAGAGGATCCAAATCAACTCCAAATGGAGTGATTCAAATTTCCAGAGCCTTCTTATATCATATCCTATTTTTAGAGCCTTGGTCAACATTTTTATCAAGCTTTACTCTGTTGCATAAAATAAATAGCCACCTTTTTTCTATTTATCCAGTGTTATAAAATCTCTAGAATATTCATATAAACTCCAAATCCAGTGAAACAACTTCCTAAATACTTCTAAAATCATGCTCTGTTTATTGAGTACCTCCACTCATTTTTAAGAGAATGATTTCTGTAGGCTTCTTCAATAATCACCTATTCCTCTTTTCATCCATTCAAAAATCCTCGATGATCCAAACCTCCTATGGCAAGCTTTAGGTATTTTTCTTATGACCAGAGAGGTCCAAGAAAAATATAACTTCTATTTTTGTGGCATTTTTATTTCTGCCTGCTGTATGACTTACCGTGGTTGTTTCCGACAATAGTTGATGGGTAGACGGAGTACTCGGAGTGGAGCGGAAGACCTCGAAGACCCGAGGACTTCTGTGAGCAAAGGCAAGCAACCCTTTGACCATGACTGAGCATATGTTATATTGCATGTTAAGATAGCAAGTATTTTCGTTGCATATGATCATAAGTGTCGGTAAATCATTCGAGATGATGTTACCGATGGCTCCTTCGGAGCACATGCATTGAGCTTGATCCTACCCTTTGAGGATCATGCTAGTATCATGTTGACAAGTAATGCTAGAGTAAATAGCATGAGCATGTTGTTGGTATAAAACAAAGATTTATGAAAACCCCGTCGGGTGCCACTAATGCCCGAGGGTGATGATGAGTAGGGTGGTCACTTTTGGTGAAGTGATGCACCCGGTATTTGTGTGAGTATGGTTTCGGAAATGGGATTAGATTTATGATGTGTCGACCGTCCCAACCTTACCAGTACGACCACGTTACCCCTTATGGGACGGGGCTATGTTAATTACTCTGGTCGGTGCTAGCAAAGAGCCACATTACTAGTGACGGGAGTGATGTGTGGTCACTCTCGTGATGGGGTCATGCCAGGTAGGACGACTATGCCATTTTTATGAGTTCGAGTCACACCGTTGGTCCCCGCATGGTTGGTACTGTCCAGAGTTGGTGCTCGTAAGACGTACAACATGTGGGTTGGGTACCAATCGAGTGGACCTCTTTGTCTAGTATCGTCAGGGGAAAGGCATTGATCGGGTACTTAGCTCGGGTATGTTATATACCGCGAGTCGTGGATGACACGGAAGTTTCTCGGACCTCGTGGGTCCAGCGTACTACCTCTGCAGAGTGTAAAACTATTCGAATAGCCGTGTCCGCGGTCAAGGACAGTTGGGTAATCCTGCTTAAACTACGTCCAGCTATTTCCGCATAAACCAAGTGTGGCTGAGTGTGTGTGCTGACTAAAAAAAGTGTTGTTATGAAAGTAATGATATGACCAAGTTCGGTGACTTGGCATATAGGGTGAACCCGGATGGTTCAACCCTCGACAGATATATTGATGTCTATAACCTGTTCTTCAAAAGTAATTCTTTAAATTGATGCATACTTCATGATCATTCCACCATGATGAAATCCACCAGATGCATGTCAATGTTATCCTACACTTCCATTGTTCATGTCATGGGCTGTTTGCGAGTACAATCAAAGGTACTCATTGGCTTGCCACTCGTTATTTCATTGACCAGGTATAAAAGATCAGGGAATGGTGAAGGGTAACACAGTGACGTTCTTGCGAGCTAGGATGCTTCCCAGTCAGAATGCCTGTAGGTTAAGGCTGATGGCATGGTTTCACGCTATCAACCAATAATTCCGCTATTGGTCCAATTTCGTGTGTTGGCCTTTAAGGCCCTATATATGTAAGACTCGGCCGCAATGGTAATTTATTGTATCAAACGGTATGTATGGATGTAAGACTCTTATTATTCAGTTTCTGTGTGTTCGGTGAGCATTGATCTCTGGGATCACTGAGCACGATCATTCGGCGATCTCGACTCGTAAGTCGGGCCCCCCACACAAATCCAACATAACCCGCCCACTAAGAGACATAAGAAGGAGCCCGTCTCCTGGAAGAGAACATAATCACTTCACTTAGCACCTTATTGCTGTCAGCGAGTTTGGGACGCCCCTACAAGCCTACACTGGGGACAAAGGACACACCTCAAGAACCATACACCGTCTTAGTATCAGTTACACGGATCAATGATCACCGCCATAGTACGGGCAACTATCGTGGCATTCGCCTAATAAACATGTTGAAATCACAACTCAAGATTTAGCATCCATAGCACATGGACCTGACCACAGCTAAACCACATTCATAGAGAAGTAATTGTTGCAGTGAAAATCGCGAGGAAATAACATGATATTCTAGATTCACAGGTTTCATCTAAATGCATATTGCATCAAACACAGATCTATATGCAAAAATCCCATCCATTCCTCCTCATCAATCATATATAGTGCAGAGTGTACATAATCTACACTCTGCATGGTCTCAGGCTATGTCACTATTGACATTCTCAGTTCAAAGGTGAGCCTGTCGCATGCCAACTGTGATTGACAAATTCAAGCACAGTTTACCAAGATATGGCAAGGAATTATTCAGCATATGAACAACTATGAAAGTTTCAGTGAGCAAGTAGAGAAGCTTTCTGAAGGCCCACTTCTTTATTCAGAACATATCCCTATTTGAACTGAGCATTTGTGTATCTTAGAAGCCAAAAGTTTTGAAACTAAAAACCAATGTCTTGATGCTTGACTGGCTATACTACTCCACACACTATAAAGGGTCAATAAATTTGAATAAAATTGTAAAGCAAACTAAGCTCAGTCCAAATATATATTGCTTTCTCCTATCTCTACAACCACAATGTCACCTCGGTTTTTTGATCGGAAAATTAGGAAGAACATTAAATGCAAGTGCTAAGGACATGTGTAGACTATAGTAACCATTTATTCAAGTTGACATCCAATATCAAAATGTGATAGATATAATATGAGTTTGCTTTATGAAAAAGATATTTGCTTGTACTCTAGTGATAGATACAATCGTTCATAAGATAACCAATGTGTATTTCGATAAACCGATGCGTATCTTATCCAGTTTCAATTACAGTCCAGCTAAATGAGTTGAACCGAATTAAAATTGTACACAAGAGTAGAAAGGTAGTAGGCTACAACATAAATTATTTACAACTCAAACCATAGCAATCCTAACTCTTCTCTTTGAACATCAGAGCAAGAATTTGAAAAAATGACCATTTGGCGGTGGCTCGGATGAGCCTTTATGCCATTGCATTAGCTAAAGCATGTTTGCAAAATAGTAGCCATGGAATGATATTGGTAGGAACTGTTAGGAATAAGCAACTTGTATTCCCATGAGGCCATAGGCCAGTATATATACATGTACATGTGATGGACTATATGCAGGAAACCTCTTATATATTGGGATAAATACAAAAGGGTACATGGCTTATATTATAACTCTAACAGGAACAAAAATTCAGGCCAAGTTTTTAAGATAAGCATGCATAGGAGGATGGGACTATTTCAATTTTGTTCTGCTAGGGGGGCTCCAAGTTCTGTGTCCCACCGGCCTACTAATATGACTCATGTTAGCACGAAAAATTCAGTCCCGCGGAGCTGCAAACAAAGTAGCAAAAGCACAACTGCAGCAAAGTACTCCCTCGTGTCAAAAATCGTCTTATAAAAAGTTACAGAGGGAGTAGATCGGAAGATGAAAAAACAGATCGGCATTATAAAAAAACATAGAGAGATGAGTGGGTTAATAAAATAACTCTTTCTCCTAAATCTAACATATCAGAGTATGCGCATGTAGGTACTAAAGTTACTATACAAGTGCAATGTAGTTTCTTCAAGATTCAATAAGCTAACAACCATGTTTAACACATTGTCTACACAAATGCAACAAGGATTTAGATTTTAATACTAAAAGAGAAGTTCCAAGGAGCTACATAATTTCCTTGATTTACATTCAATTTAGATATTTGGATTTGTTTGAAGGCGGTGTCTTTATGAAATGGATATGTTTAGTAGAAAACCAACGTAAAGCAAGTTGGCATTGTTTTATCCTTACCAATTGATGTGCATTAGCAAAAAAGTGAAACTTCTTAGTAGCAGGTTGCACAAGTGAAAGCAGGCTTCCTTGCACCAGATATAAAGAATGGATTTAAAATATTCTGCGGACTGATTTCTTTTGTCATCCACAAGGAAGTTGCTCTGCTCATGAAAAAAAACAAAGAGAAATGAATAACCATGAAAATTAATTAATTAAGTACAAAGAAAGTTAGAAAGTGGGAATAATGTTACCAAGTAGGGAATGCAAATATTCAGCTACAGCAGAGAGGCCGCACATGTGTTGTGACATGCAAGAGATAGGAAAAGACTTCATCCTGAATTTTAGCGACATTAACCAGCAATAATTCATGGTATGATAGTGATGTTGCGCTGAGGGACAGGCCGTCCTCATCCTCCGTCTCCTAGTCCGTCAAGCCATCAGCAATAATCCGTAGTCGTTGTACCATGGGCAGAGAGGTGGTAGCAAACCTGTGCAACAACATCGTCTGGGTCAGCACCAATGATGAATTGATGATAGAGGAGGCAGACTCAAAGTTCGCATGCAGTTCTAATTCTTCAGGAAAAAAATTCAAGGATGATGAGTTCCAACTTCCAAGGCAGCTGACAAGTACACTTCAAGTTCATACAAAAGTCAATCCAACTTTAAAGCTGATGCATTCATCAAAAGCAACATACAACAAAAACTAATTGATCACATTAAGCAAGAAATTAGGGGCGCATGCAAAATTAACTTCCAAAAAGCATATTGACAAGTAGAGGCACTCCATTGGGCGTTGTGCATCATCACACATGACGGGTGATCAAGCTAGCCAGAACCAAAATCACATGCTTAACCATGCGTCTAACATTGCTGAAGAAACTCAGAAAGCCAAAATTGCCTACCGGTGACGTGGACCAGTGGACGTGTGTGGCGGTTCTCCTTTTTGATTTATTTTTTCCCAAGTCCTAAGGAGTGCACGTGCGCGATCCTTCTACTCCGAGCGGCCGCACAAGAGTCGTAGGATCTGTACGAGACAAACAGGCGCGACGTGATACAACAGTTACCCAAACGGCAGGGTTTGTCGTTTTCCTTGGGATTTTTTCCTTCCGAAACTCCATTTTCCCCACCCATCTGTTCGTCCTCCTCCTCCAGCCCTTTTCCTCTTTCCGCCACAGTGGTAAGATTTTCGCCGCATATCGGTGTTGATGCGGCAGTGGTGAGGTATGGAGGAGCCGAGGTGGATCCACGGCGGGTTTCCGGCCGCTCGATATCGATAGTTGTAGCAGAGGAGGTCGCCGTGCTACCGCGCAGGGAGGAGGCGCATCCGCGTGGTGACGGAGCTCGCCGCCAGAAGCTCGAGCGCCCGCGGCAGGGGAGAAGGCAAGTCAGCGCGGCGACAGAGCTAAGCCGCTTATAATCAACAGTCGCAAGGTAAGTCCCAACAAAAACTAGGGGCTAGGCAGTTATGTGGATTCATGTGGAGATTGAGAGGCAATTTTTCATATCCATCACGGCAGATTTTGTTTGCATTGCTAATTTGAGGGGCATTCACGTAGCTAGTCAATTACGTGGATCCACAGGAAGGATTGAGAGGCGAGTTACCGATCCGTCACAGGGGATTTTGTGGTGGGCTGGGAAATTTTGTGGGGAATTCAGACAGGGTGTAACCATGTGGATTCATGGGAGGATTAAGAGATAAGACATTTTTGCATGCAACGAATAAACATTTTTTGTTTATCATGCAAGAACTATTTTATTGATTTTGTGTGGCAATTTTACATGCATCAGTTAAGGCAATTATGTATACTAAATAGATGGTATTTTCCTGTCAAGATGACACTTTTGGGTAAGAACAAGCTTGTCTGGAACTGAACTGAACAAGGCGATGTAGTTGGCGCTTATCCTCGACAGTTCGACGCTCATGAAATCTGCCTTCAGGCAGCAGCAGCGTCAGTTAATCCGGATTAGTGTTGTTAGACTGGATTAGTATTACAGATTTAAGTACCATGGCGTGGTACTAGTAGACATCTCTGATGGGATAGTACATTTTTAAGTGCATGATATTGGTTGATCATGCAATGTAAATTTCACCGGTTATATACTAGTAGTACACAGGTGAGATGACTTTGTAAATGACATATCAGCTAATCAGTCCAGGGGTAATAGAGCAGGAGCATTTTCAGTCATCATACGGGAAAAAAAATTATTTGAAATTTGCTTGCAATCTTACATGCATCAGTCAGGCAATTATGCGCTAGACAGAGAAGACATTTTCTACTGTTTTTTCTTATTTTCAAAACTAGACATTAGATGCTTTCTACACCAGAATGCCTGTTTTCCTTTCTCTGCACAGATGACTGACTCCATTCGGGTGATTGGGAGGGGGGGGGGGGGGGGGGGGGAGGAGATGCACTCGCCTGAGGCATGAATGAATCCAGATGGGACAGCCAATACGAGCAGTCGCCCAAGGAGGCAAACTGAAACACCGAGGTAAAAACGTGAACCATTATGTTCTCTATGCATCACTTCTGCTCTGTATGCATCGACAGGCGCAACAGAGGAAACAAATGCGTGCACGGCGTGATGGTCGACCGTGTGCACAAAAAAACTATGGAGCAAAAGGATTCAGATCTTGGATATCACAAGGTGAGTCACCTCCATGGTTTCGGCTAGTGGATGCGGGATCTTTTTCACTAGTTTTTGGCCATGTGTTAATGTTGTTTAGGGAGACCATAGTGGTGACGGGAAAGGGAGGAAGGATGTCTCTCGGGCATTTTTCGCTTAATATTGGGCTAGTTTGGCCACCGAACGCCAAAGTCGTCTATCATCCCATTATGTAGTCACTGCATCCGTACCCAACCCTACCAAATCCACTACACTAGGTTGTCCACATGCCTAATCCATAGATGGAGTCGCCTAAACTCCTGATTCATAGTTGCCCCGCACTTCCCACAAACCAAGCCAACCAGGTTGAACTAAGACGCCCACGACCACCATACACATGGGAGTCACCTACCATCCCACCATATAGTCACCACAACCACGCCCAACTCAGCCAAATCCAATCACTAAGTCGACCACACGCTTAGTCCACTAATGGAGTCCCCTAAACCCTAATTAATAGTGGTCACGCCCGTCCCACACACCAAGCTAACCGGGTTAAACCAAGTCGCCCGCGACCACCAAATGCATGGAGTCGACTACCAACCCATTATATAGTCGCCACACCCCACACCCAACTCGACCAAATCCAATACACTAAGTCGCCCACATGCTAATCCAGAGATGAAGTTGCTTAAACCCCAATTCATAGTTGACTTGCACTTCCTACAAACTGAGCCGACCGGGTTGAACTAAGCCGCCCACGGCCAATGCACCCATGAGGAATCGCCTACCACCCACGCCCAACTTGATCAAATCTAATACACTAAGTCGCCCACATGTCTAATACACGGACAAAGTCGCCTAAACCTCAATTCATAGTCGCCCCACCCATCCCACAAACCAAGCAGACCGTGTTGAACTTAGTCACCCACGACCACCGAACGGACGGAGTCACCTATCATCCACGCCCAACACAAATAAATCTAATACACTAAGTCGCCCACATGTCTAATACACGGACAAAGTCGCCTAAACCTCAATTCATAGTCGCCCCACCCATCCCACAAACCAAGCAGACCGTGTTGAACTTAGTCACCCATGACCACCGTACGGACGGAGTCACCTATCATCCACGCCCAACACGAATAAATCCAATACACTAGGTCTTCCACATGCCTAATCCAAAGATGAAGTCTCCTAAACCCCAATACATAGTCGCCCGCCCATCCTAGAAAATGAGCCGACCGGTTTGAACTAACTCGCCCACGACCACCTCACATACAAGAGTCGCCTACCATCCCACAATATAGTCAACACACGCACATCCAACTCAGCCAAATCCAATCACTAAGTCGACCACATGCCTAATCCACAAATAGTCCCCTAAACCCTAATTAATAATCGTCCCATCCGTCCCACACACAAGCTGACCAGGTTGAACCAAGTCACTAACGACCACCAAATGTATGGAGTCGACTAACACTCCATTATATAGTCGCCGCACCCATGCCCAACTCGACCAAAAAAGAGGAATTTAAAAACTAAGTGCAAAGCAAAAAACATCGGATCTTGCCTCGGTAAGTTGCGTGCAAAAGAAGAGCTTACACGCTTTTATCTTTGCAGATATATACATATCATAGACATCTCAGACGACCTGGTATAGCCCATTGCCTTGCCATATATATTGTTATTACAAAACTAAAACATAAGCGTACACATATAATCATCTAGTTTTGCAAATGTGGTCAATAATTCCTCAACTCCAGCTTCTTAAATAGATTATTGAACTACTCTAGATCAGAACATTCTAAACAAAAGCATTCTAGATGATACCAGGAAATTGCAATCTACTATCCACTGGGGAAACCCATCTTGGTTGCACCTAATTTTGATCAGAGCATTAATGAAATACGAAACTGCTATTTCCTGCGATACACACCAACATACCCTGGAGAATCTTAGAAACACAGACCGAAATTCACCAAACTTAGAGAAATTTTGAAATAGCATACATGTTGGTAAGTTAAATTAGAGTGCACTGATTTTCAGCATTATACCAAAGAGCAGGGGGGCATGAGATGAACACAAATAAAGCCACAGACAAACTTCACGCACCTCAAGCTGCCACTCGTTGTGTGTGCTCGAGCGCCATGGAAGAAACCCTCCGGATGCATCGCCACAATAGGCTTTGGAAACGGATCCTGCTGGACTTCAAGTCTGCCATTAGCCCATTACCGCAGACCCGTATGATGTGTTCTTGTATGTGGACGCCGGGGGCGACCCCTGCACAAGACTTGACGGGTTTCGCGCGAGACGGCCACTGGCGCAGTACAACGGATGGGGCCCTAAGACGCATACCTCGTGGGTGCTCACACCGCCGGTAGGGAGCTGCTTCCATGTACGGTCCGACTTCCTGTCACACCCTAGCTAAGAAATCAGCAAGAATAGCGAAGAACTCGATCTCAAGTCGGGAGGAAGGAGGGGAAAGTAGCCCCGGCTAGGGTTGTATTGCTGTAAAGTGTTGAGTAAAGTGCTAAGGCATAATAATCAATCAATGCCGATTACAGACCAGGTGCTAGCGGCTTTAAAGCCCGTAACAGAGGAAAATGGCACACAAGCCGGCAACGGTAACGGGGAAGGTTTCACTACAGTGACGACAACGGAAAAGGTATAGTAACGGCGAGCCACGCGAGCCGTCCGATGCGTTAACGTGAGCCGTCCGATAACTGAAGATGTTCCCGCCCTTGCACTGCATCTTCAGGCTGACAATGCCCCCTGGAGAAATCAAACTTGTCCTCAAGGAGATCAATCGAACTTGTCCTCAAGGAGATCAATGACCAAACCACCGATCGATGGTTGCCGTAAAGAAAGCGAGAAACGTCTTCTTCATGAACGCGGCGTCTTCCCAGGAAGCTTCGTCAGGAGGTAGATTAGCCCATTGCACAAGCCATTGGACAACCGGCAAGTTGTTGTGAGGAATCTGTCGTGTCTCCAACACCATGACTGGCTCAGTGAGGATCAGCCCATCCGATCATACCAAAGGAAGATCCGAACAGGGGATAGCTTTAGGTCCCACGTGCTTTTTCAATTGACTAACATGGAAGACAGGATGGATGCCGGTGCTCTCTGGGAGAAGGAGTTTGTAAGCAACTTGCCCTATTCTGGCGATGATGCGAAAAGGACCATAAAATTTGCTTTGGAGCTTGATGTGGGTGCGCAATCCAAAGGCATTCAGACGATACGGCTGCATTTTGAGGTACACCATATCTCCAACTTCCAGAATTCTCTCTGTACGCTTTCTGTCCGCATACTTCTTCATGCGAGCTTGGGCAGCAGTGAGGTTTTCCTTCAAATGCTGGAGAAGTGCGTCTCGATCAGTGAATTTTTTTTGGGCATCTTCAGTCATGTTGTCAGGCAAGATATTCTCGCAAATATTGGGAGGTGGATATCCATATGCTGCTTCAAATGGTGTCTTCTGGAGAGAGCTGTGGTAGGCTGTATTGTACCAATACTCTGTCATGGCCAAATGTTTAGCCCATCGTTTGGGTTGCATGGAGCTGAGACATCGAAGGTAATTCTCCAAGCACTGGTTGACTCGTTCTGTTTGACCATCTGATTCAGGGTGATAAGCAGAGCTGTAACGCAACTGGATTCCCATGCCCATGAAAATATCCTGCCATAGCTGACTGGTGAAGATACGATCTCTGTCAGAAACAATGGCCAGTGGAGGGCCATGAAGTTTGATGACATTATCAATGAATGCTTGTGCTACAGTCTGGACAGTGTAAGGATGAGACATGGTAATAAAATGGGCAAATTTTGAGAGTCTGTCCACTACCACTAAGATCACATCATATCCATTTGACTTTGGTAGTCCCTCAATGAAATCCATGCTCAAATGTGTCCACACCATATCTGGGAGTTGTAGTGGATCCAAGTATCCTGGATAGGAACAGTTCTCACCCTTGTTTTTCTGACATACTGGGCATGTAGCTACAAAATTGTCCACTGCTTGTTTAAGCCCTGGCCAGTAAAAGATTTGCTTGATTCTATGGTAAGTTGCTTTTCTTCCAGAATGGCCCCCAATAGCAGAGGAGTGAAGAGTTGTTAACAACCTTGTTCTTAACTCCAAGTCTTTCCCCACATAGATTTTTCCTTTGTGCCTGATAATTCCAGAATGTAAAGTGTTTTGGTTCTCAGCATGTGTTGGTGATAGTAAGAGCCTTTCTAATAATGACTGACAAGTACTGTCTTGAGCATAAGATTGCTCCACTACAGAGATCCATTGGGGTGTCACTACAGACATGGCCATGAGAGAATTCCTCCTAGAAAGAGCATCAACAACAATATTCTCTTTGCCTTTCTTGTACTGCAATGTAAAGTTGAACTCCAGCAGTTTGAGCATGAGTTTGTGCTGGATGCTGGTGGTGATCTTTTGGTCAGTCATGAACTGCAAGCTTTGGTGATCAGTCTTAATAATAAGATCATTCCCCAGAAAATAGTGTCTCCATCTGTTGAGAGCAGCAATGATAGCAAGAGCTTCTTTTTCATATGTTGAAAGTGCAGCATTTTTTGGACATAGGGTGGAGCTGTAGTAAGCTAGAGGTCTACCCTTCTGCATCATAACTGCTCCTAGTCCCACTCTAGAGGCATCTGTTTCCAAGGTGAAGGGTTCAGAAAAATCTGGTAATGCTAACACTCGTGCTTTAATCATAGCCTGTTTCAAATTGTTAAAAGCAGTGGTTTGAAGTTCAGTCCAACAGAAACTGTCTTTCTTTAGGATGTCATGTAATGGCCTAGCAATAGTGCCAAAGTTCTGGATGAACCTCCTGTAGTAACCACAAAGACCCAAGAAACCCCTGAGTTGTTTAATTGTAGTAGGTATGGGCCAATCAGTAACAGCAGTGATTTTTGCAGGGTCAGTTGACACTCCCTCCCCAGTGATGATGTGGCCCAAGTAGTCCACTTGTGTGGAAGCAAACATACACTTAGAGAGCTTAACAAAGAGCTGGTGTTCCTTTAAAATCTGAAGAACAATCTGTATGTGCTCCAAGTGCTCACAGAGATTTTTGCTGAATATGAGGATGCCATCAAAGAATACCAGCACAGACTTCCTTAGGTAAGGGCCAAAAATGCTGTTCATGAGAGCTTGGAAAGTCCCAGGTGCATTAGCAAGCCCAAAAGGCATAACCAGGAATTCATAGTGTCCAAAATATGTTCTAAATGCAGTTTTAGGAATGTCTTGTTCATCCATTCTCACTTGATGGTAACCAGATCTCAGGTCCAACTTAGTGAAATAGGTAGCTCCCTGTAGTTCATCCAGCAAATCCTCAATCACAGGTATTGGAAATTTATTCTTGATAGTTGCAGCATTTAGTTTTCTGTAATCAATGCACATTCTCCAAGTGCCATCCTTCTTCATGACCAAAATAGCAGGGGAAGAATATGGACTTCCACTAGCTCTAATGATCTTGTCCCTGAGCATAGCATCAATTTGCCTCTCCAGTTCATTTCTTTGCATATGTGGTACTCTGTAGGGCCTGGAATCAGGTGGGGTTGCTTGTTCTTTGAGAGGAATCTTATGGTCATGTGCTCTTTTTGGAGGTAGCCCTTTTGGTTCTTGGAAGACTTCAGGGAATTGTTGGAGAACCTCTTGAACAGGTGGTGGAACTTCCTCTGGGGTTGGTTGTTTTACTGCAGTATCTCTGATAAGATGCAGGACATACCCAGGTGCTCCCAGAGCTAAAAGTTTGTCCACTTCAGGTGCTTCTATCTGAGTGGCATCAGCTAGAGTATTACATGCTTTGATTGTCACTGGAGTCTGCTGATCTAACATAACTGATATTTGTCTTGGGTTGTAGTGAAAAGCCACAGGACTATGTTGTTCCATCCAATCATTACCAAGTACTATATCATGTCCAGGCAGGTCTAGAACTCTGAACTGTTGTGTGAACTTGGTGTTGCCTGCAGTAAAAGTTGTGGGTGGGACATAAGAGCCTGACCAAAGTGTTCCTCCTCCTGCAACAGTGACTGCTCTTGAAGTGTCTTTTAATATAGTGCAGTTAGTAGACAAGGCAAATTTGAGGCTGATGAAAGTGGAGTTACTTCCAGAGTCAACTAAGGCAATTCCTTGCTTTCCCCCAATCTGAACTAGAATAGAAATTGTATTAGCATTATCAGATTTCATGGCTTGGGAAGAAAGTGTCATACAAAGTTCCTCTTGAGGTGGTTGTTCTGCCTCCTCTTGTTCCTTCATTTCCTCATGCTCTTTTGCTTGTTCATTGGGATCTTCTCGAGTGAGGACATTCAAAACGGGAGCCAACTTACATTTGTGATCATGGAACCATGCATCACCACACCTCCAGCATTTACGAGGTTCTCTAGCTCTTTGGTTTGCTGGAGCAGGTTTGTACTCAGCAGGTTTCTCATATGTGGTAGTAGTGGACTTCTGGTAACCACAAGAAAATTTGGCATTGCCAGAATAGCTAGTGGAAGCTTTCTTCTCAGCTGCTCCTTTTTCCAAGTCTACTGCTAGCCAATATGCTTCTGTCAAACCAGAGGGTCTAAGAGCCCTCACCTAAAATTTGATCTGAGAACGTAAGCCATTCACATAGCACCTTACAAACCAGATTTCATACATTATAGGATTATCTGTTTGCACCTTAGCCATTAGCTCTTCAAACTGATCAGTGTATTCTGACACAGAGAGAGTGCCCTGTTTGAGGGTGTTAAATCTATCAGTGAGCTCATATGAACTAGCTGAGGAAAATCTGCGCAATATTTCTTCACAGAATTGTGCCCATGTTAACTGCTTCTTTAAAATGCCAGAGCGTCTCAGCCACACATCAGCTCTTCCTGTTACATATAACTGTGCCAGGTTAACTTTGAATTCAGTAGGAGCTCCAGCCATTTGGAAATACTTCTCACACTGTCGGATCCATCCAGCAGGGTTATCACCATCAAAGCGAGGAAAATCAATGCGTGGGCCTTTGGTGATGCTCTTCAAAAATTGGGTGCACATTTCCTGATCATACTGCTTCTGAAAATCGTCCCAACTCTGACATATTACTAACTCTGACATATTACTGGTGGTTGAAACCCATGGAATCCAGGAGTGCGGGCAGTTTTGTATGCTGCCATAGGAGTGACATACTTTTAATGTCGAATCGGGATTCACTAAGACAGAAATAAAGCATTGGGTCGAACTCTTCTTTGGTGTTAAGGTGGTAGCTGTGAATAGCCATCGACTACCTGGAAAAGGTAGAAGAATAGGACCTATTCTGGGCCATACAATGCATTACAGACGTATGATCATTACCCTTCAACCGGGTTATTCTATTCCACTTCTAGATAGAGAAAAAACTAAAGTTGCCCGAATGTGGTTCCGCTGTTTGGTTTGCTCCAAAGCCTGTTGGAATCACAGGTCTAGGTACATGGATGGGAGCTAAGTGGTTTGGAATCTGAGCTGCGGCCATCCTTGTTTTCTCCTGTTCAGTAACGAGGCGTCTGCGAGTTTCTTCCGACATGGCTCTCTCCCCAGTTACAACTTCATGCTGTGGTTGATCAGGTGAAGACTTGCCCGGTTGTGCTGAGCTTGATGCTTCTCTGGATCGGAGAGATTTGAGCACATCTGCCATGGTAGACAGTTGCGAGCTGAGAGTCGACACAACCTTCTGTACTCCATCAAGGACCGTTACCATGGTGTCTTGCTTCAGATTGATACTGTGGACATCCTTTCGCAGGTCATCTACTTCTCCTCGCAGATCTGCTGTCTCCTCACGATGCAGTAAGAAATCGCCCTTCATCGCGAGTAGATCCGCGACATCAGACTCCTCCAAGTTGGACTTAGAGCGCCCCATCGTGGTGCAAAGACCTCATAGGGGAATTTTACTGCCGGACTGCTCCGTAACCCGATTTGGCCTGGAATATCACCGCCGCCTGCGAGGTCGCCGCCGATACAACACCACCCGCCGCTTGACCTGGGATTTTACTGGAAGAGCGAGGTGCTCCCCCAACCAGTCGCGCTCAACGAGCTGCCGTCGAATTTTCTACCGCCGTCGCGCTCAACTACCCCGCCACCATCGTCACCAGAGAAAAAGGGAGGGAAGGGTGGGAACTACTGCAGCAGCTCCGATCTATCTCTTCTTCGAGGAAAGACTGTGCTCATGATACCAATTGTCACACCCTAGCTAAAAATCAACAAGAACAGCGAAGAACTCGATCTCAAATCGGGAGGAAGGAGGGGAAAGTAGCCCCGACTAGGGTTGTATTGCTGTAAAGTGTTGAGTAAAGTGCTAAGGCATAATAATCAATCAATGCCGATTACAGACCAGGTGCTAGCGGCTTTAAAGCCCGCAGCTTAACAGAGGAAAACGGCACACACGCCGGCAACGGTAATAGGGCAGGTTTCGCTATGGTAACGACAACGGAAAAGGTATAGTAACGGCCAGCCACGCGAGCCGTCCGATGCGTTAACGTGAGCCGTCCGATAACTGAAGATGTTCCCGCCCTTGCACTGCATCTTCAAGCCTGACACTTCCGGTGACTGTCGCGTCTCGGCCATCTCCAGGAAAGCAGCGACACACCACATCGCCGTCGGGGCCGAGGAGACCAATAGATGACGGGGGGCAGCCGAGAGGTGGTGAGTCGACGACGGACAGCGAGGGACGTCGGCGACTAATGGGTGATGCTCGCCTGCGAGGGATGTGCCGGAGGCGGCGACGGATGGCGTTCTCCCTTTTTTCTGTGTACGTCTCTGTCTCTCGGAAAGTGCTCTTATGAGCCCGATCACAGATGCTCTCTTTATCCATCCCACTCGTTCTCTACAAGATTCGTGCTCCCTCCCGTATTACAGTTTGTATATAGCATCGTAAATGCTCATATTCCCATCTCATGGCCCACATCCACAACCCATTTAATGCCCCAGATTCCATCACGCCCGTACCGGCTCAAATCACACCTGACGAGGAGGGACGTCCATGTAACTTACTGGGCTGTCTCCCGAGCGTCGTTAGTGCTGCGCACCGACCAGGACCACCACCACACCATCAATCTTCCTCCTTCCCTGTCGCCAAACTCTCCCCAACTCCGACAAACTCCCCTCAGAACGAGATGTTCGTCGTGGTGCGGCATAACAAATCCTATCCCTGAAAGGATATTTTAAATGCGCATGTTATGAGATATTGATAATCTTTGAGATTTTCTTTTTTTGATCAAAAGGCTCACGTCCGGCTCCATTTTAATTAAAATGAAACATTCTTTAAGCCCACATAGTATGGCTTATCAGGCTGACCAACTCAGCAGACACCATTTAATTTAACATAGCAGAAAATGAACAGGGAAACAAGAAAAATGTGCAGCGAAAATCAGAACACCCGACTACAGAGTGAGATCCAACAAAATGGCGAGACATATTCAGGCCCTGTTTGGAACCACCCAGATTATATAATCCAGTTTTTACAATCTATTTTGTCTCCAAACAGGACAGATTATGATGTAGATTATAAAAACTAGATAGATAGATTATTAAAAACTCATAATCTACTCTACATCAGCTAAAATTAGATTATGAATTGCTAATGACCCATTACCCTTGTAAAATTGGAGATAATTACATTCCTACCACCGCCACCCTCCTCTTTAAAAAAAACAGAGGGCATACAAGTCATTATGCAATGTAAAACCTGGATTACAGTTTATATAATCTGGCCTCCAAACATGTCCACCTAGATTATTTTTATAAACCAGATTATATAATCTATCTTCATAATCCAGATTATCATAATCTATTATGGTTCCAAACAGGGCCTCAGTCGGTTCTCTTGCCATGAATATTCTTTTTACATTACCAAGTCAACCGATTATACCAAGAACAAGCACAACACAATTTTCTACTCCCTTCGTTCCTAAATATAAGACCTTTTAGAGATTGCACTATAGATTACATACAAAGTAAAATGGGTAAATCTATATTCTAAAATATGTCTATACGCATCCATATGTAATATATAGTGTAATCTTTAAAAGGTCTTATATTTAGGAACGGAGGGAGTATATACTAGAAAATCCCCCTTTTGCCCTCAATGAGAAACTCCGTAATTACATGAGGCAGGAAGAAGGGTCCACGAGTATGCAACAATCCACCAATAATTATGCTAATTCCAAGAACCGTGCTGGATCGTATGGCCAAGAACACATATCCCCCACAAACTCGACACACTAAAGACTCGGAAACAGATAAAGAGCGACACAAAGAACATCCAGCCGCACCAAATTTCAACAGACGAGTGAGATTGTGGAGAAACGATCATCGGGCAATAGCCACCCAAGATCCAATGACTAACATAAAACAAACTCCTGGCATCCTAAATCTTGGACAAGGAGACTCTATTTTAAATGAATCACCGCTACCCAATAGCACAGTTGCAACTAGCACCAATTAACCATCTGAAAAGACATAAAATGGATTTTGTAATTACGAACATACCTACGAGTCTATCCAGGTGCATGCAGGTTCATCTTTTGAAAAGACATAAAATGGATTTTGTAATTACGAACATACCAAGAGTCTATCCAGGTGCCTGCAGGTTCATCTTGTCGGTGGACTGCTTGGACGATTGAGGCGAGCTTTCACTTTCTGCAGCCACCACCGCTTATGCCTACAAATGGCTGACACCGGTGCTTGGTCCAGCTTTGCCAACGGACGCAGCCACAGAGAAATGTAGCGGAGCCATCGAGATCGAGGCACACTTTCATTGACCTCCTCCAACACAGTGAATCTACTATGACAGGTGCACGCAGGGGAAATTGATCTCAGAGAAGGTCACACCACATTAGACCCAACTGCAGATAAGAGAAACCAAGGCTTACCTCTTAATTAGTTGCATCAAGAACTCCATCGCCTTTATGACGTAGTCGCCTACCCAAGACAGTTGTGCTGCAAGCTCCTTTGTGTCACCAATCAAAGAATCAAGCGGCTACACCAACGAATCGACAACATCCACCACCCTCATTGCTCAAAGCAATAACTCCCACTAACCGAAAAGTGGTTTTCCTGCTCCACGGCTCGTAACGCTACGCGACATGATGAGCCACGACTCACCTGGAACATTGAACAATTGTGGCTCTCTATGTTCTGTGATGTACCAGCCATTGTCCTCTGATCTTAGCAACCGAATCAGAGCAGGACCTTCCGAACGACAGGAACGTGTGTTCTGCACTCGATTGGCCTGCAAATTACCAGTGCAAACAATTAAACATTTTTTTACGTACTGCACATAAATTACATAGAGTGAAATTAGATCAAGGCATAGATTTACAATTAGCCCAACTAGTTTTTTCCAACACTTCACTAACCCATAATCCACACTTATAAGTTGGTCATGTTCACCATTTCATGACTAAATTGTACAAATCAGTTCACTCACACCTCTATTGTAACGAAGAATATGATAGTTCTATGCAAGTATTTTGTAATTTACGCTGATTGTGAAACTCATAATGTATTCTTTGGTTCAGAGCACCACCCCCACCCCTGGCGCTTGTGGCTGGTTTCATCTTGTCGGTCGACATCTCCAGCACCTGTGGCCAGCCCTCCCATCTTGAGTCCACGCCTGTTTCTTCTTCACAGATTAGTGGGCCTTCGGTCAAGGCTACGGCCGTCGTCTCATCACGTTCCCGCACAGAGCCTGCCGTCCCGAAAGCCGGCAGAGCCGTCAGCGCTTGTTAGAGCATATATCTCCATATGTGGTTTTGGTAATTGATGACAATTCCTATGGACTAATGGTTGCCTTAAGTTATATTTATAGGATTTGTCCATAGGCACTTCTTGAAGTCCATCTGTTGGTTCAAGGAGTTTATATGATGACCAAGATGGTATTCAAGGTATTATTCAAAGAATGGTCATAGAGACACAAGGTTGATCAAGATCTCAGACAAAGAGTAAATCAAGATGCAACACACAAAGCGTGCAAGATGTACCGAGAGGGATCAAGTGATCCCATGGTATGGTAAGCATTGTCCATTACGTGTTTGTGTACTAACCCATGGTCTTCGTGAGAGTTATATGTGTGGGTTAGGTGTGTTTCCATGGGCTTGCGTCAAAAGGAAGATCTCATACAACCCATGAAGGATGACGTCAAGTGGTGATAGTCATCAAGATTGCGGTGTGCAGGTTCAAGAGGATCAGCACGAATATATCGTGCTTAAAACTTGCCGTCCATTGTGGTGGCAATGGACTTGTGAAGGTATGCTGAAGAGTGGCTCACCCATAGTGAGTATGGGGGAGCAATCAACTAGTCCTCATCAAGCCAACGCAATCAAGAAAGGTGGTCCATCTTGAGGAAGCCAAGATCATCATCATCTAGCTCAAGAGGTCGAGGTGCAAGGTATAGGTTTGCCCTTGATAGGTTTTCTGTTTAGGATAGAATTTGTACTGTCAAAGGGGCTCTCAAGTGATTAGCTTGATCGTATCGTTCGTTGAGAGCTCAAACCATGTGCATCCTTGCATCATACTTCTTGATTCTTATTTGGTGTTTCTCTTTGTGAGTTTTAGAGCTTATGGTCATCTTCATGACAAGCTCGAGTTCATCGAAAACGGAGTCCATATGCATCTACTATAATGTTTTCGATGTTGGAGCTTTTGCCGGTTCTTCATTCATAGAGGTCTCACATCTCTAGATCATTGGCATTTTCATATCAGCATGGTCTTAAGATTTTCAGTCGCTGTTTGGATAGCTCTTGTCGTCCTGAATCCAACAAGTATGGGTTTGCTCGATTCGGAGCTCGTATGCGAAAGTTATGGTTGTTTCAGTGGCGAGCGGTAGTACCGCTGGACCTAGTACCGCTGGCCCTAGCGGTAGTATCGCTAGAGCTGGCGGTAGTACCGCTGACCCTAGCGGTAGTACCGCTAGAGCTGGCGGTAGTACCGCTGTCCCAGCGGTACTACCGCCCCTGGTCAGCGGTAGAACCGCTCCAGAACTTTAGTACCGTCATCTTTGCGGTTGTACTACGTCGGACTTTTTGCGAAGACTTTCTTGGCGGTGGTTGGCCCGGTAGTATCTTTGCGCTACCATGGGCTCAGCGGTAGTACCGCAGCAGCCAGCGGTAGTACCGTTGGAGGGTCAGCGGTAGTACCGCTGGACTCGGGCTGTAAGTGGGGGTAACGGTCTGATTCCTTCCCCCACTATATAAAGGGGGTCTTCTTCCCCTTGGCCTTATCCATCCGTTGAGCTAATGTTCTACCTCCATTGTGGACATTCTTAGAGCTTGCTTACTCTCAATCCCTCCAATGATTCTTGCTTGTCCTTGAGGGAAAAGAGAGAGGAGATCTAGATCCACATCTCCACCAATCACTTTCTCCTCTATGTGAGGGGAACCCCTTGGATCTAGATCTTGGAGTTCTTTGTGAGCTCCTTGTTCTTCCTCTCATATCTCTCCATAGCTTTTGTTGTTGTGGAGGGTTTTGAGTGTGAGGGACTTGACCACTTCATGTGTTGTTGTCATTGCATTAGTTGCATCGGTTTGAGTTCTCCACGGTGATACGTGGAAGTGAGAAGTTGAGAAGCTTATTACCTTTGGTACTTAGTACCCTAGATATTGTTCTTCGTGGATGCTTTGGCGTCCTAGAAGCTTGGTGGTGTCTCGGAGCTCAATCATTGTGGTGTGAAGCTCCGGGCAAGCGTCGGGGTCTCCAATTAGGTTGTGGAGATTGCCCCGAGCAATTTGTACGGGTATCGGTGACCGCCCCCAAGGTTTTCCATTTGTACGGGTTCGGTGACCGCCCTCAAGGGTCCCTTAGTGGAATCACGGCATCTTGCATTGTGCGAGAGCGTGAGGAGATTACGGTGGCCTTAGTGGCATCTTGGGGAGCATTGTGCCTCCACACCGCTCCAACGGAGATTAGCATCCGCAAGGGTGTGAACTTCGGGATACATCATCGTCTCCGCGTGCTCGGTTATCTCTTACACGAACCCTTTACTTATGCACTTTACTTTGTGATAGCTATATTGTGTATTATCATATATCTTGCTATCACTTAGTTGTTTATCTTGCTTAGCATAAGTTGTTGGTGCACATAGGTGAGCCTAGTTATTTTAGGTTTTGTGCTTGACAAATTAAACGTTAGTTTTATTCCGCATTTATTCAAACCTAAACCGTAATTATTTTAAAGCCCCTATTCACCCCCTCTAGGCGACATACACGTCCTTTCAGCGTTGTACTTTCATCGGCCTCCTTCGTCAAAAGTGGATCTGGTGTCGACAAGAAACAATCCAACCAAAATGAAGAAAGATCGAGGACGGACGAATAGCAGATAAACAAAAAAAAATCCAATCGACGGGCTGCATTGGGATTTTCCGATGGCAATGGAGCGCTGATCTAATCAGTGAATACGTCAACAAGATTGATGGAACACATCAATGTTTTTGGCGCATACCTTTTTACTGGCTGCATCACGAGCTCCAGGAGCCAGATTTCGAGATGCTCCTTCGCACGCCGGCACGGATCCTTGGCACGGCGGCCTCGAGCGAATGGATCGAAGGCAGCAACCAAGCCCGCTGCTCAGACGGCAGACGGA
The DNA here is from genome assembly GCF_904849725.1 of Hordeum vulgare subsp. vulgare. Lineage (NCBI taxonomy): Eukaryota > Viridiplantae > Streptophyta > Magnoliopsida > Poales > Poaceae > Hordeum > Hordeum vulgare. The sequence continues at coordinate 139,371,188 of NC_058522.1, forward strand.
AACAGTTTTTCCTGTTCCACGGATCAGGACGGCGGCGGTCGTCCCGAGCCACGGATCAACTCCGACGAGGTAACGGTAACTGTACGTATTCTCTATTTCCCATCAATATTTGGTCTCTCGAATATTCCTGCGTTATTGAATGCGCCACATCTCAAGACGTGAACGAGCCGCCCGGATAGCGAGCACATGTGCGCTCGCTTGCAGAAACACCACGTCCCTGTCTCTCTCCCTCTCTAGAAGAATAAGGAAAGAACGAAAGATTGACGGTGGATAATGGGGCCCGGCTGAAAATATTTTGATGGCCTCTAACCGTAATATCTCCGAGTCAGATGAAATAATGAAAACAAAGGAAAAAAGAAAAATAGGCAAACACGTGTCAACGCGGAGGGGTCCATCGCTTACCGCTGAAATTGCACGAGAGGAGAGCCTGCTTAGTATCTATAGTATATTGTATTATTTCGTGAATTTGAGAAAAAAATATAAATTTGATAAAGTACATAAAAAGATATAAAATATTACGAATTTATGAAAAAGTTTGTGAAATTTGAAAAAGTTCATGAATTTATAAAAACAATTTTTATAGCAGTTTATGAAAAATGAAAAAAGTTCACATATTTTGAAAGAAAGTTTGCGGCTACGAAAAAAGTTCATCGATTTTGAAAAAAAATCATTGATTTCAAAAAGTTCATGGACATGAAAAACATCAATGAATTGAAAAAAGTGGAAAACTTGAAAAAGTTCGTTATTTGAAAGAACTTCACAAAAATGAAAATATCACAAAAAAAAAGAAAATAGGTTCATAAATAGGAAAAAACTCCATGAAATTTGGAGGAGGTTAGTGAATTTTAGAAAACATATCACAAATTTGCAAAAAAATCACAAAATTGAAAAAAATTCACGAGTTTGAAAAATTGTTTGTGAACTTGAAAATTATTTCTGTATTTGGATTTTAAAATGTTCATGAATATTAAAAAAGTCCACGAGTTTGAAAAAATGTTTGTGAACTTGAAAATTGTTTCTGCATTCGAGTTTTAAAATGTGTGAGTATTTGCTCCATTCAAATTTTAAAATGTTTATGAGTATTAAAAAAGTACAAGTTTGAAAAATGTTCAGAAATTTGCAAAAGGTTTGCGGATCGAAAAATGGTTCAAGAATTTTAAAAAAGTTCACAAGTAAAAAAGAGAACAAATTCAAAAGAAAGTTCGTGAAAAAAAATGAAAAATGAAAAAACCGAATAAAAAAAAGACCCAGAAAACAGTGGGTACGTGAACCGATAATGTGCACAACAAGAAGATAAAAAAAGTAGAAGTAGGCACAACAAGTGATATGTATCGGGTCTCCCGTCGTTGGAAATAAAACATGAGGTTTGGATTTTGAATCTAAACTCGTGCATTATATTTGAACTTTAATAAAATGAAAAAGTAAGTTAAAAGGGTCAAGGCCAAAACGGAGAGGGCGAGTGCACCAGTTTGTGGGTGAGCATATTACTAGCGGTGAGGGCACCAAATAGGAGTTCGACACATCGAGTACACTTCTGAGGCGAGGTGCATCGATCTGAATTCGATCGTCTCATCCCCCAAATCCCTTGCGAGAATGCATCCTGCTCGGCCGCATTCCTTTCTTTCTCCTTCCTTCAATCTCGTCACGCCCTCCTGCCGGTGTAGGATCAGTTCAAGTCGAGGTTCATGAGCAGGAATGACACGACCGACGCCGACAAGTGTAGGAGAAGAAGGAGGAGTGGGGCACATCAATGCACCATCGTCATTCCCTACGCATGAGATGAGTGCCGGGATGGCGGGCAGAAACATGACTCTCAGTGGAGCAGGAGCAGACGTCAGTCGGTTGCTACATGTAAGTTGTAGCTGGGAACTTTAGTCCAACATCGCGGATTTAGTGATATTTCCGTTGAGTTATAATTGTTTCCTTTAGCCAGGGTATTACCAAACAGTAATACAAGGAGACGGTAGATATAGTATAGGAAATGAACGGTTTTGGTGTAGTAAGATACAATCTTAGCGTTGTTGGCAGGGGCATAAGTATAGGGGGAACTCTGAACTATAGTTTAATTTCCAATATATTAGATGGCCTATTTACAAAGGAAAATGATGATATTATATCCCTATCTTTACTAGACATATAGGAGAGTATCCACTCTCTAGTTATGTTATATATCACTCGTATATCTTTTCTAAAACTCTAAAACAGAGACTTTATAGTAGCTACAATAGCCAACCCTATGGTGTTGTTCTTGTAGCTCTAGTTTCACTTACGCAAACACAAAATTTATGTAGATAACAATTAATATTTGTGATTCTTACTTGATGAAGCTACCAAGATAGATTTACTAAACTATGTGTGTTATTATTTATGTTTGATAGCATCCGTCATGAGGAATAGTTGACCAAAATCTTGTTTGTAGAGTTTAGAAAATACTCCTTTTTGTTAGTGGTTCTCCATTTTGTCCCCCATGTGAATATTAAAATAATGGAATATGGAATTTGTGTTGTTGGTATGAACTCTAAACATGAAAGTGTCTTAGCATTGTTAACTATGATGACCCGTAGAGAAATGCTATCTACTTGGGCTACTTGGTTGATTAGCTTGCTGAAAAATTGATGCATTGCTTGAGTAGGCCAGCTAACAATATGTTTCTTGTAAGGTGCTTGCGATTTGCAAGGACAAAAACTTGTTCACATTATTTTTGACATTGAAATAATTTGGTCGAAATGTAGCTCTCCATCGTTCTATCATACATGTATTCTGGAAAAACACAAGACATGTGAGTAGCCCAATGGTTGTTGACACTTAATAGGATCCTACATGGACGAATCTAATCATGCAATTCACTAGCTAAGTTCGTAAATATGTGTGGTCGTGCATCCAGTGAAGTACTATGTTGTGTGTTGCTCTCTAGATTTTCATACCTTCTAGACTTAAAAATCCTACATGTTCATTTTAATTTTACCCTTCGACCAATTTGCATTGTTCATAACATGGACTATTTTAATATCTCGTGTTATTGTTTCCATGTGAGAACATTAATATGCTTTTTCAGAAATGGAGAAGTTGCAAAAGTTCATATTTTGTATTATTAAATGTTGAAGCTTTGTTTCTTGTTAAGTCAGGAACCTTGTTGTTGCATGAACAAAAACAAAGGATAAGGTAAGTTGTTGATGTTAGGCAGGTGTCGGCGTCAAAACCGGGAGATTTTGTGTAGGGGGTCCCGAACTGTGGACATCAGATCGATGGGTTGCAGGAAAGAGGGGGAGACAATGTTTACCCGGGTTCGAGCCCTCTCGAGGAGGTAAAACCCTATGCCCTGCTTGATTATATTGATGTTAGTGATTACAGAGTCTACCTCGAGATTGTGTATACTAAACCTTAGGTGAATCAACCTGCCTACACGGACGGGGACCCCCGGTTTATATAGTCATCGAGGGACCTAGGGTTACACACAACCGACCTAGACTACTTTACTTGGACATCATGCTGGTCTTCGGTGCTTTCCTCCTTGAACACGAGATGACCGCACAGCCCGACCTCCCACAAGCACGGCCTATGAGGCCGACCTTTTCATAGTAAGCCGACTACCTGAGGACCCCTTAATCCCAGACTCCCTCAGTAGCCCCCGAACTAGCCTTCAATGCCGATGTGTAGGGTCTTTGGGTGATCACGCCCAAAGTGTTCAGTTTGCAAGGCAAGTTCCTTTGTTTCCTCCGAGCAAGAAATGATGATTTCGTCCTTGGCCAATTCTCGATTACCGAAACATCGCGGGGGCCACAACTTTTAACTCTGCACAAAGATTAATAATAATTCTCGATTCTCACATGACTTTGTAGAGGCAGACACCTTTAGCAATCCCTAACCGAACTGTTCCCTATAGCAAGAGGGGGTAACACCCTTTATAACCAGATCAAAATTTGTTCTGAGGCTTGATAACCCACAAGTATAGGGGACCAATTGTAGCCTTTCTCGATAAGTAAGAGTGTCGAACCCAACGAGGAGCTAAAGGTAGGACAAATATTCCCTCAAGTTCTATCGACCACCGATACAACTCTACGCACACTTTACGTTCGCTTTACCTAGAACAAGTATGAAACTAGAAGTACTTTGTAGGTGTGATAGGATAGGTTTGCAAGAAAATAAAGAATAAGTAAATAAAAACTAGGGGCTGGTTAGATAAAGAAACAATTACTTTAGTTTAACGAGTGTGGAAAAGTGGTGGTAGGAGTTGCGGAATTGTCCCTAAGCAATTGACTACGTTACTAGACCGATAACAAGTTTTATGTGGGAGAGGCCACTCCTAGCATGTCATCCCTTACTTGGAATTCTATGCACTTATGATTGGAACTATTAGCAAGCATCCGCAACTACTAACGTTCATTAAGGTAAAACCCAACCATAGCAATAAGATATATTGGCCCCCCTTCAATCCCGTATGCATCAATTTCTATGCTAGGCTGAAGCTTCTGTCACTCTTGCCCTCCAATACATAGTCCTATCAACATACTACTAACCCTATGGTGTGATCCACGCGCGCGCTCATATGATGGGCACCAAAGGACAACAACATAACCACAAGCAAATTAAACCAATCATAGCAATTCATCAATCACCGACAGGACAACGAAAATCTACCCAGACATCATAGGATGGAAACACATCATTGGATAATAATATGAAGCATAAAGCACCATGTTCAAGTAGAGGGTACAGCGGGTTGCGGGAGAGTGGACCGCTGAATATAGATGGGGGAAGGTGATGGAGGTGTTGGTGAAGATGACAGAGGTGTTGGTGTAGATCACCGTCACACGATGATGTCCTGGGCGGCGTTCCGGCGCCGCCGTGAGAGAGGGGGAGAGAGCCCCCTTCTTCTTCTTCTTCTTCTTCCTTGACCTCATCCCTAGATGGGAGAAGGGTTTCCCCTCTGGTCCATGGTCTCCATGGCGGCGGAGGGGCGAGAGCCCCTCCGAGATTGGATCTCTCTCTGTGTCCTTCTGTTTATGTTCTTCCAAATTCTGGCTTTCACCGTTTCTTCAATTCCCGGAGATCTGTAACTACGATTGGGCTGAAATTTTAACACGATTTTCTTCCGGATATTAGCTTTCTTGCGGCGAAAGAAGGGCCCCAACCGCCTTAGGGATTGGTCACAAGCCTGCCAGCCGCGCCCTAGGGGGGGCGCGCCTCCTGGGCTTGTGACCCCTTCGGGCATCGTTTCGCGTTGATTCTTCTTCCCAAAAATCTTAAATATTCCAAAAAAATCCCTGTAGGTTTTTTATTGCTGGTCTTCGTTTGGTATGGATAATCTATGAAACAAAAAACATGCAACAAACAGGAACTGACACTGGGCACTGGATCAATATGTTAGTCCCAAAAATAGTATAAAAAGTTGCCAAAAGTATATGAAAGTTGTAGAATATTGGCATGAAAAAATCAAAAATTATAGATAGGACGGAGACGTATTAGCATCCCCAAGCTCAATTCCTGCTCGTCCTCGAGTAGGTAAATGGTAAAAAAGATAATTTTTGATGTGGAATGCTACCTAGCATAATCTCGATCATATAATCTAATCATGGCATGAATACTAAAACACGAGTGATTCGAAGCAATAGTCTATCATTTGACATAAAGACAATAATATTTCAAGCATACTATCAAAGCAATCATGTCTTCTCAAAATATCATGGCCAAAGAAAGTTATCCCTACAAAATCATATAGTCTGGCTATGCTCCATCTTCCCCACACAACATATTTAAATCATGCACAACCCCGGTTTTAGCCAAGCAATTATTTCATACTTTAGTGTTCTCAAACTTTTTCAACTTTTACGCAATACATGAGCGTGAGCCATGGACATGGCACTATAGGTGGAATAGAATATGGTGGATGTGGAGAAGACAAAAAGGAGGAGATAGTCTCACATCAACTAGGCGTATCAACGGGCTATGGAGATGCCCATCAATAGATATCAATGTGAGTGAGTAGGGATTGCCATGCAACAGATGCACAAGAGCTATAAGTGTATGAAAGCTCAAAAAGAAACTAGTGGGTGTGCATCCAACTCGCTTGCTCACAAAGACCTAGGGCAATTTGAGGAAGCCCATCATTGGAATATACAAGCCAAGTTCTATAATGAAAATTTCCCGCTAGTATATGAAAGTGACAACATAGGAGACTCTCTATCATGAAGATCATGGTGCTACTTTGAAGCACAAGTGTGGTAAAGGATAGTAGCATTGTTCCTTCTCTCTTTTCTCCCATTTATTTTATTATTTTCCCTTTTTTTGGTGGGCTTCTTTGGCCTCTTTTTTTTATTTGGGCTTCATTGGCCTCTTTTATTACTTCCACACATGGGACAATGCTCTAATAATGATGATCATCACACTTTTATTTACTTACAACTCGATATTTAGAACAAAATATGACTCTATATGAATGCCTCCGGCGGTGTACCGGGATGTGCAATGATCTAGCGTAGCAATGACATCAAAAAACGGACAAGCCATGAAAACATCATGCTAGCTATCTTACGATCATGCAAAGCAATATGACAATGATGGTGCGTGTCATAATAAACGGAACGATGGAAGTTGCATGGCAATATATCTCGGAATGGCTATGGAAATGCCATAATAGGTAGGTATGGTGGCTGTTTTGAGGAAGGGTATATGGTGGGTGTAATGCACCGGCGAAAGTTGCGCGGTACTAGAGAGGCTAGCAATGGTGGAAGGGTGAGAGTGTGTATAATCCATGGACTCAACATTAGTCATAAAGAACTCACATGCTTATTGCAAAAGTCTATTAGTCATCGAAACAAGGTACTACACGCATGCTCCTAGGGGAAGGGTTGGTAGGAGTTAATCATCGCGCGATCCCGACCTCCACACGAAGGATGACAATCAATAAATAAATCATGCTCCGACTTCGTCACATAACGGTTCACCATACGTGCATGCTACGGGAATCACAAACCTTAACACAAGTATTTCTACGAATACACAATTACTCACTAGCATGACTCTAATATCACATCTTCATGTCGCAAAACTATTGCAAGGAATCAAACATATCATATTCAGTGATCTACAAGTTCTATGTAGGATTTTATGACTAACCATGTGAATGACCAACTCCTGTTAACTCTCTAAATAGGTATAAGTGAAGCATGAGAGTTTAATTCTTTCTACAAAATATATGCCCCGCTCTAACAAATATAAGTGAAGCAAAAGAGCATTCTACAAATGGCGGTTTTCTATGTGTAGGGAAACAGGCAATCCAAACTTCAAATGATATAAGTGAAGCACATGAAGCATTATATAAAGCCACCAAGGACTAAATCATACCAGCATGATGCGTTAAATAAAAAGGGAAAATAAACAGAAAAGACGCTCCAAGCATTTGCACATATCATGTGACGAATAAAAATATAGCTCCGAGTAAAATTACCGATAGATTGTAGACGAAAGAGGGGATGCCTTCCGGGGCATCCCCGAGCTTAGACGCTTGAGTCTTCCTTGAATATTATCTTGGGGTTCCTTGGGCATCCCCAAGCTTAGGCTCTTGCCTCTCCTTATTCCTTCATCCAGCATGGTCTCATCCAAAACTTGAAAACTTCAATCACACAAAACTCAACAAAACCTTCGTGAGATCCGTTAGTATAATAAAGTAAATCACCACTTTAAGTACTGTTGTGAACTCATTAAAAATTCATATTAGCATTATATCTACTGTAATTCAACTTCACCATGGTTCATACCCCCCGATACTACCCATAGATTCATCAAAGTAAGAGAACAATGCATAGAAAACAGAATCTGTCAAAAACAGAACAGTCTGTAGTAATCTGAACACATACAATACTTCTGATACTCCAAAAATTCTGAAACAATTATGATAATTAAGGCAATTTGTATATCAATCAGCAGCAAGAAGAATCAACTCAATATCACTCTCTGCATAGAAATAAGAAATGATTTTGTGAGTGCAAAGTTTCTGTCTTTTTCAGCATGATCAAACAACTATCACCCAAACTAATCATAAAGGCTTTACTTGGCACATTATTTTTATAATACAATGGAATTGTACAAGGGGATAATTAGTTTTGCGAGAAACTTCCATCAAAAATTCTACATTGTTTCCATGAGCATGAACACAAGTGTTCAAGGTCGACCCTCACTTCCGCAATGCATCATCTTTCAATTGCTTCTCTTTTTGAAAAAGTTTTGAGTTCCCCTCTATATTTTTTTGTTTTTAAACTATATAAAAGAACTCAACAGAAATAAATGACTCTCTAAAACTTCTGGGTTGTCTTCGAGGGAGCGCTTTCTTTAAAGCCATTAAGCTAGGCATAAAGTGCTCAACTAATGGATCCACCCGGATCGAAAGGTATATCAAAGCCAATTTTAATTAACAAGGATTTGTAATTTAGTAGTGAGCACAAGGTAACATATATCATGCAATGACAAAGTCTAACTCTCTTCCTATGCATTGGCATGTCATAAAAGAACAATTCATGCACATCAAGTAAAGGCCAATACATAGCATAAGCAGTTTCTTGCAATTTTATCGTATTGGAAACATAGAGAGGTGGAGATGTAGTTCCTCTCTCATAATAATTGCAAGTAGGAGCAGCAAGCACATGCATATTATATTCATCAAAATCATCATGTGTAATAGTAGAAGGCAACCCATCTATGTAATCCCTAATAAGAGCAAACTTCTCCGATATAGTGTAGTTGGGAGAGTTCAAAAAGATAATAGGACTATCATAAGTGGGTGCGATAGCAACAATTTCATGTTTAACATAAGGAACTATAGCAAGTTCATCTTCATAAGCATCATTCATATTGGCATCATGGCCACAAGCATAGCAAGCATCAAGTTCATCAAAAAGGGATATTTCAAACGAATCCAAGGGATTATATCAATCAACATAGCATTCATCCTTCGGTAAGAACGAAGGGAAATTAAACAATGTATGAGTTGAAGAGTTACTCTCATTAGAAGGTGGGCACGGGTAGCTAGTCCGCTCTTCCTCCTTTTGTTCTTCGCTCTCCTCGTCATCTTTTTCATCTAATGAGCTCATAGTTTCAGCATTTTCTTCTTCCATAGTTTCCTGCAAAATATTAGTCTCTTCTTGGGCAGCATAGAATTTCTCCATAAATCGATAAATATGGGCATTATATTCATAATTAGTATAACAATAACGAAGCATAACCAAATTTTCAGATCGGTAAGCAACATCATCATTATCTTCACACCCTTTAATAGAGCTTCAATTTCATAAGCACCCATAAAAGCAACAAACTCTTCAATTTGTTCCACATCATAGTAATCATATATACCATTAGCATAAGAAGCCAATGTTTCATTAGCATTAAATTTACAAGAAAAGGGAAGGTGTTTAGCCTTCATCCTAGATCAATAAGTAATATCATATCTCAAGCATAGCTCCCAAGCATACCATTTCAACATATGAATTTGATCCCATAATAGTTTTCCTTTTTGAGTCAAGCGATAATCCCTAAAGTATTCACGTTGATCCAACGTGTATCCCATTATATAACTGAATCGAGTTTTCTCAGGATTATTAAAGAAGTGCATAATATTTTTCACATAACGAGCATCAAGGGTTTTAGGAGGTTCCCCATCTCCATGAGTAGCAAGTACACCTAATTTTTTTGGTATTTTCGTGTTCCATATCCATAACTAAAGATAGAGAACAACTTAGAACATGAAATAAATCTATTTAGTGATAAAGCAAACAAGCACACATGAGAATATTCACCCCACGCTATTGCTCCCCGGCAACGGCGCCAGAAAAAGGTCTTCATAACCCACAAGTATAGGGGATCAATTGTAGCCTTTCTCGATAAGTAAGAGTGTCGAACCCAACGAGGAGCTACAGGCAGGACAAATATTCCCTCAAGTTCTATCGACCACCGATACAACTCTACGCACACTTTACGTTCGCTTTACCTAGAACAAGTATGAAACTAGAAGTACTTTGTAGGTGTGATAGGATAGGTTTGCAAGAAAATAAAGAACAAGTAAATAAAAACTAGGGGCTGGTTAGATAAAGAAACAATTACGTTAGTTTAACGAGTGTGGAAAAGTGGTGCTAGGAGTTGCGGAATTGTCCCTAAGCAATTGACTATGTTACTAGACCGATAACAAGTTTTATGTGGGAGAGGCCACTGCTAGCATGTCATCCCTTACTTGGAATTCTATGCACTTATGATTGGAACTATTAGCAAGCATCCGCAACTACTAACGCTCATTAAGGTAAAATCCAACCATAGAATAAGATATATTGGTCCCCCTTCAATCCCGTATGCATCAATTTCTATACTAGGCTGAAGCTTCTGTCACCCTTGCCCTCCAATACATAGTCCTATCAACATACTACTAACCCTATGGTGTGATCCACGCGCGCGCTCATATGATGGACACCAAAGGATAGCAACTTAACCACAAGCAAATTAAACCAATCATAGCAATTCATCAATCACCGATAGGACAACGAAAATCTACTCAGACATCATAGGATGGAAACACATCATTGGATAATAATATGAAGCATAAAGCACCATGTTCAAGTAGAGGGTACATGGGTTGCGGGAGAGTGGACTGCTGAATATAGATGGGGGAAGGTTATGGAGGTGTTGGTGAAGATGACGGAGGTGTTGGTGTAGATCGCCGTCACACGATGATGTCCCGGGCGGCGTTCCGGCGCCGCCGGCAGAGAGGGGGAGAGAGCCCCCCTTCTTCTTCTTCCTTGACCTCCTCCCTAGATGGGAGAAGGGTTTCCCCTCTGGTCCATGGTCTCCATGGCACGGAGGGGCGAGAGCCCCTCCGAGATTGGATCTCTCTCTGTGTGTCCTTCTGTTTCTGCTCTTCCAGATTCTGGCTTTCACCGTTTCTTAAATTCCCGGAGATCCATAACTCCGATTGGGCTGAAATTTTAACACGATTTTCTTCCGGATATTAGCTTTCTTGCAGAGAAAGAAGGACCCCAACCGCCTTAGGGATTGGTCACAAGCCTGCCAGCCGCGCCCTAGGGGGGGCGCCTCCTAGGCTTGTGACCCCCTCGGGCATCGTTTCGCGTTGATTCTTCTTCCCAAAAATCATAAATATTCCAAAAAATCCCCGTAGGTTTTTATTTGCGTTTGGACTTCGTTTGGTATAGATAATCTGTGAAACAAAAAACATGCAATAAACAGGAACTGGCACTGGGCACTGGATCAATATGTTAGTCCCAAAAATAGTATAAAAAGTTGCCAAAAGTATATGAAAGCTGTAGAATATTGGCATGCAACAATCAAAAATTATAGATACGATGGAGACGTATCAAGGCTCCATCACCTCTCAGCCCCGCCAAGAAACCCTAGAGCTCTCAACACCTCAAGGGTCATGGCAAGTTCCTCCTCACGCCCTCTCTACCCCCTCCCGGGGGACTGGGCCAGTTGCCCCGTTTCCCTACTCCGCCTGCGTGAGCTTGAAATGCAGGGATATCTTCCCCAATCGGATGTTGCACTTACTCACGCGAGTGTGACTTCCATCGATGGGAAAGCCTTCGCGGAAAGCTTCCCTTCCCCACAAAGGGGAGAACGTATTTGCTTCGTTTCCTTCCTATTACGGGGAGTGGAATTCCCCATTCACCCTTTCTTAAGGGGGTTATTGGAGTTTTACGGGTTGCAGCTCCACAATCTCATCCCCGGTTCCATCCTTCATATCTCAGGCTTCATGGGCTTATGCGAGATGTTCTTGGGTTGAGAGCCCCACTTTGATCTTTGGAGAAAGTACTTCTGCATTTTCCCCTGAACTAGATGAACAATAGTTTGGGAAGTGGGCGAAGCCGAAGTATGGCGCATAGCTGCCACACGATACCTAATCGGGACACCGAAGAAGGAGCTTGATGAATGGCCCTCAGAGTGGTTTACTATTGAGGATCTCCCACTATTCGAGCCAATTCGGAGAGGCTTTTCCGAATACTCTATGGATCCTTCAAAGAAGTGATTCAGCTGGAGGCCGAAGAGCTCTTCCCAAGAGGAGAGCTCTGAAGTGAAGCGTCTATCCGCCAAGGTTAGGCTGCTTACTCACAGTGGGCTAACTATCAACAATGTGATGGCCGCGGTGATTACCCGGTGCATCCAACCGCTCCAACATTGCACACATCCTTTATGGTATTATAGCGGGACGAGCATTTCCACCCGATTTAGAAGGCAAGGACCAGACGACTAGAAGGCCTTAACGACCATTCTAGCCAATTTCTTCAAGGGGGAAAGAAGATTTTACCCGCCTCATCCCCAAGGACGGCTATTCGGCATACAACCCCGTCGAATGGGTAAGTGTATTCATGTTCAAATTTTCGGGCGTTCATGCCCATTATTGTTTGATTTATAACTCCTACCCCTTCCTCGCAACCATGGAAGCGCTGGATCGAGACGGTAAACTGTCCCGCGCCTTAGCCCGAAGACTTTACCCGTAATGATGATCCTCAGTTTCATGAAGACCCGGAGCTTTTGATCATATTTGAGGATGGGGTGTTTTATCAAGAGGGCGTCTACGAGAAGAAGGTGGCCCATATAGCCGACAACCCCAGGTCCCTTCCCTCTTCAAGGAGTAAGAGAAAAATGGCTGCTTGATGAGGGTCGTGCCTAGGGGTCGTTGGAGTGCACGTCAGACCACTCCTCGGGCTAGACCGGGCAGGGTACTGTCAAGCAAGGATAGAATTCCCAAGCCAGAGGTGGTGAGAAAAACCTCATCCACCGCTCCTTCACCCAAAAGGTACACGAATCAATTTATATCCCTTACGATAATAACTGTCCTTCTATACTTTTATGACCCTTGACCGACCGATGTAGGAGACGCGCGAAACCCTCCTCGCCCGAGGACGGTGTCGAGGTATTGGGTAGTAAACCAAACCCAAGAGCGTCGGCTGACGCCGGAGTCCCGAACACGGTCCCGCTCCTAGAGGGTTCAGACGGACTATCAGTAACTAACTCCGAATACGAGAGTGCAATGAATCACCGGCATCAGAAGGAGTCACTGCGTCATCCTGTATTTTCCGAGCAAGGGTTTAATGCTCTCAACTCGGCCGATGTATACCTCGGAGCCACGTGAGTCAGCCTTAAAGAAGTAACCGGGCAGGTGTCTGCCCATCTACACGTGTGTCATCGACATCATTATATCCAAACAACTGTTCGGACCCAGTAGCCCCCGAGCCTTAATTTGGGTAGGGCAGCTGAATTAAGGGTCGACTATAATTACCTTTTAATCTGCAGGCTTTAAAGCAGGAAAATGAAAGATTATCCAAAGATTTTGAATAGAGCGAGGCCGATTTAAAAGCTAGTAGGGCCAAGCTTGAAGATGTGAAGAAATTCACCAGAGAAGCCCATGGTAAGGGAGTTTATTTGTGATATACTATTTTTTGTGAAATATTTTTTTAATAACCAATTTTTTTGCTATAGGAGGTGAATCAATAGGCCCAATGCAAAAGGATCTGGATGCCTCTCGAGAGTCTCAGTGGTATGCCGAATCTCAGCTTGAAGGCGGTCATCGCGTATTGAAGCGATGTCGCGAGGAAAACAACAATCTCGAGTAAGAGAATAAACAACAAGTTGAGGAAGTTGAGATTTTGAAAACTTAGTTGGTGCAAATTCGAGAAGAGAACTAGAAATTAAAAGGTGGTCTATTCTGTAAGTAAACCTGTGACCTGTAACTGATCCAAGTTTTATTGTGCTGATCATGAAAATGTGCGCTTCTTTTTTATCGGGTCTCCTGACTGGGCATCCTGAAGAGGAGGTCAATTCCTTTGGGGGCCTATTGAAGGAACTGTCCATTGTGCATGAGCAGGCTCAGAAGGCTATGTGGAGTATGGTCCGAGCTTTATGGCCGAACCAAAACCCTCTACAAGGGATGGTCGAGCTTGCCGATCATTTTAAAGGAGCTTGAAGTCGCTTTGAATTGTGGAAGACCTCATCCTGCCAAGAAGGAGCTCGGGAGGCGTGGGCTATGGTGAAGTCCCGCTTTACTCGTCTAGATCCCGAGCACATGGCCTGGGTTGGACTAGCGGGGCCAGATGGGAAGGAGATTCCGCTACACCCGGTGTACGATCAAGTGATGCCCGTTGCATGCCTGTCGCAGGAGGACTGCACGTTAGATGCTATAATAGATCAACTAGACCAATCGCCAAGCGTGTGATCATATGTAATGATATTTGTGCGTTAAGGCACTTCCTCCATATTTTGAAAATTATGTCTTTAACCGGCCATCAACTTCTACCTCCCCTGTTATCAACTGGGCAGTGTCTCGTACTTTGTATCCTATAAAGGTAGGAATTAATTTCTGATAACTAGGCAATCCGGCCATATGGTACTAATAGAAAAAATATACAGATAGGTTATGTTATATTATGACGAGACGTAAGAAACATATTCCGGAAAAAATAGTTCCTTGATGGGTTCCTTTTTTTGGGTTGCTACATATTTTAGTCGGTAGTTCTGTTTCTCCGTGCAACACAGCCAATAGTTTTACGACGCGAAATTGCCAAGTTGATGGGCATCATTTTAGCCAATCAAGTTGTATCTCAAGAAATGCTAGCTTTTGGCTTTACCAATTTGAGGTACGTATCTGGGTGAACCGGTCGTAACAATCGTAGCGGTGCTGCCTTTACCCTCTAGCCGAACATATCTGGAACATAGAGAGTAAGCACAGGAGCGAGGCAACCCAACATTGCTAAAATATTAAGTCAAATTGATGCATAAAATGGCAAGAATCGATGCTTTTAAATCAAGCTGTATACATAAACAAGTAGGTATGACAAATACATTGAAGAACTTCTTGAGGAAGCCTACAGGTGCTACTTGACCATTTCGTTTAATACACATACTTTGATAAATGCCCGAGGACGTGTGTTTAAGCCGAACATGCCTCGGGAACAACTAATGAGCCCTATAAAGGAATGAAAGCACATATGCTCCCTTGGTGATTTTGATAATTCATGACAACATAGATTCTCTCTTGGACTAACACTTTTACCTAGATATTTCAAGAATAGTCCATGGAGACCTATGGCTAAAGGTTTATGTGGAGATGCCCCTTGATGCAAGAAAGGAATGATATTGGCTCAAGCTTCAAGCTAGAATACTCTTCATTTTATATTTGTGAGAAATCACTTTGAGTCCATAGGAAAACCAATACTATTAAAAGGGGGTGAGGTAGTAAAATGAACTGATTGCTCAAAGTGCTCAAAGTTAGCCACCAAAATACTCAGTCATTTTCCCACATATCCACTCTATCAAATTCCACATACAAAAATTCAGTGTCACCAATATTTCCTTATCGAACCCACCGAGTTTGACCTCGGACAGAAACCCTAGCCATTCCCACCAAATCGGTGCAACCGAAACCAAGTCGGTGCTACCGAGTTTGGGTGACCAACTTTCGGGTGGCTCGATACACAAAATCGGAATTTCCGAGTTTGAGTACTGGTGCCATCGAGTTTGCCCATCTGACCATTAACCACCTTTTCGGTGCGCCTGAGTTTCATATATCAGTCTCACTGAGATTCAAAAGTTTCTACCTTTGTGCTAATCGGTACCATAGAGTTCTTCACTTTGGTGTCACCAAGTTTGTCACTTTGTGTGTAACGGTTGGATTTTATGTGTTGCCTATATATACCCATTCACCCACCTCTCATTTGTGGGAGAAGCACTCAGAACACACACTTCACTGCCAGATCCATATTCTGAGAGAGAACCACCTACTCATGTGTTGAGACCAAGATATTCCAATCCAATCATTTGAAACTTGATCTCTAGCCTTCCCAAACTGCTTTCCACCAAATCAACCTGTCCTACCCATGCATATTCTATGAGAGAGTGATTTAGTGTTGAAGATACTATCTTTATAAGCACAAGAGCAAGGAGTTCATTGATCTACCACATCTATTACCTTTTGGAGGGTAGTGCCTCCTAGATTGGTTAGGTGTCGCTTGGGAGCCTCCTACTTCATGTTGTGGAGTTGAACCAAGATGTTTGTAAGGGCAAGGAGATCGCCTACTTCATGAAGATCTACCGTGAGTAAGGCTAGTCCTTCGTGGACGGAAGCCGTGGTGGAACACATGAGGCCTCTTCTTTGTGGACCCTCCGTGGACTCTCGCAGTCGTTACCCTTCGTGGGTTGAAGTCTCCACTAACATGGACATATGATAGCGCCACCTATCGGAACCATGCCAAAAATCATCGTGTCAACGTCATACGTTTGATCTCCCTACCCTACCCCTCTACATTACACTTGCATGTTTTTCATTCCCCTGCTATACTCTTAGAAATGCATGTGTAGGGTGTACTAGACTTGTTTGAATTGCTAAATTTCTGCCCACCTAGAAATTGGGTTAGGCTAGAAATTTTATCTTGACAAGTAGACTATTCACCCACCCTCTAGACACATATTCTACTGATCCCTCAATTGGTATCAGACAAGGTCTCCAAAACCTTGGTTTAATCACCGTTGGAGGAAGATGAATGTGACTACTTCCCGGATTTTTAGTTGTAGAGTGCCTATTCTTGATGGGGAGTACTTTAGAAAATGGAAAAATGAAATGCTTGATATATTTGATGAGTTCCATTTGCGAAATTATGTTGAATATCCCTATGTGCCTCCCATTGATCCCATACATCCTTCTCATGATGATGAAGTTGATATGATTGGTAACCTTAACACTGTCAATCTAATCATTAGAGGTTTACCAAGAAATGTGCTTAATTAGTTGCAGAACTTTGAGTGTGCTCATACCTTGTGGAAAGACCTATAGAATTGATATCCAGATTATTCCTTGAAAAATCTTGATATCATTGTCCACACATACATTGCTTTTCACAAAATGAAGCCAACTGGTCCTAATTTTGATAAATGCCTATTTGAGCTTCGTGACCTCATGCGTGTCGAAGGAGATGTCATTACTATTAACAATATCATTGTTGAAGCCATTCGAGTGCATAAACATGAACATTGTCACAGTCAAATTTCTGATGAAACTCTTGTTTCTTACGAGGAAACTTCATCCGATGATGACTATGTGGAGCGTGGCTACTACAATGAAGATGATGACTTTGACATCGAGTATGAGAAGACCATGAAGAACCTTAGTCTTATGGAGAACCTTAGAGACTACATGGCCAGTGGTAAGGAGTGGGTTCTCGATAGTGGATGCACACATGACCAGAGATAAAGAGATGTTCCATGAGATCACATCGAATCGTGGACCTCGAAGGTATGTGACTTTTGGAGATAACTCCAAGGGTAAGGTACTTGGTCTTGGTAAGGTGGTCGTATCTCATGATAGTTCCACTTAGAATGTCATGCTTGTTGAATCTCTTGGCTACAATCTCCTTTCTGTATCTAGACTAACAGACTTCGGTTTCCATGTGCTATTTACGAAAGTAGAATTCCGAGTGTTTCGCAGCGACAATCATAAAATTGTCTTTACTGGTTTCCGTAGAAGTGATCTATACATTGTTTATTTCTATAAGATATCCAAACCCCATACATGTCTTATTGCAAAATCTTCTAAAGGTTGGTTATGGCATAGAAGGCTTGGACATGTTGGTATGTGTAATCTTGACAAACTTATCAAAGATGATCATATTCTTGGTGTTAAAGATGTTATCTTTGACAAAGATAGACTTTGTAGTGCTTGTCAAGCAGGAAAGCAAGTTGTACCTACGACTTATCATTAAGAAAGAACACCCACATAAATATGGAAAAATCATCAACTATGGTTGATGATTTTTCCATATTTATGTTGGTGTTCTTTCTTAATGATAAGTCGTAGGTACAACTGATCTTCAAGAATTTTGCTCAGAAAGCTCAAAATCAGTTTGAAGTGAAGATCAAGAAGGTTCGGAGTGACAACGAAACAGAGTTCAAGAACACTAATGTCGATACTTTTCTTGACGAAGAAGGTATTTGACAAGAGTTCTCGGCAACGTATACACCTCAACAAAACAGAGTTGTTGAGAGGAAGAACCAGACTCTCATAGAGATGGTGAGAACGATGCTTGATGAATACAAGACTCCAAGACACTTTTGGATAGAAGCCGTGGAAACAACTTGCCATGCCATGAACCGACTCAACCTGCACAAGCTTCTCAGTAAAACGACATACGAGCTACTCACCGGTAACAAACCCCAAGTTGGATACTTTCGAGTATTCGACTCTAAGTGCTATATTCTTGATAAGCATCGTCGTTCTAAATTTGCACCTAAATCTTATGAAGGTTTCCTACTTGGTTACGGATCAAACTCTCACTTATCATGTCTAGAACAACTTCACTCGAAAAGTTGAAGAGTCGGTAGATGTGAAGTTTGATGAGACTATCAGTTCGCAAGTCGAACAATTGCCAATTAATGTAGGAGATAAGGAACCTTCAGAAGCTATCAAAGACTTGTCCATTGGCAAGATTCATCCCATGGAGGTGAAGGAAAGCACTTCATCAACTCAAGTGGAAGCTCCCACTTCGCGTCAAGGTGAACCATGAAACAACATGGAAGCATCCACAAGCGGTACAAGACATGATGAAGAAGAGGAAGAAAAGCATCATGATGATCCACCTCAACCTTCCTCACTATGTAACGACTAAGATGCGATCCTTTCCTATTTAGGGGGCGATGCCCCAAAAGGGAAAGAAGCACATCTAAGCGTTTCACAAGCGAGATAGTCATAACACATACATTAATTAAGATTGAAAAATAGGGCATTCATTTGCCATCTCACATAGATAATATCAGAGTTACATCCACACATTTATTCAGACAAGGTAGTTCCGCTACGGACTACATAAAACAAGGAAAAGACTATGATATCCCGCATGCTCGCCCACGATCACGACCATGACCTCAGTCTTCGGGATAGTTCACGTACAGGCGGTCGTTCTCCTCATCGTACTGCCACACTAGCTGCATGCCATCTGGATCACCTGCATCGGACGTACCTGTACTTGTTGGGGTGTTGTAGTAAACTGTGAGCCACGAGGACTTAGAAATCGATGACCTTGGTACCGAAACTAGTCAAGTTATTAGGTGAGGAAGGTTCGGTGTTTAGGTTGCAACATCCTAAGCATTTATATGGTGGCTAACTTACGAAGATCAAAGTTATAGATGTGGTGGTCTACGCGAACGGTCGAAGACTAGATGATCACTAATTGATCCTGAACACCTACCTATGTCAAACATAACCCCACCGTGTCCCTGATCGAAGAGAGGTTTTTGAAAGAGACAGTCACGGGTACGCACTCAGTTGACAATTTTATTAGAGTAGTTCAAGTTATCTATCACTGGATGTTAACAAACAATTCATGTTGCCACATAACCGCAGGCACGGCTTTCCAAAAGATTAAACCCTGCAGGGGTGCTCTAACTAGTCCATCACAAATAGTCATGGGCCGCAAAGTAATCCTCTATCACGAATCTCGTGATCTCGTCGGATTCCTTAGAGGAAAACCTCAACTCTCGGGAGAACCAAATTTTCACTGGGATTCCTATACGCAAGATATATCGCTAAGGTAAGACGAACCTAGCAGGACCTCCTGTCGTGTCGACGACCCCAATAAGAGCTGGTATCTCAGTCTCAGGACACGACGGATGAGCTACGTGCATGATGGCCTGATAGAAATCACTCAAGTTGCCTTTAGTTGGCCCCGCACATTGCTCTAGTTTGGACCAACACTCATGAGGAGCACTGGCCCGGGTTGCTGATTAAATCCTTGGGGTAGCTATTCCCTATGCAAAATATTATTAGGTGATTAGCAAATTAAAACCAATGTTGGGTCCTGCCGGACAAGCCTTAACACTACACGATTTATCAAGGGGGTCCCCATAACAACCCTGAACGTGTTAGGAGCGATCAATTATGGAATCAAACACCGGTAGCCGAAACTAAGGCGGCAATAACAAAACAAATCATCCGGCAAAAGGCTAGGCCTTCCGTCATTTACCAAGTAGATATGTGCATTAATTAAATAGCGGTTTAATCATAATGATATCAAAATACTCATGTTATCACATGAGACAGCTGGCACCTGCAACTAGCAAAGCTATCATTAGAAGGTGAGCAAGCCTACTTAGCCAAACAACATTAGCTAGGAGGGAAGGTGCTTGGGTTTCATGGCAATATCAGGAGGCAAATATATCAAGTGGTAGGCAGCGAGCATATATCAAAGAAAACGTGATTCTAAGCATGACAAAGCTAGATACGGTATCAAGGTCACAGTCATCTTGCCTGGGATGTCTTCAGCTTGGAACTGCTCTTGTTCGTCCTGCACGTACTCTCTAGAATCTACGAACTCGCTCTCCAATCCTGGTGCTACCCAAGATAAAAAATAACAGCCAATGAACACCAACACAACATGATGCAACATACTATATGATGCATGAGTTGAGAATGAAGCATGCACCACTATTCTAGTCACTTGCATATGCATGAGAAGAGAAGATAAACTTCTGGACAAAACTTCACACTAAGCTATCTTGACATGCATGAGGATGACATGAACAGGTGCATCACGAGAAAATGATGCAAAAACATATAAAGAACATAGAGAACGGAGCTACGAATCAACCGGAAACTATGAAACAAGATATGGAGTCCTACTGATCAATTCCACCACAAGCACACTCTAATGGCACTCTTCTGGTATTCCCAGGTTGCCACATGATCAAACAAACAAATATAGGTGGGGTGGTGCAAAGAAACTCACCACACCACCAACAATTCTAACACAAGCTTCAAAACAACTAAAACATGCAATCGATCCTAAACAACATCATATCATTTTGTAAGCAACATGCAAAGTACCTATAACCACCCAAATGTGCCAAACAAGATATGTGGCAAAAGACATTCAAAATCTCTACAAGCCTGAGAAACAAGATAATACAAAGGAGTATGACGGAAAGCAGCACTGGGGAGAACGGTGTTAGGAGGATGAAGAAAATAAAAACACGCGGGCCGTCGTTGGGGAAAAGGAGGAGGCCCACGAGGAGGAGGGAGGAAGCCCACCTACTCACTTAGGCCCGACAGCTCAAATCAAAAGGGGGTTTTCCTTTATTTAAAACCACACCACATCACAAAAATACCCAGAGCCAAACATGCACAAGAAAAACAAAATAAAAATACTCTGTCCATTAGGGAATTATGCCCTAATAAAACAAAATAGGAAACTGAATTTTTAAGCAAATAAATTACAAATGGAAAACAAGGTTTACCCTAGTGTTTTAATCTATAGAAAATAATCCAAAATCCATCTACTCAAAGGGAGCTACCCAATTTGCCACAAATCTTAAACACAAATTTAACAACATTTTTAAACAGGGTTTAACCAAGTAAATTCCACAAGATCACAAATTGAGGAAGAAAGGTGTTTTTGAAACCTAGTTTTGGAAGAATAAGTAAAGTTGAAACCCAAGCTTTGCACCACTTCACCACCTCATGCACTCATCAAACCTCACATATGGATCAACACAACATCAACTCAAGAATGGTATGAATGTTATGGATGGCATGAGTGCAAAGGGGAGACATGAAAGTAAACCACATGAAATGATAACTTCCATAACCATGACATCATGGACCCAAACATGAAGGTTCCAAATAAGGCAATGTTACACTTGGGGCATTACACACTACCACCTCAAGGAGACGATGACGTCAACAACAACGCTCAAGATGATGAAGATGATGAAGAAGAAGCTCCTCCATCCAACAAGAAGAAGTTGTCAAGAGTTAGAGCAAGAGTGGACAGAGATCATCCGTTGAATCAAATCTACGACAACATAAAAACTGGGAGAATCACTCGTTCTAAATCTCATTTAGCTAACTTTTGTGAGCGTTATTCTTTCATTTCTAGCATTGAACCCTTGAAGGTAGAAGAAGCTCTTCAAGATCCGGTTTGGGTCAATGCCATGCATGAAGAGCTACACAACTTCGAGAGGAACCAAGTATGGACACTTGTTGAAAAACCTGAAGGCGGGCAGAATATCATTGGTACAAGATGGGTGTTTCGAAACAAGCAAGATGAAGATGGACAAGTTGTACGCAACAAATCACGTCTCGTAGCCCAAGGATACACACAAGTCGAAGGTATGGACTATGGTGAGACTTATGCTCGTGTTGCTAGACTTGAATCCATTCGTATTCCCCTAGCTTATGCCACTCACCATGATATAACTCTTTACCAAATGGATATTGAAAGTGCCTTTCTCAATGGAGAAATTGAGGAGGAAGTTTATGTTAAACAACCTCCTGGTTTTGTGAACCCTAAGAAACCTGATCATGTTTACAAACTCCATAAAGCTTTATATGGTCTTAAACAAGCCCCTAGAGCTTGGTACAAATGCCTAACAAAGTTTCTCACTGAAAAGGGTTTTGAGATTGGTAAAATTGATGCAACCTTATGCAACATTATGCACGAAAAGAGTTATTGGAGAACTATTTGTTTGCCAAATATATGTGGATGCTATTATCTTTGGTTCTACTAACCCACATTTTAGTGAAAACTTTGGAAAGTTGATGTCACAGAAGTATGAGATGTCCATGATGTGTGATCTGAAGTTCTTCCTTGGACTGCAAATCAAACAATCGAGAGAAGGTAGACTAGCATCTACCACGGATGAAATCAACTGGTGTCTGGTCAGCTTTGAGTTGAAGGAGAATAGGACAGAGAGAGATTTTCTCGTGTGTTCAATCACAAGTCCCTCCAGCCAGACAAAACACTTCTACAAAAGAGTAAACTAATCTACCAAATCAACTATCACCGTCGAGAACCATTGGTCCACTTTCTCGACTCACCTTATACTTGTGCTTTGCGAGAGCTAACTTGTTCTTGTGCACTGAGCTTCTATCCATTATCTTGCTATGCCATTTGATTCATGCATCTTGTCAAGATACATGTAGTGTATATCTAGTTCTCACTCTATGTTCTGTTGTATAATTGTATTTGCTATACTCAAGAGTATATGTCTGTATGAGTTTGGGATTCACACCTACTGCTACCTTGTTATACGGTTGAACCTTAACCTCGCGATAATCCCTCGGTAGTGCGAAGTCCTTATCTTTCTATTCCATTCAGGCTATGCCATGTTGGTTGATGTGTTATATTGTTGTGCTACCATCATCTATGTGAATGCCATCAGTTACTTCACGAAGATAATTATCAATCGTTTCCTCGAGAATTTTGCTTAGTACCTGTCGGTGCACTAATAAAGGGGTACCTAGTGCCCGTGACTTAGGCACGGGCGTTGAGAGTATCCGCAATATCTAGAGCAACCACCAACTCCAACAGCCCAAGACGCGCTAAGAACCCCTGGCGCCTACCGGGGGCGAAGGCGCAATCATCCTCACAAAGACCCTACAAGGCGTTTCCCTCGCACGTGTGAGCCAGTCTGCCACAGCTCCACCTCATCGCTACACTGGTCACTTGTCGATGAGGTGTAGAGCCCCCAGGTGGCTAGGTGGCTCTTGCTAGCTACATGGCGCCACGTCGGAAGATAGGTTGCAACCTATTGACACCCATTGAGAAGAGTGTCAAGATCTCAGGCCATGGCCACCTCATAGGTGGTAGAGGCCTGTCGGGAACGCACCCCCACTCACCACCTAGGGTCACATTTATGCCACTCTGTCTTAAGTGCCAGAGTTAATTATGGTAGCACTTTTAGCTATCTTATCATGTCAGTTGCCACTGTGGACGCCCCTTGAGCTATAAAAGGAGGCCCGAGGCAACCTAGCAAAGGATCCGGATCTTTGGGCATTCGAGCACTTAGAGATTCGACACTTGGTAGATTAGGTCCTCGTGGTATTAGAGCCAAGTGTAAGTGTACGCGCGTGCAAGCTTTCCCCGGAAACCCTTGCCAGGGTATAGCTCCGTGCAATCTTCGTCTTCCCTAATCAGTCCACCAAAGAAGGAGTAGGGTTTCACGCTTCACAGCGGGCCAAACCTGGGTAAAAAAACCCGAGTCTCATCATCATGTTGTTTCGTAGTCTCTACTCTTTGTGTGATACGACCTCCCCACCGAACCACAAGGGGCTTGAGGTCCCATAGGTGACCGTGTGCACACCTGCACCGACATCTTTGGCGTGCCAGGCACGGGACTTCGTTAAGGCAAACCTTAGGATATGAGCGGCATGCTGATCTTCATCGTGACTTTATTTTTCTCGCGATGGCTCCCAAGAAGAAGATTGGCATAGACCATCACCCT
The DNA here is from genome assembly GCF_904849725.1 of Hordeum vulgare subsp. vulgare. NCBI lineage: Eukaryota > Viridiplantae > Streptophyta > Magnoliopsida > Poales > Poaceae > Hordeum > Hordeum vulgare. Next base: position 139,395,446 of record NC_058522.1, read on the forward strand.
TCTACTTCGAAGGCCGCGGCGCTTGCAGCCGCGGATGCTGCTTGTGCCGCGGGCGACGCGATCGACGTAGGAGGCACCGCCATCGTGTCCCCTGCGGTCGAAGCCGGAACAAGGGGTGCCGGAGACAAGAAACATCGACGCCATAGCGAGCATACCCCTGGTGCCCTGGGCGGAAGGGACACCTAGGCCCCATGCATCCACCGCATCAGTGACCGCGCTCGCAACAACATCGCCCAGTCCGACGGAAACCGTGGTCCACCAGCTGCACTGGCCACGGGCGCGGCTACTGGGTGCACGCCTCGTCTAGAGCAAGATGGAGTGCTGAGTGGAGCCACAGATCCGCATGCCCAGCCTCACCCACGCCAGTACAACACGGCGACCAGCGCACGGCGACAAGGATGCGACGAGGCTCCTCCTGCTTCCACCAGGAGTCGAGCCACGTCACGGTCTGACTCTTTTCCCATGCCGGACACGGCGGCGGAGGTAGTGGCGCGGGCCTAGCTGCTGTTAAACTTCCCTCCAACGGCTGAAAAGATGGACGAGTGGAGAGCTACCATCCAAAGTTTGCTCAACTTCGCTGAAGCCAGCAAATCACAACAAGCAGGGCCGTCCTGTCGTCCACGGTCGGCAACGGCGGCCTGAACACACGATCGTGTTGAGGGGGCCACGCTGACGATACAGTCCCCTTCTCGACAACAAACTCAAGGAGAGCTGCGACAAGATCCACACGCTGACGGGCCCGCCGAGTAATCCATGGCCTCGACCAGCCCACACGACCAGCAACGTGTCCTGGAAGACTAGCGGAAAGAGGAAGCGCACAACACCATCGAACGATGCTAGGAAGCAAATAGTCAATCTAGCAAACATGACGGCGCAAACGCTGGCAACCCCGCGCCCAGTGCGGGCGGAAGCCTACCTTACGTGGTCGGGTGTCCCGCCCGCACTCGCGAGCTGCGGCAGGTCCGCTAGCTGTCGAGCCGGGCTTTCAAACCCGAGTTGACGAAAAAAATACTATGGAAAGCTCAACCCGATAGAGTTCTTGGGCATCTACGCGATTGCCGTCCAAGCCACCAAAGGAAGATATGAGAAGGTGCTCGCCAACTATTTCCCTTTGGTGCTCAAGCCGAATGTGAGATCGTGGTTGATGCACCTGCCAGAGAACTACATCGCATCATGGGCTGATGTGTGCAACAAGTTCATTGGCGCCTTCACGGGTGGCCACCAGGAGCGAGGACAAACCAACAACGTGCATGTCCTCCTATAGAAGGAGGGTGAAACCCTGCGAAATTAAATCCAGAGGTTCAGCAGAGTACACCGCAACATTCCAAAGATACACCCTACAGTCGTGATTGCTGCGTTCCACTCGAACGTGCGCAACAGGAGAATGCGGGCCAAGATGAATGTCAAACTCCCAAAGACCGTCAATGATTCGTACACATTTGTGGACAAGTGTGCTCGCGCTGAAGTAGGGAGGCGAATCCCTGGAGCGGAAGCGGGCATCAAAGTCGACTCTAATGACTACGACGATGCCCCCGATTTGAAGGGGAGAAACCAGAAGCGCAATAAGAAGCACAAGGGCAAGCTAGTATTGGCCGTCGAAGGCTCTGACAGCCTCAGCGCCGACAAGAAGGCGAATACTGAGACCGCCAGAAAAGGAGCTGCTTCGTGCGCTGATTGCCGGGAGGCCGCTGCGACAGAGAAAGCCGAAAAGTCTAACAAGCCATACTGCAAGATCCATCGCACCAAGGGCCACGATCTCTATGAATGTTGCCAAGTCGAGCAGCATGTTGAGAAGCAGAACGGTGAATTTGAGAAGAGCGACAAGGAGAAGGGCCAGGATCTCTCGGGAAGGTCCGCGGTGGCAGAGGAGGCCGCCGCGGCAAGGCCCCGCAGCAAAAGGGAAAGCCTGCCAGAGGCGGCGAGAGGAAGGAAGATGACGACGCGAGTGACGACGAAGACGACGGAGAGGATTCCAGCGATAGGGAGTTCTAGAAGGCAACTGATGCCATGTGTGTTGACAGGGGTGCATCCTTGCACTCCTCTCGCCGCCAGCTCAAATGGTGGGTGCGCAAACTGAGTGCCATGGAGCCAGCGGCCGGGTCTCAAAGACCATTCGAATGGTCACGCACGCCTATCATCTTCGATGGAGAGGATCACCCTGACCGCGTTACCGTGGTCGGGTGTTTGCCGCTGTTGGTTTCCGCGACAGTCCGCAACCTTAAGGTTAGGAAGATGTTAGTTGACAGCGGGGAAATGATGAATCTAATTTATCCCGAGGTGGTCAAGAGATTGCAGGTCACTGACAGTGAGCTCAAGACGACAAGTTCATTCCAAGGGATCAACCCCGGCAGAGGCCAGCCAAAGGGGAAGATAACCCTGTCGGTTACATTCGATGGAGAGCTCAACTACCGGACTGAAAAGGTTGTATTAAATGCGGTCGAGCTCTCCCTACCATATAACAGAATCCTTGGGCACCCGACCTTGGCAAAATTCATGGAAGCATCCCACTATGCTTACAACATCCTCAAGATGCGAGGCCCCATGGGAGTAATCTCCATCCCGTCCGACAAGAAGGACACCGTCATTTGCGTAGATCAGATGTACCGAGACGCGGTGGCAGCGGAATCCGCAGAAGAATCCACTCCTGCTAGAAGCCAGAAGAAGGAGAGGAAGTCTAGTGAAAACACCGATAAGGACTCCGGGATGCGTGCCTCCACGGAGTGCGCTCCAGCCGTCGATGACCTTATGGAGAGTTCTGCTAGCAGGGAGCCCAAGGTCTCCTACCCTACGATGAAGAAGGTTCCGACAAGGGAGGATGGCTCTCGTGGTACATTCACCATCAGTGCCACCCTTTGTGAAAAATGGGAAAACGCGATCATTGCCTTTCTGCGGGGGAATATCAACGCGTTTACCTCGCAACCTTCCAACATCCCCGGTGTTCCCAAAGACGTAATTGCGCACCACATTGCTATCTGCCCTCACGCCAGACCCATAAAGCAGAAGGTTTGAAAGCGGGCGTTGGAAAGGCAACAATTTATCGCTGAGGAAATCAAGAAGCTGGAAGCGGCTGGTTTGGTCCGAGGGGTACTGCATCCAACATGGTTAGCTAACCCGGTAGTGCTATGCAAGGCGAATGGGAAATGGAGGCTTTGTATTGATTCCATAGACTTAAACAAAGCATGCCCGAAGGACCCATTTCCCTTGTCGAGCATTGATCAGATAGTTGATGCCACTTCCGGGTACGATCGACTTTCCTTCCTCGACACGTATTTCGGATATCAACAAATTTTCATGGCCAAAGAGGATGAGGAAAATACCTTGTTCATAACCCCATCTGGCACGTACTGTTTCGTACGAATGTCCTTCGGCTTAAAGAGCGCATGTTCTACCTTTGACACAATCGTGCAAATTGGATTTGGACCCCAGCTACACAGAAATGTGAAAACATACATGGATGACATAGTGGTCAAGACTAGGAACGAAGCCACCCCTTGTGCAAGACCTAGAAGAGACCTTTGCGAACCTGCGCAAGATGAGCCTGAAGCTCAACCCTAAGAAGTGTGTGTTTAGTGTCTCGTCCGGCAAGCTACTTGGGTTCTTTGTGTCTGAGCAAGGGATTGAAGCCAACCCCGACAAGATCAAAGCTATCAAGCAGATACAAGCCCCCCCAGATAGTCAAGGACGCGAGGTTCGTGACTGTATGAATTGACGCATTGAGTAGATTCATCTCCAAATCCATTGAACGGGCCTTGCCGTTCTTCAAAATCCTGAAGAATGTCGGTCCGATGAAGTGGACCACGAAAGCAAACGCGACACTACAAGATCTGAAAATGTACCTCTCTTCCGCTCCCACCTTGGTTGCTCCCAAATCGAAAGAGCCGTTGGTGCCATACCTGGCGGCAACGAATCAAGTGGTTAGCGCGGCCTTGGTGGCATAGCCGCAAATAGAAGAGGATGCAGCCACCACGATAGATGCTACCAGTGATGAAGCCAAAATATCCGCGACGACACCTAACACAGGCTCAGAGGAAACCCCACAGGCTAGCAATGAGGGCTCCAAGGAGTTGGCGAAGAAGAAGGTGGTACAACGGCCAGTGTACTTTGTCAGCTCCGTGTTGTAGGGGGCTAGATCAAGATACTATGGAATGCAAAAGCTAATCTTCAGCCTCATCATGGCCTCGAGGAGGCTGCACCAGTACTTCCAAGCCCATGAGATCACTGTTGTCACCCGTTTCCCACTACAACGAATCTTCAGGAACCCCGAAGCCACATGCAGGATAGTCGAGTGGGCGTTGGAGCTGTCAAGTTTTGGGCTGAAGTACGAAAGCATTTCCACCATCCAGAGCAGAGCACTAGCTGAGTTCATTGCCGAATGGACACCCACGCCCGACGAAGAAGTCGAGGAAACCGCACTACCCAGCAGGGAAACACCCAAGGAACGGGTCATGTAGTTTGATGTTGCCTTCTTGCTCCAGGGTGCCAGGGCAGCTATGCTCCTCATCGCCCCCACCGGCGAGCACCTCAAGTACGTGATCTAGATGCACTTTCCCTAGGAAGAAACTGAGTATGAAGGGCTCCTCGCGGGACTCGGAATCATGGTGGAGTTGGGGATCAAGAATCTGATCATCAGAGGGGACTCCCAGCTGGTGGTGAAGTAGGTCAATAAGGACTATGAGAGCCCGTAGATGGAGGCATACGTAGAGGAAGTGAGGAAGTTGGAGGAACACTTTGATGGGATGCAGGCAGAACATGTGCCACGTGTAGAAGAAAACATTCCTAATCACCTGTCAAAGTGTGCCACGTAGAAGCTTCCTGTGGAACCAGGGGCCTTTGTCCTTCACCTCACTCAACCTACCGTGTCCCCCTCGACAGTGTCCCAAGAGAGAAGAAAACTGAACTCCGGCAAGAATTTCCCGGCAGAGCTTCCTCAAGCCCCTGGTAGAGAAGCTGCGGGAGACAGTTCCGTTTTTCTTGGTGAGATGATCCCTCCTGCGGAACCCCAGGTTCTCGCGGTAGAAGGAACAACTCCCACAAACGCAGAAAAGCCTTTAGTCCTTGTCGTTGATCCACAAGCTCCGGCTTGGGCAGAGCACATCATCCAATTCCTCTAGACATGAGAACTTCCCGAAGAGCAAGAAGAGGCCAAAAGAGTAGCTCGCTGGTCTAGTTTGTACCAGTTTCTCAATGACACTCTGTACAGAAGAAGACCCAATGGTGTGAAATTAAGGTGCATCTGTCGGGAAGAAGGACTAAAGTTGTTGGCAGAGATTCATGGAGGCATGTGTGGGTTGCATATAGGATCAATGGCCCTTGTCGGGAAAGCTTTCCTCCAGGGTTTCTATTGGCCCATAGCTGTCTAAGATGTAGCTGAGCTGGTCACCAAGTGTGAAGCCTGCCAGTTCCATGCCAAGAACATCCATCAGCCAGCACAAACCCTCTAGTCGATCCCTCTATCCTGGCCATTCTCGATCTAGGGGCTCGATATCTTGGACCCCTTCCCCCGTGCTGCCAGGGGTTTCGAGTTCTTGTACGTAGCAATCATCAAGTTCACGAAATGACCCGAGTTAGAGCCAGTGAGAAAGGTGACCATGCAGTCAGCTATCAATTTCATAAAGGGATTGGTGTGCCGCTTTGGAGTACCAAACAGAGTAATCACTAACAACGGCACCCAATTCACGGGCTAGGAATTCATGCAGTACGTCCAAGGCCTTGGAAGCAAGGTCTCCTTTGCCTCTGTTGCATACCCAAGGAGCAACGAGAAAGTCGAGAGGACGAACATTGAAGTGCTGCGAGGGCTCAGAACGAGAACTTTCGATAGCTTGCAGAGATGTGGCAAGCGCTGGACTGATGAGATGCCGGTGGTTGTTTGGTCCCTCAGAACGACACCAAATCGAGCTACCGGCCAGACACCTTTCTCCCTCGTATATGGGCAGAAATAGTTATCCCTACGGAACTCATATACGAGTCACCTTGAGTGCTTGCCTACGATGAAGTGGAGCAACCGCAACTGCGGCATGACGATGCCACGCTCCTCGAGGAAGATCGTCTCCGGGCTGCTACGCGTTCTGCACGCTACCAGCAGGCCTTGCACCGCTACAATAGCTACAGGGTCCACGCTCGAAGCTTTGAGGAAGGCGACCTTGTCCTTTGCGCACTCAGTCCGCGAAGGGCTCTAACAAGTTGACGCCGAAGTGGGAAGGCCCTTACTCGGTAGTACGAGTCACCAGGCCATGCAGAGTCCGTCTGGAGACCGAAGATGGCATCAAGGTGCTTAACTCATGGAATATTGAGCATGTTTGTAAGTTCTACCCATAAGGCGCAGTTGCCGGGCCCAGTCCTCGGCAACCACCTTTTGTACAAGCATTGCCGAAGTTGCATGTAACCCTTTGTACAAAGCCAGGCGCACACCCTGTGCATAAGTAAAGCTAGGCATTGCATCATATCATCATCCGTATATGCATCATGCATTACACACTTGCTTGTGTTATGATGTCGCTAATGCCCTACTTGACCAGTTATTAAGAGTGCTTGATGGACTTATGGTCTTTGTTATTGGGTCTCCCCTCTTCTCAAACAGGACGAAGCCCCTCCTTTGCTCTATATGTTTTGCCTCTAGGTGAACGGGGACAAGCAAGGACGAAGACAAAGAACCATCACACCTTCAAGGGGGCTTCCCTCAGGGGGATAAGTTTAAACTACCTTATCTCAAGTGTGGTTCCATTATTTTCTTTGAGGAAACCCTTGCCGCTCCTTTTTCGGTTATGTGCGATGGGACTCGCTACAAGATAGGGACCCTTGTCGAGATAGGCCGTCTATTCGCCTCTCATCACTCACTATCCTCGAAGGAGGGGTAAGACCGCGCCGATACCGACAATGGGCCTTGCCGGGGGATGATGATCGTCTATTGCCAGGGGGCTCGCTCCCCACTTTTACACATGCTCCTTGTGCCAACCCGGCAAGGAACCCCATGAAGCGGAAACATACAACACAATATGGATAGAAGGACATAGGGATAGTACTCGAGGGGTTTGTTCTATTTACATGAGTAATATCTTTTATGGTGATGCACCTAATGTGAGGGGTTTGTTCATGTTGAGTCTCGGTAGTGATGATACTCATATCCATAACATTGAGACCAAAAGATGTAGAGTTGATAATGATAGCGCCACTTTCTTGTGGCACTGCCACTTAGGTCATATTGGTTATAAACGCATGAAGAAACTCCATGCTGATGGACTTTTGGAGTCACTTGATTTTGAATCTGTCGGATTTCGGGCTCCGCAAAACCCTAAAGATTCGAACACACGGGCGCGTGCGGAGGTCACTTGACAGCCTTGGTTTGCATGGCTCGCTACTCCCTGAAGATGGCAAAGAACTCACTTGATGGTGAGGAGGACACAGAACACGACAGTTTACCCAGGTTCGGGCCGCTGTGAAGCGTAATACCCTACTCCTGCTTTGGTGGATTGCCTCTCGTGGAGGTTGGCGGATGAACTAGTACATTGTTCGATGGCCTCCAGAGGGTAGTGGCCCTTGTGTGGTGTGTGTGTGTGTGAATGAATGGATCCCTCTCTACAAAGTAACCTTCCCTCTATATATAGCGACGGCCCCGGTCCTCTTCCCTTATCATTTCGGCGGGAAGGGATCCCAGAATGGCCAATTTTAAAGGGGGACAGAGGAACGTGCTTCCCTGTCCCAAAGGTGGTCTTCGCCTGCAAAAGTGGGTGTCAACCCAACATTGACGGGTCCAAAGGTGACGTCCGTCCTGCCGGCAGGTGGCGATGGACTTGTTGCACCAGAATGGAAACTTTTGGGAGATGCCTTCAGAACCCGCGTACGTCCTTGCCCCCTTTGCACTAAAGGGGAAACTGCTCCGTCCTGCTGTCCACTGCTCGCATGTCCTTTCCCGCGTCATCCTTGACTCCTGAGGCTGGGTCTTGCCTCGGAATATCCGCCACTCCGGAGGGGTCCCGAGGAGGCCCCCTGCGGGTCTTGAAGCTGTTCCTCCTCGCGAGACTTGGACCCTCGCGAGGGCCTTGCCTTGAGTGGTGCCGTGCCCATTGGTTTTGGTCGATGGAGTGGGTCAGCCCTAGGCCGCAGGCAGGCACGTTTGGGTACCCCTATTCCCAAAATGGCGACAGTAGCTCTCGGGCCCAAGGCACGCCTGGGCCGGCTTCTGGGCGAAGCCTTGAGGGCGGTCTGAAGTGTCACGGGCTCTAAAAGTCCATGGACTAGGCTTCACATGCACCACACAACCAGGTGGCAGTGCTCCCAGTTCCGAGCCGCTCGGAGGCGTGTTGGGTCAAATCGACGCGACACCCTGGCACTGCGCCAAGCATCAATGCTCCACGGGGATGTGACCTTTGCGCATGCCGTGCATGCGTGCTTCCTCATGAGCCGCGTGGGCCCAGGAATGTGGAGGGGCGCCGGTCTTCCCTCGGCCATATATTGTAGCTGGCGAGGGCGATAAGGTGCACCTTGCCTCCGTCTTCTTTGTCTTCTGCTCCGAGCCCTTCACCCCCTCAGGATGGCACCAGTGAGGAGGTATTCTGCTGCTGATAGGGGGAAGGCTTCTGGGGAGGGTTTCACTGCCCTGCCACCCAAGAGGGGTCACAGCCGCCCTCGGAAGTACGCGGTGCTGTCGACGGCGATCTCTGGCGGGCGCGGCCATGGTTCTACCCGCCCTGGAGTCACCATCGGCGGTGTCGGTAGGGCGTCGGTCGGTGCGGTCGTCCGTAGTGGCCGGGGCGGAAGGTCGATGGTGGCCCCCCGACGCCACGCCCGCGGCCCCATTTAGCTGACACAACGATGGAGTTCTGATGTGGGTGGACAGGCCGGAAGTCGCAGGGTTCCAGCTCCCCAACTTCTTTGGGACGGTGCTGCTGGCCGGCGGGCTCCCAGGCCTCTGGTTGCAGGTCGATGGCTGCTGCGGTGGGGAATCCTGGGTGGAGGTCGAGGTCACCCTCCGCGGCTACGAGTATCTGAACCGCGGGTGGCAGACGTTCGCCTGCGCCCGAGGCCTGAAGGGGGGCGCTACCTCCACTTCAAGTATGACGGGGAGGCGACGCTCTTTATCAAGATCTTCGGGAACGAGGGCGAGCGTCTGGGTTGCTGCCTGGAGGACGCCGGTCACGGCGATTTTGAAGATGACCCCGCCTCCCTCGGCGGACGCCTCGCCTCTGGCAGCAGCGACACCCCTTCCGGAGGGAGCCCGAGCGACAGCAGCGACAACAGCTATGACGAGCCGCCTCGCTGCCGTGCCCGGACCATGGCGGGAGGCCCCCACGCGCGGTGCCACTCGTCTGCTCTTCTGGCGCCCATAAAGGAGGAGGAGGGCACGGACTAGGTGCCGTCGCACGGGCATCGGACGCTTGCGGCGGCAGCCCCCTTGGGACCTCCATCGCTAGTTGTCTCCTCCTTCTCTTGACCCTACGTTCATGAAAACGAGGAATGGCCCTCCGGGCATGTAATGGATTTAGGCGATCCCCCTTTTGTTAGTACTGTTGTGTGTGACCGGTTTAGATACTTAGCTCGGTGTGCTTGCAGCGAGCCTCTTTGGTTGTGAAGCGTGGTTGTGGAGTTCGAGGGGCTTGTTGCCCGGTTGGTTTCTCCTTGTTGTGGGTGAAGTGGGTCGATGCTCTTTGTCATCAGGTCTGAGTCCCGCACATTTTCCTGCCATCATGGGGGGCAGCCTGTTACTAAGGTCGTTCCTCATGGGGCGGGGCCTTGACACCCTTGATACCGACCGAATGTGCGTGGACGGCACCAGGGTGGCCAAGTGGCTTTGCGACCGGTAAGTCTCCTGAGGCGCAATGCTTAGGAGCCCCCGTAGACATTCAAGCGGCTCTATGTCGATAGGTCCTAGTCCCGCACATTTCCCCGTCATCGTGAGGCGCGACCCGTTAACAAGGCCGTTCCTCACGGGTCAAGGCCCTGACCCCCCTGACACCGATCGAATTTGCCTGGACGGCACCAGGGTGGGCAAGTGGCTTTGTAACCAGTAAGGCTCCTGAGGCGCGATGCTCAGGAGCCCCCTTAGACGCTCAAGAGGCCCTCGGGGGTTCTTCTTTTTGCTTTTGAAGGGTTTGATTTCTGGAGGGCCCTAGTCTGCATTTAGGAAGCTCTGCGTCAGCAGGTCTCGATATTGCACATTTCCCTGCCGTCGTGAGGCGCGACCTGTTACCAAGGTCGTTCCTTACGGGGCAAAGCCCTGACACCCCCGATGTCGACCGAATGTGCCTGGACGGCACCAGGGAGGCCAAGTTGCCTTGTGACCAGTGAGGCCCCTGAGGCGGGATGCTCAGGAGCCCCCTTATATGCTCAAGCTGTCCCTAAAGAAACAACCGTTGTAAGAAAATACCAAATTTTGTTTCCCCTCCAGGATGGCGCGCCGAGCCGTGAATGGGACTCTTGAGCGGGTATCTGATGGCATGAGTATGCCGACTCATCCGTGAGTGCCACGCGAGGGTCCGGGCGCCAAGGCCTTGGCGAGGTATCATCATCGTGCCCCCCAGCCCCCGCTTGCGGGGTACAAGCGCGCACACGGGGGGGGGGGGGGAGGCGATTGCTCGACTCAAAGGAAGAGAGTGCGCTATAAAGAACATCCAAGAAAACGACTTCTCGCAAAGACTTCATTTGGGAAAGCCCCGAGTTTGATTTTGAAAGTGTCAGCAAATCCAAGCTATAGAAAAGCAAATAAAAGCCGCGTCCAGCGCCTAATCTATCCACCGCCTCCGTCTCCCCCAACGCGGAGCATAGGGCTTCCACTAGGCATGGGATGGACCCCTTCCGCGTCCTTGGGGGGCCCTGGGCGTATACAGCCTCGGCTCGTTATTACGTGAGAGTGTCACAGTGGGGGTGTATCTGGGAGGTCGCGAGGACGCTTTGGCCTTGCGAGTGTCCCTATCCTCGAGGCATAGGCGTCTAATTCCGGAAGTCATTGGTGGACTGCTTTGATTGCCTCCATCTATACCCAACACGGAGCATAGGTATTCCACTAGGCGTGGGGTGGACCCCTTCCGCGTCCTCGGGGGGACCTAGGCGTATACAACCTCGACTCATTATTAGGTGAGAGTGTCACGGGATGAAGTAGGTTCCAGAAGGATCGAAGGACGATGCAGAGGGGGTGCAGAGGCGGTGCAGAGGCGTTACAGGTAGAACTTCCGAAGATGTTGGATGTTCCAGGCATTCTGGACTGGAACTCTGTATTGAGTCTCTAAGCGCATGCCACGAGGCCTCGAGACATGGATGACCTGGAATGGGCCCTACTACGGCAACAGACAACAGCGCCAGAGATTGACACGTTGACGGAGGCTGGGCTTGCGTTGGTTTTTCCCTTGAAGTGTTGGAAATATGCCCTAGAGGCAATGATAAAATGGTTATTATCATATTTCCTTGTTCATGATAATCGTCTATTGTTCATGCTATAATTGTATTAACATGAAATAGTAATACATGTGTGAATAAATAGATCACAATGTGTCCCTAGCAAGCATCTAGTTGGCTAGCTCGTTAGTCAATAGATGATCATGGTTTCCTGGTCATGGGCATTAGATGTCATTGATAACGGGATCACATCATTGGGAGAATGATGTGATGGACAAGACCCAATCCTAAGCATAGCACTAGATCGTATTGTTCGTATGCTAAAGCTTTTCTAATGTCAAGTGTCTTTTCCTTCGACCGTGAGATTGTGCAACTCTCGGATACCATAGGAGTGCTTTGGGTGTATCAAAAGTCACAAGGTAACTGGGTGACTATAAAGGTGCACTACGGGTACCTCTGAAAGTGTCTGTTGGGTTGGTACGAATTGAGATCGGGATTTGTCACTCCGCGTGACGGAGAGGTATCTCTAGGCCCACTCGATAGAACATCATCATGAGCTCAATGTGACTAAGGAGTTAGTCACACGATGACGTGCTACGCAACGAGTAAAGAGACTTACTGGTAACGAGATTGAACAAGTTATAGGTATACCGACGATCGAATCTCGGGCAAGTTCTATACCGACAGGCAAAGGGAATTGTACACGTGATTGATTGAATCCTTGACATCGTGGTTCATCCGATGAGATCATCGTGGAGCGAGTGGGAGCCACCATGGGTATCCAAACCCTGCTGATGGTTATTGGCCGGAGAGGTGTCTCGGTTATGTCTGCGTGTCTCCCGAACCCGTAGGGTCTACACACTTAAGGTTCGATGATGCTAGGGTTATAGGGAATTGTTATACGAGGTTACCGAAAGTTGTTCGGAGTCCCGGATGAGATCCCGGATGTCACGAGGAGATCCGGAATGGTCCGGAGGTAAAGATTGATATATAGGATGGATGGTTTTGGAGACCGGAAATGTTTCGGGCGTCACCGGTAATGTACCGGGACCACCGGAAATGGTCCCGGGGGTCCACCGGGAGGGGCCACCAGCCCCAAGAGGTAGCATGGGCCAAAAGAGGGAGGGCAACCAGCCCAAAGTGGGCTGGTGTGCCTCCCACAAGGAGGCCCAAGGTGCAGGAGGTGGAGAGGGGGGAAACCCTAGGCGCTGGTGGGCCTAAGGCCCACCTAGGGGTGCGCCAACCCCCTCCCCCTGCCCTGGCCGCCGCACCTCCCATCTGGGGGGGGGGGCTGCCGCACCACCTAGGGTGGGAACCCTAGGGGTGGCACCCCCCTCCCCTCCTCCTATATATAGTGGGGGTTTTGGGGCTGTTTTGCATACAGTTTTCCATCTCCCTCGGCGCAGCCCTCCGCCCCTTCTTCCTCCTCTCCCACGGTGCTTGGCGAAGCCCTGCCGGGAGACCTCGTCTCTCCATCGACACCACGCCGTCGTGCTGCCGGAGATCTACCCCAACCTCTCCCTCATCCTTGCTGGATCAAGGTGTGGGAGACGTCACCGGGTTGCACGTGTGTTGAACGCGGAGGTGCCGTGGTTCGGCACTAGATCGGAATCACACCGCGATCTGAATCGCCGCGAGTACGACTCCATCAACCGCGTTCTAGCAATGCTTCCGCTTAGCGATCTTCAAAGGTATGAAGATGCACTCACCCCTCTCTCGTTGCTTGTCTCTCCATAGGAAGATCTGAATATGCGTAGGAATATTTTTGAATTTATGCTACGTTACCCAACAGTGGTATGAGAGCCAAGTTTTCTATGCGTAGATTCTATGCACGAGTAGAACACAAAAGGTTGTGGGCAATGATTTGTCAATTGCTTGCCGCTACTAGTCTTATTCTTTTCCGGCGGCATTGTGGGATGAAGCGGCCAGGACCGACCTTACACGTACGCTTACGTGAGACTGGTTCCACCGACAGACATGCACACCGTGCATAAAGGTGGCTAGCGGGTGTCTGTCTCTCCTACTCTAGTTGGATTGGATTTGATGAAAAGGGTCCTTATGAAGGGTAAATAGCTTTGGCATATGATCGTTGTGGCTTTCATGTAGGTAAGAAAGTGTTCGTGCTAGAAACCCAAATCAGCCACGTAAAACTTGCAACAACAATTAGAGGACGTCTAACTTGTTTTTGCAGGGTTTGACATGTGATGTGATATGGCCAAAGTTGTGATGTTGCATGTATGATGTATGAGATGATCATGTTATTGTAATAGGTTTCACGACTTGCATGTCGATGAGTATGACAACCGACAGGAGCCATAGGAGTTGTCTTAATTTATTGTATGAGATGCAATGCCATGTGCTTACTACTTTTACATCATTGCTAACGGTTAGCTATAGTAGTAGTGACAGTAGTAGTTGGCGTGACGACTTCACGGAGACACGATGATGGAGATCATGGTGTCATGACGGTGACAATGATGATCATGCGATGCCTGAAGATGAAGATCGAAAGAGCAAATATGATAATGGCCATATCATGTCACTATATGATTGCATTGTGATGTTTATCATGTTTTCATCTTATTGCTTAGAACGACGGTAGCATAATAGATGATCCCTCTTAAAATTTCGAGAACGTATTCCCCTAAGTGTGCACCGTTGCGAAGGATCGTTGTCTCGAAGCACCACGAGATGATAGGGTGTGATAGATTCTAACGTTCGCATACAACGGGTGTAAGCCAGATTTACACACGCGAAACACCTAGGTTGACTCGACGAGCTTAGCATGTACAGACATGACCTCGAATACAACAGACCGAAAGGTCGAACATGAGTCGTATGGTTGAATACGAGCAACATGAAGTTGCTCACCATGGTGACTAGTCCGTCTCACGTGATGATCGGACACGGGTTAGTAAACATGGATCATGTATCACTTAGATGACTAGAGAGATGTCGATTTAAGTGGGAGTTCATACTTAATTTGATTAAATGAACTTAATTGTCATGAACTTAGTCTAAAAGTTGTCTTTATAAATATTGTAGATGGCCAACGTCAACCTAAATTTCAACGCATTCCTAGAGAAAAACAAGCTGAAAGATGATGGTAGCAACTATGCAGACTGGGTTCGCAACTTGAAGCTCATCCTTGAAGAAGCTAAAAAGGCTTATGTCCTTGATGCACCGCTAGGTGACCCTCCCGCTCCCGTAGCAGCCCAGGACATTCTGAACGTCTGGCAAACGCGGAGTGATGACTACTCTCTGGTTAGGTGTGGCATGTTATACAGTTTAGAAACGGGGCTCCGAAGGCATTTTGAGCAACACGGTGCATATGAGATGTTCCAAGAGCTGAAACTAGTTTTTCAAGCTCATGCCCGTGTCGAGATATATGAAGTCTCCGACAAGTTCTTTAGCTATAAGATGGAGGAGAACAGTTCTGTTAGTGAGCACATACTCAAAATGTCTAGGTTACACGGTCGTCTGACTTCACTTGGAGTCGAACTTCCGGATGATGCTATAATTGACAGAATCCTCCAGTCTCTCCCACCAAGCTACAAAGGTTTTGTGCTGAACTACAACATGCAAGAGATGGAGAAGACCATTCCCGAGTTGTACTCAATGCTCAAGTCTGCAGAAGTAGAAATCAAGAAAGAGCATCAAGTGTTGTTGGTCAACAAGACCACTAGTTTCAAGAAGGGCAAGGGTAAGAAGAACTTCAAGAAAGACGACAAAGCCGTTGCTGCGCCCGGTAATCCAGATACCGGGAAGAAGAAAAAGAATGGACCCAAGCCTGAGACTGAGTGCTTCTATTGCAAGGGAAAAGGTCACTGGAAGCGGAACTGCCCCAAATACTTAGCGGACAAGAAGGCCGACAACGTTAAAGGTATATGTGATATACATGTTATTGATGTGTACCTTACCAGCCCTCGTAGTAGCTCCTGGGTATTTGATACCGGTGCTGTTGCTCACATTTGCAATTCAAAGCAGGAACTGCGGAATAAGCGGAGACTGGCTAAGGACGAGGTGACGATGCGCGTCGGGAATGGCTCCAAGGTCGATGTGATCACCGTCGGCACGCTGCCTCTACATCTACCGTCGGGATTAGTTTTAAACCTTAATAATTGTTATTTAGTACCAGCTTTGAGCATGAATATTGTATCAGGGTCTTGCTTAATGCGAGACGGCTACTCATTTAAGTCAGAGAATAATGGTTGTTCTATTTATATGAGTGATATGTTTTATGGTCATGCTCCGCTGGTGAATGGTTTATTCTTGATGAATCTCGATCATGATGTTACACATATTCATAGTGTGAGTACCAAAAGATGCAAAGTTGATAATGATAGTCCCACATACTCGTGGCACTGCCGCCTTGGTCATATCGGTGTTAAGCGCATGAAGAAGCTCCATACTGATGGACTATTAGAGTCTCTTGACTTTGAATCATTTGACACATGCGAACCGTGCCTCATGGGCAAGATGACTAAGACTCCATTCTCAGGAATAATGGAGAGAGCAACCGACTTATTGGAAATAATACATACTGATGTGTGTGGTCCAATGAACGTTGAAGCTCGCGGTGGCTATCGATTTGTTCTCACTCTCACCGATGATTTGAGTAGGTATGGGTATATCTACTTGATGAAGCACAAATCTGAGACGTTTGAAAAGTTCAAGGAATTTCAGAGTGAGGTCGAGAATCAACGTGACAGAAAAATTAAGTGTCTATGATCTGATCGTGGAGGAGAATATTTGAGTCACGAGTTTGGCACACGCCTAAGGAAGTGTGGAATCGTTTCCCAACTGACGCCGTGTGGCACACCGCAACGCAACGGAGTGTCTGAACATCGTAATCACACTTTATTAGATATGGTACGATCTATGATGTCTCTTACCGACTTACCGCTATCATTTTGGGGATACGCATTAGAAACTGCAGCATTCACTTTAAATAGGGCACCGTCTAAATCCGTTGAGACGACACCGTATGAACTATGGTTTGGCAATAAGCCTAAGTTGTCGTTTCTTAAAGTTTGGGGCTGCGATGCCTATGTGAAGAAACTTCAACCAGAAAAGCTCGAACCCAAAGCGTAGAAATGTGTATTCATAGGATACCCTAAGGAAACTATTGGGTATACCTTCTATCTTAGATCCGAAGGTAAAACCTTTGTTGCCAAGAACGGATCCTTTCTAGAGAAAGAGTTTCTCTCGAAAGAAGTAAGTGGGAGGAAGGTAGAACTTGATGAGGTAATTACACCCCCTCTCGAACAGGAAAGTAGCACAACGCGGGAAATTGTTCATGTGGCGCCTGCACCAACTAAAGAGGAAGTTAACGATAATGATCATGAAGCTTCGGATCAAGTTACTACTGAACCGCGAAGGTCCACAAGGGCACACTTTGCACTAGAGTGGTACGACAAGCCTGTGATGGAAATCATGTTGTTAGACAACGGTGAACCTTCGAACTATGAAGAAGCGATGGCGGGCCCGGATTCCAACAAATGGCTTGAAGCTATGAAATCCGAGATAGGATCCATGTATGAGAACAAAGTATGGACTTTGGTGGACTTGCTCGATGACCGGCGAGCCATAGAAAATAAATGGATCTTCAAGAAGAAGACTGATGCAAACGTTATGTAACCATTTATAAAGCTCGACTTGTCGCAAAGGGTTTTCAACAAATTCAAGGAATTGACTACGAAGAGACCTTCTCTCCCGTAGCGAAGCTGAAATCAATCCGAATCATGTTA
Organism: Hordeum vulgare subsp. vulgare; assembly: GCF_904849725.1. NCBI lineage: Eukaryota > Viridiplantae > Streptophyta > Magnoliopsida > Poales > Poaceae > Hordeum > Hordeum vulgare. The sequence continues at coordinate 139,412,521 of NC_058522.1, forward strand.
GCAATTGCCGCCTTTTATGATTATAAAATTTGGCAAATGGACGTCAAAACAGCGTTCCTTAACGGGAACCTTAAGGAAGAGTTGTATATGATGCAACCAGAAGGTTTTGTCGACCCTAAGGGTGCTAAAAAAGTGTGCAAGCTCCATCGATCCATCTATGGGCTGGTGCAAGCATCTCGGAGTTGGAGCATTCGCTTTAATGAGGTGATTAAAGCGTTTGGGTTCATACCGGTTTACGGAGAAGCCTGTCTGTACAAGAAAGTGAGTGGGAGCTCTGTAGCTTTCCTCATACTGTATGTGGATGACATATTATTGATGGGGAATAATATAGAGATGTTGGATATCATAAAGGCCTATTTGAACAAGAGTTTTTCAATGAAGGACCTTGGAGAAGCTGCATACATATTAGGCATCAAGATCTATAGAGATAGATCGAGGCGCCTCATAGGTCTTTCGCAAAGTACATACCTTGACAAGATATTGAAGAAGTTCAATATGGAAAACTCAAAGAAAGGGTTCTTGCCAGTTTTGCAAGGTATGAGATTGAGTAAGACTCAGTCACCGACCACGATAGCAGATAGAGAGAAGATGAGTACTGTCCCCTACGCTTCAGCCCTAGGCTCTCTAATGTATGCCATGCTGTGTACCAGACCTGATATAAACCTTGCCATAAGTTTGGTAGGGTGGTACCAAAGTGATCCCGGTATGGAACACTGGACAGCGGTCAAGAATATCCTTAAGTACCTGAAGAGGACTAAGGAGATGTTTCTCGTTTATGGAGGTGACGAAGGGCTCGTCGTAAAGGGTTACGTCGACGCTAGCTTCGACACAGATCCGGATGACTCTAAGTCACAGACCGGATACGTATATGTTTTGAATGGTGGGGCAGTGAGCTGGTGCAGCAGCAAGCAAGAAGTCGTGGCAGCATCTACATGTGAAGCGGAGTATATAACTGCTTCAGAAGCGGCTCATGAAGGAATTTGGATGAAGGAGCTCATCACCGACCTTGGAGTGGTTCCAAGTGCGTCGAGTCCAATGACGCTCTTCTGTGATAACACTGGGGCCATTGCCATAGCCAAGGAGCCCAGGTTTCACCAGAAGACCAAGCACATCAAACGCTGCTACAACTCCATCATGGACCATGTCCAGAGTGGAGTAATAGAGATTTGTAAAGTACATACGGATCTGAATGTCGCAGACCCGTTGACTAAACCTCTTCCACGAGCAAAACATGGTCAACACCATAATGCTATGGGTGTTCGATACATCACAATGTAACTAGATTATTGACTCTAGTGCAAGTGGGAGACTGTTGGAAATATGCCCTAGAGGCAATAATAAAATGGTTATTATCATATTTCCTTGTTCATGATAATCGTCTATTGTTCATGCTATAATTGTATTAACATGAAATAGTAATACATGTGTGAATAAATAGATCACAATGTGTCCCTAGCAAGCCTCTAGTTGGCTAGCTCATTAGTCAATAGATGATCATGGTTTCCTGGTCATGGGCATTAGATGTCATTGATAACGGGATCACATCATTGGGAGAATGATGTGATGGACAAGACCCAATCCTAAGCATAGCACTAGATCGTATTGTTCGTATGCTAAAACTTTTATAATGTCAAGTGTCTTTTCCTTCGACTGTGAGATTGTGCAACTCCCGGATACTGTAGGAGTGCTTTGGGTGTATCAAACATCACAACGTAACTGGGTGACTATAAAGGTGCACTACGGGTACCTCTGAAAGTGTCTGTTGGGTTGGTACGAATCGAGATCGGGATTTTTCACTCCGCGTGACGGAGAGGTATCTCTGGGCCCACTCGGTAGAACATCATCATGAGCTCAATGTGACTAAGGAGTTAGTCACACAATGACGTGCTACGGAACGAGTAAAGAGACTTACTAGTAACGGGATTGAACAAGGTATAGGTATACCAACGGTCGAATATCGGACAAGTTCTATACCGACAGACAAAGGGAATTGTACACGGGATTGATTGAATCCTTGACATCGTGGTTCATCCGATGAGATCATCGTGGAGCAAGTGGGAGCCACCATGGGTATCCAGACCCCGCTGATGGTTATTGGCCAGAGAGGTGTCTCGGTCATGTCTGCCTGTCTCCCGAACCCGTAGGGTCTACACACTTAAGGTTCGATGATGCTAGGTTTATAGGGAATTGTTATACGAGGTTACCAAAAGTTGTTCGGAGTCCCGGATGAGATCCCGGACGTCATGAGGAGCTCCGGAATGGTCCGGAGGTAAAGATTGATATATAGGATGGATGGTTTTGGACACCGGAAATGTTTCGAGCGTCACCCATAATGTACCGGGACCATCGAGACCACCGGAAATGGTCCCGGGGTCCACCGGGAGGGGCCACCAGCCCCAAGAGGTAGCATGGGCGAAAATAGGGATGGCAACCAGCCCAAAGTGGACTGGTGCGCCTCCCACAAGGAGGCCCAAGGCGCAGGAGGTGTAGAGGGGGGAAACCCTAGGCGTTGGTGGGCCTAAGGCCCACCTAGGGGTGCGCCACCCCCTCCCCCTGCCCTGGCCGCCGCACCTCCCATCTGGGGGGCTGACGCACCACCTAGGGTGGGAACCCTAGGGGTGGCACCCCCTCCCTTCCTCCTATATATAGTGGGAGTTTTGAGGCTGTTTTGCACACAGTTTTCCATCTCCCTCGGCGCAGCCCTACCCCCCTTCTTCCTCCTCTCCCACGGTGCTTGGGGAAGCCGTGCCACGAGACCTCGTCTCTCCATCGGCACCATGCCGTCATGCTGCCGGAGATCTTCCCCAACCTCTCCCTCCTCCTTGCTGGATCAAGGTGCGGGATACGTCACCAGGCTGCACGTGTGTTGAACGCGGAGGTGCCGTGGTTCGGCCCTAGATCGGAATCACACCGCGATCTGAATCGCCGCGAGTACGACTCCATCAACCGCGTTCTAGCAACGCTTCCGCTTAGCGATCTTCAAAGGTATAAAGTTGCACTCACCCCTCTCTCGTTGCTGGTCTCTCCATAGGAACATCTGAATATGCGTAGGAATTTTTTTGAATTTATGCTACGTTACCCAACATGAAGAGGAAAGGGTGATGCAGCACAGGAGCAGTAAGTATTTCCCTCAGTTTGAGAACCAAGGTATAAATCCAGTAGGAGAATCTCGTCAAGTCTAGAGTACCTGCGCAAACACAAACGAGCTTGCACCCAACGCTATAAAGGGGTTGTCAATCCCTTCAAGATTGATTGCAAAGTGAGATCTGAAGGCGTAAAGTGCAACGAAGAAAAAGAGTAAGGCTGAAAATATGATGTGAAGTAGACCCGGGGGCCATAGTGTTCACTAGAGGCTTCTCTCAAAATAGAAAATATTACGGTGGGTGAACAAATTACTGTCGAGCAATTGATAGAACCGTGCAAAGTCATGACGATATCTAAGGCAATGATCATACATATAGGCATCACGTCTGAGACAAGTAGACCGATACATTCTGCATCTACTACTATTACTCCACACATCGACCGCTATCCAACATGCATCTAGTGTATTGAGTTCATGACAACAGAGTAACGCCTTAAGCAAGATGACATGATGTAGAGGGATAAACTCAAACCAATGATGAAAACCCCATCTTTTTATCCTGGATGGCAACAACACGATGCGTGCCTCGCTACCCCTTCTGTCACTGGGTGAGGTGACCGCACGGTATGAACCCAAAACCAAGCACTTCTCCCATTGCAAGAATCATAGATCTAGTTGGCAAAACAAAACCCACAACTCGAAGAGAACTACAAGGATATGAAATCATGCATATAAGAGATCAGAAGAAACTCAAATAAGATTCATAGATAATCTGATCATAAATCCACAATTCATCGGATCTCGACAGACACACCGCAAAAGAATATTACATCGGATAGATCTCCATGATGATCATGGAGAACTTTGTATTGAAGATCCAAGAGAGAGAAGAAGCCATCTAGCTACTAGCTATGGACCTGTAGGTCTGTGGTGAACTACTCACGCATCATCGGAGAGGTCATGGTGTTGATGAAGAAGCCCTCCGTATCCGAATCCCCCTCCGGCAGGGCACCAGAACGTGCCCCACATGGGATCTTGCGGAGACAGAAGCTTGCGGCGGCGGAAAAGTACTTTCGATGATCTCCTGATTTTTTCTGGAATTTTAGGGAATATATAGGCGGAAGACCTAGGGAAGAGGTGGCCCAGGGAGCCCACAAGCCGGGGAGGCACGTGCCCCCCTGGGCGCGGTTAGGGGGCTTGTGGGGTCCCTGGTGGTCCCCGGCCTTGGTTCTCAAGCTTCTCGATCTTCTTCTGTTTCGGAAAAATCTTTTTTGGAAGTTTCGTTCCGTTTGGACTCCGTTTAAAATCCTCCTGTGAAAAGGGTCAAAAACACGAAAAAACAGGAACTCGCACTTGGCACTGAGTTAATAAGTTAGTCCCAAAAAATATATAAAAGGCATACAAAACATCCAAAGTTTGACAAGATAATAGCATGAAACCATCAAAAATTATAGATACGTTGGAGACGTATCAAGCATCCCCAAGCTTAACTCCTGCTCGTCCTCGAGTAGGGAAGTCATAAAGACTGAATTTTTGATGTGGAATGCTACCTAACATAGTTGTCCTTTGCAACTTCTTTCGTGTGACATGAATGTTCAGATCGGTAAGATTTAAAGCAATAGTTTGCTATTGACATGAAAACAATAATACTTCAAGCAAACTAGCAAGGTAATCATGAACTTTCAAAATAACAAGGCCAAAGAAAGTTATCCCTACAAAATTATATAGTCTCGCTATGCTCCATCATCCTCACACAACTAATTTAAATCATGCACAACCACGATATTGGCCAAGTAATTGTTTTCACACTCTTACTTTCTCAAACTTTTTATAACTATCACGCAATAAATGAGCGTGAGCCATGGATATAGCACTATAGGTGGAATAGAGGGTGGTGGTGGTTGTGAGACAAAAAGGGAGGAGATGGTCACATTGACTCGGCGTATCAAAGGGCTATGGAGATGCCCATTGATGACCCACAAGTATAGGGGATCAATCGTAGTCCTTTCGATAAGTAAGAGTGTCGAACCAACGAGGAGCAGAAGGATCTGACAAGTGGTTTTCAGCAAGGAAATATCTGCAAGCACTAAAATTGTTTGTAACAAGTGATTGTGTCGTGAGATGATTCGTAGCAAGAAACAAGTAACAAAAGTAGCAACGATGTAGCAAAGTGGCCCAATCCCTTTTGTAGCAAGGGACAAGCCTGGAAAAAGTCTTATAGGAGGAAAAACGCTCCCGAGGACACACGGGAATTTCTATCATGCTAGTTTCATCATGTTCATATGATTCGCGTTCGTTACTTTGATAGTTTGATATTTGGGTGGACCGGCGCTTGGGTACTGCCTTACTTGGACATGCATCCAACTTATGATTAACCCCTCTCGCAAGCATCCGCAACTACGAAAGAAGAATTAAGACAAAGTCTAACCATAGCATTAAACTAGTGGATCCAAATCAGCCCCTTACGAAGTAACGCATAAACTAGGGTTTACGCTTCTGTCACTCTAGCAACCCATCATATACTTACTACTTTCCAATGCCTTCCTCTAGGCCCAAATAATGGTGAAGTGTTATGTACTCGACGTTCACATAACACCACTAGAGGAAAAACAACATACAACATATCAAAATACCGAACGAATACCAAATTCACATGACTACTATTAGCATGACTTATCCCATGTCCTCAGGAACAAAAGTAACTACTCACAAAGCATAATCATACTCATGATCAGAGAGGTAATGAGTAGCATCAAGGATCTGAACATAAACTCTTCCACCAAATAATCCAACTAGCATCAACTACAAAGAGTAATCAACACTACAAGCAACCTTACAAGTACCAAACGGAGTCGCGAGACGCAGATTGGTTACAAGTGATGAACTAGGGTTTGGAGATGAGATGGTGCTGATGAAGATGTTGATGGTGACGAGTCCCCTCCGATGAGAGGAGTGTTGGTGATGACGATGGCGACGATTTCCCCCTCCGGGAGGGAAGTTTCTCTGCCAGGATCGTCCTGCCGGAGCTCTAGATTGGTTCTGCTCAAGTTTCGCCCCGTGGCGGCGGCGAAACCACGAAAAAGCTCCTCCCTGATTTTTTCTGGACGAAACCCTCCATATAGCAAAAGAGGGGAGCAAGTGGGCCAGTAGGCTGCCCACAAGCCCCCATGGCGCGGCCCGGGGGGGGGGGGTGGCCGTGCCGTGCAGGCTTGTGGGCACCCCCTGGTGCCCCTCTAGCACTTCTTCGGCCCAGTATTTTTGATAAATCGGGAAAAAAAATTCCTCGTTGATTTTTACAGCGTTTGGAGTTGCGCAGAATAGGTATCTCAACTTTGCTCCACTTTCAGGCCAGAATTCCAGTTGCCGGTATTCTCCCTCTTCATGTAAACCTTGCAAAATAAGAGAGAAAAGGCATAAGAATTTTACCGTGAAGTGAAATAACAGCCAAATAAGCGATAAATATCAACATGAAAACATGATGCAAAATGGACGTATCAACTCCCCAAGCTTAGACCTCGCTTGTCCTCAAGCGAAAGCCTAGCTCAATAAATATGTCCACATGTTTAGGGAGATAGGTGTCAACAAAACAAGATACGAACATGCATGCATCATGATCAAGATCAGAACAGCAATACCAACATATAATCTCTCATGCTAAAGTGATAATTCCTTCACAAAGTAAAGCATGGATCAAGAACCTTACCGAGAAGTAACAACCGATAGCCTTTAGTCATTGAAGCAATTGCAATTTATCACAACATCAGAAAGAGTCAAATAGGAGCTTGTAAAGCATATCCTCATACTCAATCATTCTTTCGTTCTCTACAATTGCTACAACTCATGCGGTACTCATGAGATCAAAGTTTCAGCTGGACACAAAGAAAGATAGGGGCTTACAGTTTTGCCTCCCAACTGCTCACCTCAAGGGTAATGTCAACAATAATAATTCATGAATGCCTACCTCCAAGTTGACATATGAATATAGATCTTTCCCAAGCATGTGATGGTAGCCAATACAAAGGCAAAATAAGGAATTGGTGAAGATCACCATGACTCTTTCAAGGGTAAAAAGTAAAGGTACAAGATAGGCCCTGTCGCAGAGGAAAGCAGAGGTTGTCATGCACTTTTAAGGTTTGGATGCGTGTCCTCTTAGTGCGGAGGAACGTCACTTTATATTGCCCCCTGTGATAAAGAACTTTATTATGCAGTCTGTCGCTTTTATGTCTTCGTCATCACAGGTTCGTACAAAGCTTATTTTCCACACACTAATAGATCATACATATTAGAGAGCAATTTTTATTGCTTGCACCGATGACAACTTACCTGAGGGATCTTATTCAATCCATAGGTAGGTATGGTGGACACTCATGGCAAAACTGGTTTGATGGTTTACGGATGCACAAGTAGTATCTCTACTTAGTGCGGGAGTTTTGGCTAATATGAGGTGGAAGCAATCGTCACATGCTAAGGGATCTCTAATCATATAACATTGTTCAGAGCCAAGCAAACACAATTCATGACGTTGTCTTCCTTGTCCAACATCTACTTCTAGGCATGCGATAGTTTAGTGAGTGTTCACAATCATAGATGGTGTCAGAGATGATATATTTATATGTGAGCCTCTCCTTCTTTATCACTTCCTATTAATTGCAACAATGACCAAGGTCTACGTTTGCCTACCCTCAACAAGTTTCAATCCTCATTCTTTTTATATGTGAAGCCATCACTTCCCATAAGATCATTACATGATCTTTCATGCTTTTGTTCTATTCTCACTCTTTTGATCATGGCAAGAGGGAAAGCCCTTCAACTAAGACACTCTTTATTATATGGCTCACGAGCAAGAATACATCGCGGGTGACAAAAAGCAAAACTCAAGACTAAAACACTAAGACTTTTAAAATACTAGAGAAAAAGAAAACTGAAAAGGAAAACTAAAACAAAGGTAAAGGCAAAAGATGTGATGGTGATACGATACCGGGGCAACTCCCCCAAGCTTGGAAAAAGCCAAGGGGATTGCCCATACCAATGCTGAGTTGTCTTCCTTTGGTGGTGATGGTGGAGTTGTTGCAACATGAGTTTGATCCTCCGTCTTCCAAGGCATATGTGCTCCACCATGGAAAGATGAACGAGTCTCCGGAATCCTCAAACTGCAGCCAACCTTATTGATTTAAATCTATACTCATACTCAAAGTGTTGCTTCTGCAGGTCATAGATCTTGCCCTGGAGTTGATCAACCCTGTCATAGAGCCTGGAGAGATGCTTCCCAATGTCATTGGCATCAATCCTATGCTTGTTGGTGAACTCCGTGATCATCATGTGGTTGGCGTTGAGTCCAAGCTCCACCATCCCTTGGCACTTGAAGACTTGTTGCTCCATTGCTTCGAGCCTTGTCTCCACGCTTCCGGTCTTCTTAGGCCCCTCAACATCATGGATGTGCAACATCCCCTCACGCATCTCGATAGATTGAGGGTGTTGCAGCACTTCCGTGAGGTAGGGATTGATGACCTTCTCGAAGATCTTGTCCTTCGGAGCTTTTGGGGAAGTCATAGCGATCTAGATCTGCAACAGAAACATGCTCGAAACGAGAAACAGAGAAAATCTGCATGACGCAGGGGTCAGACCAAACGGAAGTATATATAATGATTTTTTCCAGACCAGAAGGAGTACCCTGCACGAAAACGGAGTCCGGGAGGCGCACGAGGTGGCCACCAGCCCTCACGGGGCGACCAGGGGGTGGCCCCGCGCCGTGCAGGGCTTGTCGCTTCCTCTCGCACTTTCCAGACTACTTCCAATTTTTGTATTTTTTCAAATATCCCAAAACGGAGAAAATTTCCTACTGGAAAAGTTTTGGACTCTGTTTTCTTACCGAATCACATACCTCTTTGTTTTCGGAGTCTGAAATAGGCTGATAAATATCCCTTAGGTATTCTTCCAAAGTTATGGTATTTATGATATTGCTTTCAACATTTATGGGAGTACGTAAGATATAATGCTTGATTCTCTGCCCATTTACCACTCCCGAACAATTACCTTCCGTGTTGTTGATCTTGATAGCACCGGAACGATATACTTCCTCAACAACATAGGGACCTTCCAATTTAGAGAGAACCTTGCATGCAAAGAATCTTGAACGAGAGTTATATAGCAAGACATAATCACCTACATTGAACTCACGCTTTTGTATCCTCTTATCATGCCACCTCTTAACCTTCTCTTTAAAAAGCTTGGCATTCTCATATGCTTGAGTTCTCCACTCATCAAGTGAGCATGTCGAATAACCTCTTCTCACCGGCAAGTTTGAAATCAAAGTTGAGCTCTTTGATTGCCCAATAAGCTTTATGCTCTAGCTCAAGAGGTAAGTGACATGCTTTTCCATACACCATTTTGTACGGAGACATGCCCATGGGATTCTTATAGGCAGTTCTATAAGCCCACAGTGCATCATCGAGCTTCTTAGACCAATTCTTTCTAGACCTGTTGACAGTCTTTTGCAGAATCAGTTTAATCTCTCTATTGCTTAGCTCTACTTGACCACTGGACTGAGGGTGATAGGGAGACGCAATTATATGATTGACATCGTACTTAGAAAGCGTTTTACGGAAAGCACCATGAATGAAGTGTGAACCACCGTCGGTCATTAGATATCTAGGGACTCCAAATCTAGGGAAGATAACTTCTTCCAACATCTTGATAGAAGTGTTGTGATCAGCACTACTAGTGGGGATAGCTTCTACCCAATTAATGACGTAATCAACAGCAACTAAGATGTGAGTATACCCATTGGATTTTGGAAAAGGTCCCATATAATCATAGCCCCAGACATTAAATGGTTCAACGACAAGTGAATAATTCATAGGCATTTCCTGACGTTTGCTAATATTACCTATTCTTTGACATTCATCACAAGACAAGACAAACTTACGGGCATCCTTGAAGAGAGTGGGCCAATAGAAACCTGATTGCAATACCTTGTGTGCAGTTCTATCTCCCGCATGGTGTCCTCCGTAGGCCTCGGAGTGACACTTCTGTAGGATCTGTCCCTGTTCATGTTCAGGTACACAACGTCTAATAACACCATCTACTCCTTCCTTATAAAGGTGAGGATCATCCCAAAAGTAGTGTCTCAAGTCAAAGAAGAATTTCTTCTTTTGCTGGTACGTGAAACTAGGTGGTATATATTTGGCAACGATATAGTTCGCATAATAAGCATACCACGGTGCACTACGTGAAGCATTGATGACACTCAATTGCTCATTGGGAAAGCTATCATCAATAGGTTGTGGGTCATCAAGAACGTTCTCCAACCTAGACAAGTTATCCGCTACTGGGTTATCAACACCCTTCCTATCGACAACGTGCAAATCAAATTCTTGTAGCAAGAGAACCCATCTGATAAGTCTAGGTTTAGCATCCTTCTTCTCCATGAGGTACTTAATAGCAGCATGATCAGTGTGAATAGTGACTTTGGAATCAACATTGTAAGACCTGAACTTTTCACATGCAAACACGACTGCTAAAAATTCCTTCTCCGTAGTAGCGTAGTTTCTTTGGGCACTGTCTAGAGTTTTACTAGCGTAGTGAATAACATTCAACTTCTTATCGATTCTTTGCCCTAGAACAGCACCAACAGCATAATCACTAGCATCACACATGATCTCAAAAGGCAAGTTCCAATCAGGTGGTTGAACAAAGGTGCAGTTATCAAAGCCCTCTTAAGTATTTTGAAGGCTTCCTCACAATCATCGTCAAAGACAAAAGGAATATCCTTTTGCAAGAGATTGGTAAGAGGCCTAGAAATCTTAGAGAAGTCTTTAATGAACCTTCTATAGAAACCAGCATGACCAAGGAAACTTCTTATCCCTTTGATATCTGTGGGGTATGGCATTTTCTCGATGGCATCAACCTTAGCCTTATCGACTTCAATACTTCTTTTAGAAATTTTATGTCCTAAGACGATGCCTTCATTAACCATAAAGTGGCACTTCTCCCAATTCAAGACAAGATTGGTGTCTTTACATCTCTATAAGACTTGATCAAGGTTGCTGAGGCAATCATCAAAGGAAGACCCGTAAACGGAGAAGTCATCCATGAAAACCTCAACAATCTTTTCACAAAAGTCAGAGAATATAGCCATCATACATCTTTGAAAGGTGCCAGGTGCATTAAATAGGCCAAAAGGCATACGTCTATAAGCAAATGTACCGAAAGGGCAGGTGAAAGTTGTTTTCTCCTGATTAGATTGTGCAACTGGTATTTGGGAGAAACCAGAATAACCGTCTAGAAAGCAGAAGTGTGTGTGTTTAGACAACCTTTCTAGCATTTGGTCGATAAAAGGCAAAGGGTAATGATCTTTCCTAGTGGATTTATTCAATTTCCTAAAATCGACCACCATCCTATAGCCAGTAATAATCCTCTGTGGGATCAATTCATCCTTATCATTAGGGACAACGCTAATGCCTCCCTTCTTAGGGATGCAATGCACCGGACTCACCCAATCGCTGTGAGCAAGAGGATAGATAATACCTGCTTCCAGGAGCTTTAGTATTTCTTTTCTCACTACTTCTTTCATCTTAGGATTTAATCTCCTTTGATGATCAGCAATTGGTTTGAAATCAGGATCAGTTTTAATCTTGTGCTGACATAGGGTAGGACTAATGCCCTGAAGATCATCAAGAGTCTTTCCAATAGCAGCACGGTGCTTCCTCACAGTTTTTAGTAACTTCTTTTCTTCATGATGTGAGAGGCTGGGACTAATAATAATAGGATATATCTCTTTTTCATCAAGATAGGCATATTTAAGAGTATCAGGCAACTGTTTAAGCTCGAACACATGATCGCCCTTTGGTGGGGGTGGATCCCCAAGCAGTTCAACAGGCAAGTTATTCTTAAGAATAGGATATTGTTCTAAGACAACTCTATCTATCTCATCCCTTTCATCCATATGCATATCATTCTCATGCTCAAGCAAGTATTGCTCTAAGGGATCAGTAGGAGGCACGACAATAGAGGCTAAGGCAATAGTTTCATCCCTACTAGGCAACTCCTTTTCATGAGGTTGTCTACCAAACTTGGAGAAATTGAACTCATGTGACACACCTTCAAAGCCAATAGTGAAAGTTTGCTTCTCACAATCAATACGAGCATTGACAGTATTGAGGAAGGGTCTGCCAAATATGATGGGACAAAAGCTATCTTGTGCGGTAGCAAGAACAAGGAAATCAGCAGGATACTTCATTTTACCACACAAGACTTAAACGTCCCTAACAATTCCCACAAGGTAGATAGTATATCTATTGGCAAACTAAATAGTGACATCAATGGGCTCTATCTCAACAGGTGCAATCTCATCTTTGATTTCATCATATAAGGATTGAGGTATTGCACTAAGACTAGCACCCACGTCACATAAGCCATGATAACAATGATCTCCTATCTTAACAGAAACAACAGGCATGCCAACGACAGGCCTATGTTTGTCTCTAACGTGAGGTTTAGAAATTCTAGCAGCATCTTCACAGAAGTGAATATTATGTCCCTCAACTTCTTCAGACAGAAGATCTTTGATAATAACAATGCTAGGTTCAACTCTAATTTGCTCAGGGGGTGTAGGTGTTCTAATATAGCCTCTACGTATCACAGTTGAAGCTTTAGAATGATCCTTTATCCAAAGAGGGAAAGGTGGTTTCTCAATGTAAGCACTGGGAACAACAGGATCACTATAGGCAATGACTTTCTCTTCAACTGGAGTGGGTTTAACTACATTGACTTCTAAAGGAGGATGATATATAAACCACTTCTTTTTGGGGAGATCAATATGAGCAGCAAAAGATTCACACAATGAAGCTATTATCTCAGAGTCAAGTCCATACTTAGTGCTAAAATCACTAAAGGTATTTGTCTCAACAAATGATTTAACGCAATCAAACGTGAAATTCATACCTGATTCCTTACCTTCTTCAAGCTCCCAATCTTCAGAGTTGCGTTTAATTCTCTCCAATAAATTCCATTTGAAGTCAATATCTCTCTTCATAAAAGAACCTGTACAAGAAGTGTCAAGCATGGTGCGATCATCATGAGAAAGCCGAGCATAGAAGTTCTGAATGATAATTTCTCTCGAGAGCTCATGATTGGGGCATGAGTATAACATTGATTTAAGCCTCCCCCAAGCTTGAGTGATGCTTTCTCTGTCACGAGGCCAAAAATTGTAAATCTAATTTCGATCACGATGTACTAAATGCATAGGATAAAACTTTTGATGAAATTCCAATTTCAACCGATTGTAGTCCCATGATCCAGTATCATCACATAGCCTATACCATGTCAACGCCTTATCCTTCAAAGATAAAGGAAAGACCTTCTTCTTAACCTCATCCTCGGGCACACCTGCAAGCTTAAATAAACCACAAACTTCATCTACATATATTAAATGCAAGTCTGGATGTGATGTTCCATCTCTTGTAAAAGGATTAGGCAGCAGTTTCTCAAGCATACCCGAAGGAAATTGAAAGAAAATATTTTCAGTAGGTGCAGCAGGTTGAGGAGCAACCATTCGTGCTTCCGTTCAAGGTGAAGATACCCCGAACAAGCCCCTCAAAGGATTAGTATCCATAGTGACAAGTGACAATAAATTTCAGCACACTATATGAATGTTTCCTTACCAAGTTCCACTTACCAAAGGCGCTTCACTCCTCGGCAACGGCGCCAGAAAAGAGTCTTGATGACCCACAAGTATAGGGGATAAATCATAGTCCTTTTGATAAGTAAGAGTGTCGAACCCAACGAGGAGCAGAAGGATCTGACAAGTGGTTTTCAGCAAGGAAATATCTCCAAGCACTGAAATTGTCGGTAACAAGTGATTGTGTAGTGAGATGATTCGTAGCAAGAAACAAGTAACAAAAGTAGCAACGGTGCAGAAAAGAGGCCCAATCCCTTTTGTAGCAAGGGACAAGCCTGGAAAAAGTATTATAGGAGGAAAAACGCTCCCGAGGACACACGAGAATTTTTGTCATGCTACTTTCATCATGTTCATATGATTTGCGTTCGTTACTTTGATAGTTTGATATGTGGGTGGACCGGCGCTTGGGTACTACCCTTACTTGGACAAGCATCCCACTTATGATTAACCACTCTCGCAAGCATCCGCAACTACGAAAGAAGAATTAAGACAAATTCTAACCATAACATTAAACTAGTGGATCCAAATCAGCCCCTTACGAAGTAACGCATAAACTAGGGTTTAAGCTTCTGTCACTCTAGCAACCCATCATCTACTTACTACTTCCCAATGCCTTCCTCTAGGCCTAAATAATGGTGAAGTGTTATGTAGTCGACGTTCAGATAACACCACTAGAGGAAAAACAACATACAACATATCAAAATACCGTACGAATACCAAATTCACATGACTACTATTAGCATGTCTTATCCCATGTCCTCAGGAACAAAAGTAACTACTCACAAAGCATAATCATACTCATGATCAGAGAGGTAATGAGTAGCATCAAGGATCTGAACATAAACTCTTCCACCAAATAATCCAACTAGCATCAACTACAAAGAGTAATCAACACTACTAGCAAACTTACAAGTACCAATCGGAGTCGCGAGATGGAGATTGGTTACAAGTGATGAACTAGGGTTTGGAGATGAGATGGTGCTGATGAAGATGTTGATGGTGACGAGTCCCCTCCGATGAGGGGAGTGTTGGTGATGACGATGGCGACGATTCCCCCCTCCGGGAGGGAAGTTTCCCTGGCAGGATCGTCCTGCCGGAGCTCTAGATTGGTTCTGCTCAAGTTCCGCCTCGTGGCGGCGGCGAAACCACGAAAAAGCTCCTCCCTGATTTTTTATGGACGAAACCCTCCATATAGCAAAAGAGGGGAGCAAGTGGGCCAGTGGGCTGCCCACAAGCCCCCATGGCGCGGCCTGGGGGGTGGCCGCGCCGTGCAGGCTTGTGGGCACCCCCTGGTGCCCCTCTGGCACTTCTTCGGCCCAGTATTTTTGATAAATCGGGAAAACATTCCTCGTTGTTTTTTACGGTGTTTGGAGTTGCGCAGAATAGGTATCTCAACTTTGCTCCACTTTCACGCCAGAATTCCAGTTGCTGGTATTCTCCCTCTTCATGTAAACCTTGCAAAATAAGAGAGAAAAGGCATACGAATTGTACCGTGAAGTGAAATAATAGCAAAAGAAGCGATAAATATCGACATGAAAACATGATGCAAAATGGACGTATCACCCATTAATAGATATCAATGTGAATGAGTAGGGATTGCCATACAAAGGATGCACTAGAGCTATAAGTATGTGAAATCTCAAAATGAGAACTAGTGGGTGTGCATCCAACTTGCTTGCTCACGAAGACCTAGGGCAATTTTGAGGAAGCCCATCATTGGAATATACAAGCCAAGTTATATAATGAAGATTCCCACTAGCATATGATGGTGACGAAACGAGAGGCTCTCAATCATGAAGAACATGGTGCTATTATGAAGCACACAAGTGTGGAAAAAGATAGTAGCATTGTCCCTTCTCTCTTTTTCTTTTTTTTTCTATTTGGGCTCTTGGGCCTCTCTTTTTTCTCTTTTTTTTATTTGGGCTCTTTGGCCTCTTCTCCTTTTTTTTAATTTCCTCACATGGGACAATGCTATAATAATGATGATCATCACACTATTATTTAATCACAGCTCAAAGCTTAGAACGATGATGACTCTATAGGAAATGCCTCCGACAGTGTACCGGGATGTGCAACGATCTAGCCTGGCGTATGACGTTGAAACATCTCCCTAGCTATCTTACGATCATGCGATGACAATATGAGAGTGACGGCACAAGTCATGAGACGGGACGATGCATGGCAATATATCTCGGAATGGCTATGAAAATGCCATAGTAGGTAGGTATGGTGGCTGTTTTGAGGAAGGCATATGGTGGGTTTGTGTACCGGCGAAAGTTGTGCGACACTAGAGAGGCTAGCAATGGTGGAAGGTGAAAGTGCATCTATACCATGGACTCACAATGGTCATGAAGAACTCACATACTTGTCGCGGAAGTTTTTATTAATAATCGAAACAAAGTGCTAAACGCATACTCCAAGGCGAAGGGTTGGTAGGTGTTAACCATCGCACGATGCCGACAACACAAAGGATGACAATCAATAGATCAATTATGCTCCGACTTCCTAACATAACGGTTCACCATACGTGCATGCTACGGGAATCACTAACTTCAACACAAGGATTTCTAGATTCACAACACCGTACTAACATAACTCTTAATATTACCAAATCCACGTCTGAAAACTAATTGAGAGGAATCAAGACTTCTCTTTCTACTCAATGCACATGAAGATGGAGGTTTTTGTATCCTCTTTGGGTACCCATCACCTTTGGGACTACTTTCATAGCATAAGCCAACTACCAAGTCACGCACTGCCGTGCTCTAAAAGATCTAAGTGAAGCACATAGAGCAAAATTATCTAGCTCAAAAGATATAAGTGAAGCAGTATGAGCATTCTAACAAAATCACGATGAGTGCATGTCTCTCTCAAAAGGTGTGCAGAAAGGATGACTGTGGCACAACAAAAAGAAAAGACTCCTACGATACAATACGCTCCAAGCAAAACACATATCATGTGGTGAATAAAAATATAGCTCCAAGTAATGTTACCGATGGATTGAAGACGAAAGAGGGGATGCCTTCCCGGGGCATCCCCAAGCTTAGGATTTTTGATGTCCTTGAATTTGGCTTGGGATGCCTTGGGCAACCCCAAGCTTGAGCTCTTTCCACTCCTTATCTCTTTGTTCATGAGAACATCACCCAAAACTTGAAAACTTCACAACACAAAACTTAAACATAAACTCGTGATATGATTAGCACAAGAAAACAAACTACCACCTCTTTACGTACTGTACAAATCTTGATTTCTATTTATATTGGTGTTAGATTACTGTATTCTCACTTTTCCATGGCTAGTACCCCCGATACTATCCAGAGTTTCATCAAAACAAGCAACCAACTCAACAAAAACAGAATCTGTCCAAAACAGACCAGTCTGTAGCAATCTGTATACTTCGTATAATTTTGGAACCTCACAAATTCTGAAAAATTACGAATGCCTGGGAAAAAGGCATATCAACCAGCAGAAAAAAGAATCAACTCAAAATCTCTTTCTGAATAAAAATGAAAAATAATCTCGTGAGTGAAAAGTTTTTGTCTTTTTCCAGCAGGATCAAACAACCATCACCAAGACTAGTCATAAAGGTTTCACTTGGCTCAAACACAAAAATAAACACAAAAGACACAATAATAACAGAATTTTGATGGTGTGGACGCAACAAAATAGAAAGAAAAATAAATAAATTCATTGGGTTTCCTCCCAACAAGCGCTATTGTTTAACGCCCTTAGCTAGCCATAAGGCGATAGAATCACGTATCGTCGTCTTTGGTGTTCAAACCATAAGTAGCCCTCATCATGGATTCATAAGGCAATCTTATTTTCTTTCTAGAAAATTGTTGCATGCCCTTCTTTAAAGGAAATTGAAATCTAATATTCCCTTCCTTCATATCGATGATAGCACCGATAGTCCTTAGGAAAGGTCTACCAAGAATAACAGGGCATGTAGGATTGCAATCAATGTCAAGGATAATGAAATCCACGGGTACATAGTTCCTATTTGCAATAATAAGAACATCATTGATCCTTCCCATGGGTTTCTTGACAGTAGAATCCACAAGATGCAAATTAAGAGAACACTCTTCATTCTCAATAAAACCCAGAACATCACATAAAGACTTTGGAATCGCGGAAACACTAGCACCCAAATCACACAAAGCATTGCATAAATAGTTTTTTGTTTTGATTTTGATAGTAGGTTCCCACTCATCATGAAGCTTTCTAGGGATAGAGACTTCCAATTCAAGTTTCTCTTCAAGGGATTTTATCATAGCTTCGACGATATGATCGGTAAAGGCCTTGTTTTGGCTATAAGCGTGTGGAGAGTTTAGCATGGATTGCATCAAGGAAATGCATTCAATCAAGGAGCAACTATCATAATTTAATTCCTTGAAATCCAAAGTAGTAATTTCATTACTACTCAAAGTTTTAATATCTTCTACTCCACTTTCAATGCTTTTAGCATCAAGATAGGGGGACTCCGAATCATTGGGGCGTTTTTCAACCAAAGTGGATTCATATCCAGCCCCATCATCATTAGGTTTGACACAAGAAAACAACGATTCAATGGGAGTCACACCAAGCACTTTAAGATCTTCGTGATTCTTATCACGAGAACACGCCTTTTTAAGCCATTCATGTCTAGCACGAATTTGGGCTGTTCTTTCTTTGCTCTCACTCATGGAAGCATGCATAGCTTTCAAAGTTTCATCCATATTGATCTTAGGAGGAGCACATCTATCTTTCAAAGCATCAATATCACTAGACATTCTATCAACGCTCTTAGCCAAATCGTCAATTTTGAGTAGTTTTTCCTCTATGGACGCATTGAAAATCTTTTGCGACTTGATAAACTCTATGATATTACTCTCTAGATCAGAGGGTAATCTATTGTAATTTCCATGAGTACTGTTGTAGGAGCTGCCAAAGTTATTAGAGGTGTTACTAGGAAAAGGCATAGGAACATAGTTTCCTCTAAAAGCATTGTTGTTGCCAAAATTATTCCTACCAACAAAATTAACGTCCAAGCTAGCGTTGCTACTCTCAATCAAGGAAGACAAAGGCATATCATTAGGATCTAAAGGAGCATTTCTACTAGCAACCAAATTCATTAACTCATCCATCTTAGCACTCAACGAGTTATTTTCTTCTATAGCGTGTACCTTCTTACTAGTAGGTGACCTTTCAGTGTGCCACTGAGAGTAGTTCATCATGATATTGTCTAGGAGTTTTGTGGCTTCTCCTAATGTGATTTCCATGAACGTTCCGCCTGAGGCAGAGTCCAAGATATTTCTAGAAGTGAAATTCAAGCCACCGTAGAAGATTTGTATAATCATCCAAAGACTCAAGCCATGAGCTGGACAATTTCTAATCATCAATTTCATTGTGTCCCAAGATTGTGCAACATGTTCATGATCAAGTTGCTTAAGATTCATGATATCATTAAGAGAGAGATAATCTTAGCCGGCGGAAAATACTTGGATATATAAGCATTTTTGCACTTATCCCAAGAATCAATACTATTTTTGGGCAAAGACGAAAACCAAGTTTTTGCTCGATCTCGCAACGAGAAAGGAAAAAGCTTAAATTTAATCACATCATTATCCACATCTTCCTTCTTTTGCATATCACAAAGTTCAATGAAGGTATTACGATGGGATGCGGCTTCTTCACTAGGAAGGCCGGAGAATTGCTCTTTCATAACAAGATTCAGCAAAGCGGCATTGATTTCGTATGACTCCGCACTAGTGGCGGGAGCAATCGGAGTACTAATAAAATCATTATTATTAGTATTCGAGAAGCCACAAAGTTTGGTGTTTTCAGTCATGGTGACTTTGGCAAGCAAGCAAGCACACAAGCAAACAAAGAGCAAGCGAGAGAAAAGGGCGAACGAAAAGGCAAACGAAAAAGGCAAACGGAAAAGGCAAATATTTTTTTGTAATTTTTTTTTCAGAAGTGGGGGAGAGGAAAACGAGAGGCAAAAAAGTAAATGCAAGAGATGAGTTTGCGACACTTACTTGGATGAGTTCTTGACTAGATCCTCCCCGGCAACGGCGCCAGAAATTCTTCTGCTACGGCACCAGACAGCAGCGCCAGAGATTGACAGTTGACGGAGACTGGGCTTGCGTTGGTTTTTCCCTTGAAGAGGAAAGGGTGATGCAGCACAGGAGCAGTAAGTATTTCCCTTAGTTTGAGAACCAAGGTATCAATCCAGTAGGAGAATCTCGTCAAGTCCAGAGTACCTGCGCAAACTCAAACGACCTTGCACCCAATGCTATAAAGGGGTTGTCAATCCCGTCAAGATTGATTGCAAAGTGATATCTGAAGGCGAAAAGTGCAACGAAGAAAAAGAGTAAGGCTGAAAATATGATGTGAAGTAGACCCGGGGGCCATAGTGTTCACTAGAGGCTTCTCTCAAAATAGCAATTATTACGGTGGGTGAACAAATTACTGTCGAACAATTGATAGAACCGCGCAAAGTCATGACAATATCTAAGGCAATGATCATACATGTAGGCATCACGTCCGAGACAAGTAGACTGATACTTTGTGCATCTACTACTATTACTCCACACATCAACCGCTATCCAGCATGCATCTAGTGTATTGAGTTCATGACAAACAGAGTAATGCCTTAAGCAAGATGACATGATGTAGAGGGATAAACTCAAACCAATGATGAAAACCCCATCTATTTACCCTTGATGGCAACAACACGATGCGTGCCTCGCTACCCCTTTTGTCACTGGGTGAGGTCACCACACGGTATGAACCCAAAACCAAGCACTTCTCCCATTGCAAGAATCATAGATCTAGTTGGCCAAACAAAACCCACAACTCGAAGAGAATTACAAGGATATGAAATCATGCATATAAGAGATCAGAAGAAACTCAAATAAGATTCATAGATAATCTGATCATAAATCCACAATTCATCGGATCTCGACAAACACATCGCAAAAGAAGATTACATCGGATAGATCTCCATGAAGATCATGGAGAACTTTGTATTGAAGATCCAAGAGAGAGAAGAAGCCATCTAGCTACTAGCTATGGACCCGTAGGTCTGTGGTGAACTACTCACGCATCATCGGAGAGGTCATGGTGTTGATGAACAAGCCCTCCGTATCAGAATCCCCCTCCGACAGGGCACCAGAACATGCCCCAGATGGGATCTTGCGGAGACAGAAGCTTGTGGCGGCGGATAAGTAGTTTCGATGATCTCCTGATTTTTTCTGGGATTTTAGGGAATATATAGGCGGAAGACCTAGGGCAGAGGTGGCCCAGGGAGCCCACAAGCCTGGGAGGCGCGCCCCCCCTGGCCGGGGCTAGGGGGCTTGTGGGGTCCCTGGTGGCCCCTTGCCTTGGTTCTCAAGCTTCCCGATCTTCTTCTGTTTCGGAAAAAATCATTTTGGAAGTTTCGTTCCGTTTGGACTCGTTTAAAATCCTCCTCTTAAAAGGGTCAAAAACACGAAAAAACAGGAACTGGCACTTGGCACTGAGTTAATAAGTTAGTCCCAAAATAGATATAAAAGGCATACAAAACATCCAAAGTTTGACAAGATAATATCATGAAACCATAAAAAATTATAGATACGTTTGGGACGTATCAAGCCCTCCCACATGGGTGAGAGATTATGCAAGCCCTCCGTGTATTGGATCCGCCTCAGGACGAGGTCACCGACTTCAAGGGTCCTGGAGCGGATGTTGCGACAGTGATAGTGTCGTAAGGCCTGCTGGTACCTCGCGACTCGGAGTGAGGCCCGGCAGCGCGCCTCCTCTCCAAGCCCAAGGTCCGTCCCCCGCACAGCCTCCTGACGCTCCTCATCGAACGCCATGACCCGCAGGGACTGGTGCTTGATCTTGTGAGGAAGGACCGCGTGAGCTCCGTAGACGAGGAAGAATGGGGTTTCGCAGGTGGGCTTAGTCGCAGTGGTGCGGATGGACCATAGCAGCGACGGGAGCTTGTCGACCCAACCCTGGCCGCAAGCTTCGAGCTTCTTCTTGAAGCTCCTCACCTTGAGGCCCGTTGCCGCGCTTCGCCTGGCCATTGCTCCGCGGGTGGGCCACCGATGCGTAGCATACCTGCGTCCGTAGGTTAGCACAGTAAACCTTGAAGAGCTGACTGGTGAACTGCGAACCATTGTTAGTGATAATGCAGTTGGGGACGCCAAAGCAGCTCACGAGGCCCTTGATGAACTTGACGGCCGACCCTGCAGGGATGGTACGTGATGTCCCACAAGCGTATGGGATCGCAGTAGTTTTCGAGGGTAGAGTATTCAACCCAAATTTGTTGGTTCGCACGACGGGAAGCGAAAGAATATTCTCAAGTATTAGCAGCTGAATGCGTCAGATTCAACCACACCTGAAAGATTAGTGTCTGCAAGCAAAGTATCAGTAGCAAAGTAGTATGATAGCAACGGTGCCAGAAATGATCTGGTGACAAGGCAGACTATTCCTAACTGTTGTATCAATGACGCCAACACGTTGACGGGGGATTATTCTTAAGAAGAATGCTTCCCCGGCTACTGCTCCAGAAAAGTCTTGCAACAAGTAGCAGCGAAGTGGCAAGGAACAACAGTAGCAGCAACAACAAAGTATCAAGTAACAGCAGCAGCAAAGTGGCCCAATCCCTTTTGTAGCAAGGGACAAGCCTAGACAAAGTAACATAGCGAGGACCAGTAGTAAAAGACTCGTAGGTAGTGGATTGGTGATGGATGAGTATGACAGATGTGATTCATCATGTAACAGCTATAACACGGAGAGATATGTAACTAGCTCCCGTTCGTCAATCTAATGTAGGCATGTATTCCGTATGTAATCATACGTGCTTAGGGAAAAGAACTTGCATGACATCTATTCTCCATCCCTCCCGTGGCAGTGGGGTCCTAATGGAAACTACGGGATATTAAGGTTCTCCTTTTAATAAAGGACCGGACCAACGCATTAACACGCGGTGAATACATGAACTCCTCATACTATGGTCATCTCCGGGAGTGGTTCCGACTATTGTCACTCCGGGGTTGCCGGGTCATAACACATAGTAGGTGACTACAACTTGCAAGATAGGATCTAAAACACACATATATTGGCGACAACATAATAGGTTCAGATCTGAAATCATGGCACTCGGGCCCTAGTGACAAGCATTAAGCATAGCCAAGTAGTGGCAACATCAATCTAGAACATAGTGGATACTAGGGATCAATCCCCGTCAAGAACTAACTCGATTACATGATAGATGTCATCCAACTCATCACCGTCCAGCAAGCCTACAATGAGATTACTCACGAACGATGAAGAGCATCATGGAATTGTCGATGGAGAAAGGTTGATGACGAGGATGGCGACGATTTCCCCTCTCCGGAGTCCGAAATGGACTCCAGATCTGCCCTCCAAATGAAGAACAGGATGTGGCGGCGCCTCTGTATCGCAAAACACAGTGAAACCTTCTCCCTGATTTTTTTTCCAGGCAAAACGAAAGATATAGAGCTGAGTTTGGGGCGATGGTGCCACGTGGGCCCCAAAAGCCTGTTGGAAATATGCCCTAGAGGCAATAATAAAATGGTTATTATCATATTTCGTTGTTCATGATAATCGTCTATTGTTCATGCTGTAATTATATTAACATGAAACAGTAATACATGTGTGAATAAATAGATCACAATGTGTCCCTAGCAAGCCTCTAGTTGGCTAGCTCGTTAGTCAATAGATGATCATGGTTTCCTGGTCATGGGCATTAGATGTCGTTGATAACGGGATCACATCATTGGGAGAATGATGTGATGGACAAGACCCAATCCTAAGCGTAGCACTAGATCGTATTGTTCGTATGCTAAAGCTTTTCTAATGTCAAGTGTCTTTTCCATCGACCGTGAGATTGTGCAACTCCCGGATACCGTAGGAGTACTTTGGGTGTATCAAACGTCACAACGTAACTGGGTGACTATAAAGGTGCACTATGTGTACCTCTGAAAGTGTCTGTTGGGTTGGTACGAATCGAGATCGGGATTTGTCACTCCGCGTGACGGAGAGGTATCTCTGGGCCCACTCGGTAGAACATCATCATGAGCTCAATCTGACTAAGGAGTTAGTCACACGATGACGTGCTATGGAACGAGTAAAGAGACTTACCGGTAACGAGATTGAACAAGGTATAGGTATACCGACGATTGAATCTCGGGCAAGTTCTATACCGACAGACAAAGGGAATTGTATGTGGGATTGATTGAATCCTTGACATCGTGGTTCATCCGATGAGATCATCGTGGAGCAAGTGGGAGCCACCATGGGTATCCAAACCCCACTGATGGTTATTGGCCGGAGAGGTGTCTCGGTCATGTCTTCCTGTCTCCCGAACACGTAGGGTCTACACACTTAAGGTTCGATGATGCTAGGGTTATAGGGAATTGTTATACGAGGTTATCGAAAGTTGTTCGGAGTCCCGGATAAGATCCCGGACGTCGCGAGGAGCTCCGGAGGTAAATACTGATATATAGGATGGATGGTTTTGGACACCGGAAATGTTTCGGGAGTCACCGGTAATGTACCGGGGCCACCGGGACCACCGGAAATGGTCCCGGGGGTCCACCGGGAGGGGCCACCAGCCCCAAGAGGTAGCATGGGCCAAAAGAGGGAGGGCAACCAGCCCAAAATGGGCTGGTGCACCTCCCACAAGGAGGCCCAAGGCGCATGAGGTGGAGAGGGGGGAAACCCTAGGCGCTGGTGGGCCTAAGGCCCACCTAGGGGTGCGCCACCCCCTCCCCCTGCCCTGGCCGCCGCACCTCCCATCTGGGGGGGCTGCCGCACCACCTAGGGCGGGAACCCTAGGGGTGGCACCCCCCTCCCCTCCTCCTATATATAGTGGGGGCTTTGGGGCTGTTTTGCACGCAGTGTTCCATCTCCCTCGGCGCAGCCCTGCCCCCTTCTTCCTACTCTCCCTCGATGCTTGGCGAAGCCCTGCCGGGAGACCTCGTCTCTCCATCGACACCACGCCGTGGTGCTGCCGGAGATCTTCCCCAACCTATCCCTCATCCTTGCGGGATCAAGGTGCAGGAGACGTCACCGGGCTGCACGTGTGTTGAACGCGGAGGTGCCGTGGTTCGGCACTAGATCGGAATCACACTGCGATCTGAATCGCCGCGAGTACGACTCCATCAACCGCGTTCTAGCAACGCTTCCGTTTAGAGATCTTCAAAGGTATGAAGATGCGCTCACCCCTCTCTTGTTGCTGGTCTCTTCATAGGAAGATCTGAATATGGCGTAGGAAAATTTTGAATTTATGCTACGTTACCCAACAGTGGCATCTGAGCCAGGTTTTCTATGCGTAGAGTCTATGCACGAGTAGAACACAAAAGGTTGTGGGCGATGATTTGTCAATTGCTTGCCGCTACTAATCTTATTCTTTTCCGGCGGTATTGTGGGATGAAGCGGCCCGGACCGACATTACACGTACGCTTACGTGAGACTGGTTCCACCGACAGACATGCACACCGTGCATAAAGGTGGCTAGCGGGTGTCTGTCTCTCCTACTCTAGTTGGATTGGATTTGATGAAAAGGGTCCTTATGAAGGGTAAATAGCTTTGGCATATGATCGTTGTGGCTTTCATGTAGGTAAGAAAGTGTTCGTGCTAGAAACCCAAATCAGCCACGTAAAACTTGCAACAACAATTAGAGGACGTCTAACTTGTTTTTGCAGGGTTTGACATGTGATGTGATATGGCCAAAGTTGTGATGTTGCATGTATGATGTATGAGATGATCATGTTATTGTAATAGGTTTCACGACTTGCATGTCGATGAGTATGACAACCGACAGGAGCCATAGGAGTTGTCTTAATTTATTGTATGAGATGCAATGCCATGTGCTTACTACTTTTACATCATTGCTAACGGTTAGCTATAGTAGTAGTGACAGTAGTAGTTGGCGTGACGACTTCACGGAGACACGATGATGGAGATCATGGTGTCATGACGGTGACAATGATGATCATGCGATGCCTGAAGATGAAGATCGAAAGAGCAAATATGATAATGGCCATATCATGTCACTATATGATTGCATTGTGATGTTTATCATGTTTTCATCTTATTGCTTAGAACGACGGTAGCATAATAGATGATCCCTCTTAAAATTTCGAGAACGTATTCCCCTAAGTGTGCACCGTTGCGAAGGATCGTTGTCTCGAAGCACCACGAGATGATAGGGTGTGATAGATTCTAACGTTCGCATACAACGGGTGTAAGCCAGATTTACACACGCGAAACACCTAGGTTGACTCGACGAGCTTAGCATGTACAGACATGACCTCGAATACAACAGACCGAAAGGTCGAACATGAGTCGTATGGTTGAATACGAGCAACATGAAGTTGCTCACCATGGTGACTAGTCCGTCTCACGTGATGATCGGACACGGGTTAGTAAACATGGATCATGTATCACTTAGATGACTAGAGAGATGTCGATTTAAGTGGGAGTTCATACTTAATTTGATTAAATGAACTTAATTGTCATGAACTTAGTCTAAAAGTTGTCTTTATAAATATTGTAGATGGCCAACGTCAACCTAAATTTCAACGCATTCCTAGAGAAAAACAAGCTGAAAGATGATGGTAGCAACTATGCAGACTGGGTTCGCAACTTGAAGCTCATCCTTGAAGAAGCTAAAAAGGCTTATGTCCTTGATGCACCGCTAGGTGACCCTCCCGCTCCCGTAGCAGCCCAGGACATTCTGAACGTCTGGCAAACGCGGAGTGATGACTACTCTCTGGTTAGGTGTGGCATGTTATACAGTTTAGAAACGGGGCTCCGAAGGCATTTTGAGCAACACGGTGCATATGAGATGTTCCAAGAGCTGAAACTAGTTTTTCAAGCTCATGCCCGTGTCGAGATATATGAAGTCTCCGACAAGTTCTTTAGCTATAAGATGGAGGAGAACAGTTCTGTTAGTGAGCACATACTCAAAATGTCTAGGTTACACGGTCGTCTGACTTCACTTGGAGTCGAACTTCCGGATGATGCTATAATTGACAGAATCCTCCAGTCTCTCCCACCAAGCTACAAAGGTTTTGTGCTGAACTACAACATGCAAGAGATGGAGAAGACCATTCCCGAGTTGTACTCAATGCTCAAGTCTGCAGAAGTAGAAATCAAGAAAGAGCATCAAGTGTTGTTGGTCAACAAGACCACTAGTTTCAAGAAGGGCAAGGGTAAGAAGAACTTCAAGAAAGACGACAAAGCCGTTGCCGCGCCCGGTAATCCAGATACCGGGAAGAAGAAAAAGAATGGACCCAAGCCTGAGACTGAGTGCTTCTATTGCAAGGGAAAAGGTCACTGGAAGCGGAACTGCCCCAAATACTTAGCGGACAAGAAGGCCGACAACGTTAAAGGTATATGTGATATACATGTTATTGATGTGTACCTTACCAGCCCTCGTAGTAGCTCCTGGGTATTTGATACCGGTGCTGTTGCTCACATTTGCAATTCAAAGCAGGAACTGCGGAATAAGCGGAGACTGGCTAAGGACGAGGTGACGATGCGCGTCGGGAATGGCTCCAAGGTCGATGTGATCACCGTCGGCACGCTGCCTCTACATCTACCGTCGGGATTAGTTTTAAACCTTAATAATTGTTATTTAGTACCAGCTTTGAGCATGAATATTGTATCAGGGTCTTGCTTAATGCGAGACGGCTACTCATTTAAGTCAGAGAATAATGGTTGTTCTATTTATATGAGTGATATGTTTTATGGTCATGCTCCGCTGGTGAATGGTTTATTCTTGATGAATCTCGATCATGATGTTACACATATTCATAGTGTGAGTACCAAAAGATGCAAAGTTGATAATGATAGTCCCACATACTCGTGGCACTGCCGCCTTGGTCATATCGGTGTTAAGCGCATGAAGAAGCTCCATACTGATGGACTATTAGAGTCTCTTGACTTTGAATCATTTGACACATGCGAACCGTGCCTCATGGGCAAGATGACTAAGACTCCATTCTCAGGAATAATGGAGAGAGCAACCGACTTATTGGAAATAATACATACTGATGTGTGTGGTCCAATGAATGTTGAAGCTCGCGTTGGCTATCATTATGTTCTCACTCTCACCGATGATTTGAGTAGGTATGGGTATATCTACTTGATGAAGCACAAATCTGAGACGTTTGAAAAGTTCAAGGAATTTTAGAGTGAGGTCGAGAATCAACGTGCCAGAAAAATTAAGTGTCTACGATCTGATCGTGGAGGAGAATATTTGAGTCACGAGTTTGGCACACACCTAAGGAAGTGTGGAATCGTTTCACAACTGACGCCGCCTGGCACACTGATGTCCGTTATGCTACTGCACAAAAGACCTTCCGGTGGCGCGAGAAATGGGCACGTTGACGGCACCAGGAATCCTTCTGCATTGGTATTCCCTCGATGCGGAGAGGATGATGTAGCACAACGGAGGTAAGTATTTCCCTCAGTTTGAGAACCAAGGTATCAATCCGGCGGAGGAGTATCTCAAGATCCTACACAAACACAAAAACTTGCACCCAACGCTATGAAGGGGTTGTCAATCCCTTATAGATTGTTTGCCAAGTGAGAACTGAAAGCAACAAAGTAAGAAAGCAAAGTAAAAGCGGAGTTGCAAATGATGGATGTGAATAGACCCCGGGGCCGTAGTGTTTACTAGTGGCTTCTCTCATGAAAGCAAGCAGACGGTGGGTGACCAAATTAGTGTCGAGCAATTGATAGAACTGTGCAGAGTCGTGACGATATCTATGCAATGATTATTTCTATAGGCATCATGTCCGAAACAACTAGACCGATACTTTCTGCATCTACTACTATTACTCCACACGTCGACCGCTATCCAGCATGCATCTAGTGTATTAAGTCCATAAGAACAGAGTAACGCCTTAAGCAAGATGACATGATGTAGAGGGATAATCTCAAACCAATGATAAAACCCCATCTTTTTACCCTTGATGGCAACTGCTTGATGTGTGCCTTGTTGCCCCTACTGTCACTGGGAAAGGTCACCACATGGCAGAACCCAAAACCAAGCACTTCTCCCATTGCAAGAATCATAGATCTAGTTGTCCAAACAAAACCCAAGACTCGGAGAGACTTACAAGGATATCAAATCATGCATATAAGAAATCAGCAAAGACTCAAATATATATCATAGATAATATGATCACAAGTCCACAATTCATCGGATCTCGACAAACACACCGCCAAAGAAGATTACATCGGATAGATCTCCATGAAGATCATGGAGAACTTTGAATTGAAGATCCAAGAGAGAGAAGAAGCCATCTAGCTACTAACTACGGACCCATAGGTCTGAAGTGAACTACTCACGAGTCATTGGAAGGGCGAGGATGATGATGAAGAAGCCCTCCAAGTCCAAAGTCCCCTCCGGCAGGGTGCCGGGAAGGGTCTCCAGATGAGATCTCGCGGAAACGGAAGCTTGCAGAGGCGGAAAAGTATTTTCGAGGCTCCCCTGATTTTTTTGCGGAATATTTGGGAATTTATAGGCCAAATACCTAGGTCAGGGGGTGGCCAGGGAGGCCACAAGCCTGCCCACCGCCGCCTCCCCTGGTGGCGGAGTGGGGGCTTGTGGGCTCCCTCGAGCCCACCTGGCTTGGGCCAAAAGCCCCCTGGACTTCTTCCGTTCGGGAAAAAATTATTTCGGGGTTTTTCTTCCGTTTGGACTCCGTTCCAAAATCAGATCTGAAAAGAGTCAAAAACACGGAAAAAACAGGAACTTGCACTTGGCACTGAATTAATAAGTTAGTCCCAAAAATATATAAAAAGGTACATAAAACATACAAAGAAGGCAAAATAAGAGCGTGAAAACATCAAAAATTATAGATACATTTGAGACATATCAAGCATCCCCAAGCTTAACTCCTCCTCGTCCTCGAGTAGGGAAGTGATAAGAATGAATTTTTGATGCTTTCATGCTACCTAGCATAGGTGTCCTTTATAATTCCTCTTATGTGACGTGAATGTTCAGATCCATTAGATTCAAAACAATAGTTTGCTATTGACGACAATAATAATTCAAGCAAACTAGCAAAGTAATCACGAACTTTCAAAATAACAAGGCCAAAAGAAAGTTATCCCTACAAAAGCATATAGTCTGGCTATGCTCTATCATCATTGTACAACGAATTTAAATCATGCACAACCCCGGTATTGGCCAAGTAATTGTTTCAGACCTTTACTTTCTCAAACTTTTTCAACTCTCACGCAATACATGAGCTTGAGCCATGGTTATAGCACTATAGATGGTGTGGAATGTGGTGGAGGTTGCAAGACAAAAAGGAGAAGATAGTCACATTAACTAGGCATATCAATGAGCTGTGGAGATGCTCATCAATATATATCAATGTGAATGAGTAGGGATTGCCATACAAATGATGCACTAGAGCTACAATTATGTGAAAGCTCTTAAAGTAAACTAGTGGGTGTGCATCCAACTTGCGTGCTCACGAAGACCTAAGGCAATTTTGAGGAAGCCTATCATTGGAATATACAAGCCAAGTTATATAATGAAAATTTCCCACTAGGTATATGGTGGTGACAAAACGAGAGACTCTCAATCATGAAGATCATGGTGCTTAATATGCACAAGTGTGGAAAAAGTGGTAGCATTGTCCCTTCTCTCTTTTTCTCTCATTTTTTTTATTTTTTTGGTGGGTTCTTTGGCCTCTTTTTTTGTTGGGCTTCTTTGGCCTCATTTATTTCCTCACATGGGACAATGCTCCATTGATGATGATCATCACACTTTCAACTCAAAACTTAAAGCAACTATGACTCTATATGGAATGCCTTCGGTAGTGTACCGTGGCAATGATCTAGCATGGCATATACATCAATGGAAACATCATGCTAGCTATCTTACAATCATGCAAAGGCAAAGTAGACGTGGTGGCACATGTCATGGTGGTAGTTGCATGGCAATATATCTCAGAATGACTTTTGAAAAAGCCATAGTAGGTAGGTATGGTGGCTGTTTTGAGGGAGGCTAATGGTGGGTTTTGTGCACCGGCGAAAGTTGCACGGCACTAAGAAGATGGTGATGGTGAACGGTGAAAGTGCATCTAAACCATGGAATAAACATTAGTCATGAAGAACTCATATACTTTTTACAAAAGTTTTATTAGTAATCGAAACAAAGCATTCAACGCATACTCCTAGGGGAAGGGTTGGTAGGTATAAACCATCGCGCGATACCGACCACCACGCAAAGGATGACAATCAATATACTAATCATGCTCAGATTTCATCACATAGCTGTTCACCATACGTGCATGCTACGGGAATCACTAACTTCAACACAAGTATTTCTAGATCCACAACACCTTACTAGCATGACTTCAATATTACCATAACCACAACTCAAAACTAATTGAGATGAATCAAACTTCTCTAACTATTCAATGCACATGAAGGTGGAAGTTTTCGTATCCCTTTGGATAACTACCCCTTTTGAGACTACTTTCAAAGCATAGATCAACTACCAAGCCACGCACCGCTGTGCTCTAAAAGATATAAGTGAAGCACATAGAGCAAAAGTATCTAGCTCAAAAGATATAAGTGAAGCACATGTCAGCTGAATTGTCTACCAAAAGATATAAGTGAAGCTCGACAAAATCACGGTGTGTGCATGTATCTCTCTCTAGGTGTGCAGCAAGCATGATTGTGACACAACAAAAATAAAAGACTCCTACGATACAAGACGCTCCAAGCAAAAACACATAACATGTGGTGAATAAAAATATAGCCCCAAGTAACGTTACCGATGGATTGAAGACGAGAGAGGGGATGCCTTCCCGGGGCATCCCCAAGCTTAGGCTTTTACGGCATCCTTGAATCTCTTGGGTGCCTTGGGCATCCCCATGATTGAGATCTTGCCACTCTTTATCTCTTTGTCCATAAGAACTTCACCCAAAACTTGAAAACTTCACAACACGAAACTTAAACAGAAACTCGTGATAACATTAGTACAAGAAAGCAAACCACCACTTCCTTAGGTACTATAGCAAACTTAAATTCTACTTGTGCTGATGTTGGATTACTGTACTTTCAATCTTCCATGGCTAATACCCCCCGATACTATCCATAGTTTCATCAAAATAAGCAACCAACATAACAAAAACAGAATCTGTTAACAGCAGACCAGTCTGTAGCAATCTGTATGTTTCGTATACCTCTAGTACTTCAAGAATTCTGAACAATTACGACAGTCTGAAGAATTTGCATAGCAATCATCAGGAAAAATAATCAACTCAAGCTCTTACAGAAAAATATGAAAATTCTTTTCGTGAGCAGAAAGTTTCTGTCTTTTCCAGCATGACCAAACGATCATCCCTAAGACTAATCATAACGGTTTTACTTGGCACAAACGCAAAAAAGAAACACAAAAAACACAATCATAACAGAATTATGAAAGTGTGGAAAACACAAAACAGAAAGAAAAAGGATAGATTCGTTGGGTTGCCTCCCAACAAGCGCTATTGTTTAACGCCCTTCGCTAGGCATAAGGTGATGGAATCTAAGTCTAACATACTTCCTATGCATAGGCATTTTATATGAAAACAAATTGGCAAGACAACCAATAGTTACCAAATGCAAGGAAGAAGAAAGAGACAATAGCACTCTCAACATAACGAGAGGTAATTTGGTAACATGAAAGTTTCTACCGAAATATTTTCCTCTCTCATAGCAATTACATGTGGGATCATATTCGAATTCAACAATGTAACTATCACAAAGGATATTCTTTTCATGATCCACATGCATGCAAAGTTGAAGCTCTTCAAAAATAGTGGGATTGTCATCAACCAAAGTCATGACTTCTCCAAACCCACTTTCAACAATATTGCAAATATCATATTCATCATGAGGCTTAAACAAATTTGCAAGATCATAAGAAAAATCATCGCCCCACTCATGATCATTGCAACAAGTAGTGGACATAGCAAAACTAGCATCCCCAAGCTTAGGGTTTTGCATATTTTTAGCATGATTGTCACTAATAGAATTTATAGTGAAACCATTGCAATCATGCTTTTTATCCAAGGAGCCCTTGTGAATCATTTTGTAAATTTCTTCCTCACAATTTTCAGATTCACGCATCTCAAGCAACACTCCATAAAGATAGTCAAGTGCAGTCAACTTACTAGCAATTGGATCAACATAACTGGATCTCTTAAAGAGATTAGCAAGTGGATGAGGATCCATATCACTAGATTTTCAGCAAGCGAAGATGCAAGCATATTGAAGGCACATGACACACAAGCGAACAGAAAGCAAGCGAGAGAAAAGGGCGAACGAGAAAGTCAAATGAAAAAAAGGCAAACGAAAAAGGCAAAAGAAAACGGCAAAGGAGAAAGGCAAATGTGAAGTGGGGGAGAGGAAAACGAGAGGCAACTGGCAGAAAAGGTAAATGCAAGAGATGAGTTTGTGACACCTACTTGGATAGATCTTGACTTGATCTCTCCTCCCCGGCAACGGCGCCAGAAATCCTTCTGCTACTGCGACAACAGACCTTCCCTGGCAACGGCGCCAGGAATCCTGCTTCTACAGCTACGCCTATAGGGACTTCCTTGGCAAATATGCAAAGGATTTCCCCGCGGCCTTGGAGCCTTGCGTTGGTGTTCCCTTGAAGAGGAAAGGGTGATGTAGCACAACGGTGGTAAGTATTTCCCTCAGTTTGAGAACCAAGGTATCAATCCAGTAGGAGGAGCGTTCAAGTCACAAGTACCTGCAAAAACACAAAGAGCCTGCACCCAACGCTATGAAGGGGTTGTCAATCCCTTATAGATTGTTTGCAAAGTGAGAACTGAAAGCAACAAAGTAAACAAAGCAAAGTAAAAGTGAAAGTGGAGACGATAGTTGTGAATAAACCCGGGGGCCGTAGTGTTCACTAGTGGCTTCTCTCATGAAAGCAAGTAGACGGTGGGTGAACGAATTACTGTTGAGCAATTGATAGAACCGCGCAAAGTCGTGACGTTATCTAAGGCAATGATTATATCTATAGGCATCACTTCCAAAACAAGTAGACTGATACTTTCTGCATCTACTACTATTACTCCACACGTCGATCGCTATCCAGCATGCATCTAGTGTATTAAGTCGAAAAGAACAGAGTAACGCCTTAAGAAAGATGACATGATGTAGATGGACAATCTCATATCTACGATAAAATCCCATCTTGTTACCCTTGATGGAAACAACATGATGCGTGCCTTGCTGCCCCTTCTGTCACTAGGAAAGGTCACCACACGGTATGAACCCAAAGCCAAGCACTTCTCCCATTGCAAGAATCATAGATCTAGTTGGCCAAACAAAACCCAAGACTCGGAGAGACTTACAAGGATATCAAATCATGCATATAAGAAATCAGCAAAGACTTAAATATAATTCATAGATAATCTGATCACAAATCCACAATTCATCGGATCTCGACAAACACACCACCAAAGAGGATTACATCGGATAGATCTCCATGAAGATCATGGAGAACTTTGTATTGAAGATCCAAGAGAGAGAAGAAGCCATCTAGATACTAACTACGGACCCGTAGGTCTGAAGTGGACTACTCACGAGTCATTGGAGAGGCGATGATGTTGATGTAGAAGCCCTCCAACTCCAAAGTCCCCTCCGGCAGGGCACCGGGAATGGTCTCCAGATGAGATATCGCGGAAACGGAAGTTTGCGGCGGTGGAAAAGTGTTTTCGTGGATGCCCTAATTTTTTCCGCGATTTTAGGGAATTTATAGGCCAAAGATCTAGGGCAGGGGAGCGCCAGGGAGGCCACAAGCCTGGTTGCCGCGGGCCCCCTGGCCGCGGCAACAGGGCTTGTGGGCTCCCTGTGGGCCCCCTGCCTTGGCCCTCAAGCCTCCCGATCTTCTTCTATTCTGGAAAAAATTATTTCGGGGATTTTATTCCGTTTGGACTCTGTTCCAAAATCAGATCTGAAAAGAGTCAAAAACACAGAAAAAACAGGAACTGGCACTTGGCACTGAATTAATAAGTTAGTCCCAAAAAAGATATAAAAGGTATATAAAACATCGAAAGTTGAGAAGATAACAACATGAAACCATCAAAAATTATAGATACGTTTGAGACGTATCATATCTCCCCAACAAGCAATTCATACTTTATCTTGACACGAGGAATAGGGCATTCAAAGCTCCCAATAAGAATCGATGAAGTCTTTTCAATAGCAATGATGCAATGTACTCGATATTGTTTCTTCGGAAAGTGCACCGTATGCTCGTTACCGTTGACATGGAAAGTGACATTGCCTTTGTTGCAATCTATAACAGCCCCTGCAGTGTTTAAAAAGGGTCTTCCTAGGATGACGGCCATGGCATCGTCCTCGGGAATATCCAAGATAACAAAGTCTGTTAAGATAGTGGTGTTAGCAACCACAACAGGCACATCCTCGCAAATGCCGATAGGGAAAGCAGTTGATTTGTCGGCCATTTGCAGAGAGATTTTAGTGGGTGTCAACTTATCCAGTTCAAGTCTATGATAAAGAGAGAGAGGCATAACACTAACACTGGCTCCAAGGTCGCATAACGCAGTTCTAACGTAGTTGCCTTTAATGGAGCAAGGTATAGTGGGCACACCGGGATCACCTAGTTTCTTCGGAGTTCCACCCTTGAAAGTGTAATTAGAGAGCATGGCGGAGATCTCAAGATCAGGTATCCTCCTCTTATTAGTCACAATATATTTCATGTACTTAGCATACGGAGACATCTTGAGCATATCAGTCAAACGCATCTGTAGAAAGACAGGTCTGATCATTTCAACGAAGAGCTCAAAATCCTCATCATCCTTTTTCTTGGATGGTTTGGGAGGAAAGGGCATAGGTTTATGAACCCATGGTTCCCTTTCTTTACTGTGCTTCCTAGCAGCGAAGTCATTCTTATCGTATCTCCTAGTCTTAGGCTGTGGGTTATCAAGATCAACACTAGGTTCAATCTCCACATCCTTATCATTGCTAGGTTGAGCATCTTCATGAACATCACTATTGATATTATCATTAGGCTCATGTTCATCACTAGATTGTGTTTCAGCATCAGAGATAGAGGCATCGTTTGGACTCTCAGGTGTAGCAGCAACAGGGTTGCTAGCATGCAGGTTCCTATCATCTTTCTTCTTCTTTCCAGGATGACTAGGTGCATCAGTGCTAACCCCTTGAGAATCTTGTTCAATTCTCTTCGGATGACCCTCAGGATACAGAGGTTCCCGGGTCATTCTACCACCTCTAGTGACGACTCTGACAGAATTGTCATTCAACTCATTGAGCAAGTCATTCTGAGTTTTAAGTACTTGTTCTACTTGAGTAGTAACCATAGAGGCATGTTTACTCAAAAGTGTAAGATCATTGCATTTCTGTCCACACAAGCACTTAAATGACTAAGCATACGAGTATTCTTTTCCAATTGTCTGCTAACATAATCATTGAAACTCTGTTGTTTGGCAACAAAGTTATAAAATTCATCCATGCATAAGCTAGCAGGTTTATCAAAAGGAATATCACTTTACGCAGAGAATTTACTTCTACTACCGGTATCGGGTTATCGAGACCATGGATCTCTTCGATAGGTGGTAGATTTTTGACATCTTCAGATTTAATGCCTTTCTTTCGCATAGATTTCTTGGCTTCTTGCATATCTTCAGGACTGAGGAATATAATACCTCTTTTCTTCGGAGTTGGCTTAGGAGGTGGTTCGGGAATAGTCCAAGCATTCTCATTGCACAAGATGTTGTTCAATAGAATCTCAGCTTGTTCTACAGTTCGTTCCCTAAAAATACTACCGGCACAACTATCTAAGTGGTCTTTGGAAGCATCGGTAAGTCCATTATAGAAGATATCAAGTATTTCATTCTTCTCAAGAGGGTGATCAGGCAAATCATTCAGTAGCTGGATGAGCCTCCCCCAAGCTTGTGGGAGACTCTCTTCTTCAGCTTGAGCAAAGTAGTATATTTCCTGCAAGGCAGCTTGCTTCTTATGGGCGGGGAAATATTTTTCAAAGAAGTAGTAGACCATATCCTGGGGACTACGCACACAACCAGGAGCAAGAGAAGTGAACCAAGTCTTAGCATCATCCTTTAGCGAGAAAGGAAACAGCTTGAGCATATAGTAGTGGCTGATCTTTTCCTCACTAGTGAATAGGGTGGCTATATCGTGCAGTTTGGTAAGATGGGCTACAACCGTTTCAGACTCGTAACCGTGAAAAGGATCAGATTCGACCAGAGTGATTAACTCAGGGTCGACAGAGAATTCATAATCCTTATCGGTCACAAAGATAGGCGAAGTAGCAAACTTCGGGTTGTATTTCATCCTAGCATTCAGAGATTTTTCTTTCCACTTGCGCAGAAGTTTCTCAACATCATAGCTATCCTTACACGCTAGAAAATCCTCAGCTATCTCTCCCTCCATAACACATCGCGTATCAGGCATGACAGGCAATTCAGGCATAGTAGCAGGTTCTACTTCAATAGTATCAGCAGTCTTAGAAGGATCATCACATCTAGCAGCAACTCTAGCAATATGTGCATCAAGGGCACGTAGTGGCAAAGCAGTATCAGGCATAGCATCATCAGGCATAGTATCTAGCATAGCATCATCAGGCATAGTATCAAGCATAGCATCATAAGGCATAGTATCAAGCATAGCATCATCAGGCATAGTATCAAGCATAGCATCATCATAACCATCATGGACAGTAGAAGTAGCATCATCAAGCACAGACGACATATCAATATTTCTAGCAGGAGGCGAAGTCGCAAACTTACTCAAAACTGAAGGTGAATCAAGTGTAGAGCTAGATGGCAATTCCTTACCTCTCTTAGTAGTGGAAGGCAGGATTTTGGTTCTTGGATCTTTTGGATTCCTCATAGTGATCAGCAGACGTCAATCCCAAGTGACTCAGAGAATATAGTTGTGCCTCCCCGGCAATGGTGCCAGAAAAAGCCTTGATGTCCCACAAGCGTATGGGATCACAGCAGTTTTCGAGGGCAGAGTATTCAACCCAAATTTTTTGGTTCGCACAACGGGAAGCGAAAGAATATTCTCAAGTATTAGCAGCTGAATGCGTCAGATTCAACCACACCTGAAAGATTAGTGTGTGCAAGCAAAGTATCAGTAGCAAAGTAGTATGATAGCAACGGTGCCAGAAACGATCTGGTGACAAGGCAGACTATTCCTAACTGTTGTATCAATGGCGCCAGCACGTTGACGGGGGATTATACTTAAGAAGAATGCTTCCCCGGCTACGGCTCCAGAAAAGTCTTGCAACAAGTAGCAGCGAAGTGGCAAGGAACAATAGTAGCAGCAGCAGCAAAGTAACAAGTAACAGCAGCAACAAAGTGGCCCAATCCCTTTTGTAGCAAGGGACAAGCCTAGACAAAGTAACGTAGCGAGGACCAGTAGTAAAAGACTCGTAGACAGTGAATCGGTGATGGATGAGTATGACGGATGTGATTCATCATGTAACAGCTATAACACGGAGAGATATGTAACTAGCTCCCGTTCATCAATCTAATGTACGCATGTATTCCGTATGTAGTCATACGTGCTTAGGGAAAAGAACTTGCATGACATCTATTGTCCATCCCTCCCGTGGCAGCGAGGTCCTAATGGAAACTACGGGATATTAAGTTTCTCCTTTTAATAAAGAACCGGACCAACGCATTAACACGCGGTGAATACATGAACTCCTCATACTATTGTCATCTCCGGGAGTGGTTCCGGCTATTGTCACTCCGGGGTTGCCGGGTCATAACACATAGTAGGTGACTACAACTTGCAAGATAGGATCTAAAACACACATATATTGGTGACAACATAATAGGTTCAGATCTGAAATCATGGCACTCGGGCCCTAGTGACAAGCATTAAGCATAGCCAAGTAGTAGCAACATCAATCTAGAACATAGTGGATACTAGGGATCAATCCCCGTCAAGAACTAACTCGATTACATGATAGATATCATCCAACTCATCACTTTCCAGCAAGCCTACGATGAGATTACTCATGAACGATGAAGAGCATCATGGAATTGTCGATGGAGAAAGGTTGATGATGACGATGGCGACGATTCCCCTCTCCGGAGCCCGAAACGGACTCCAGATCAGCCCTCCAGATGAAGAATTGGATGTGGCAGCGCCTCCGTATCGCAAAACGCGATGAAACCTTGTCTCTGCTTTTTTTTCCAGGCGAAACGGAAGATATGTAGGCGAGTTTGAGGGCGGTGGTGCCATGTGGGCCCCACAAGCCTGCACGGCGCGACCATAGGGTGTGGCCGCGGCCTGTGGGCTTGTGGCCCACTAGCATGCCCCCTCAGGTGGATCTTTGCGAATTCATTTTTCTTTTATTCCAGAAAAAATCTCTGTAAATTTTTAGGACATTCCGAGAACTTTTATTTCTGCACAAAAACAACTCCATGACAATTCTGCTGAAAACAACGTCAGTCCGGGTTAGTTCCATTCAAATCATGCAAATTAGATTCCAAAACAAGGGCAAAAGAGTTTGGAAAAGTAGATACGACGGAGACGTATCAGTACGCATGGGCTCCACCTCTGCAAACTTGGTGAATTTGTCGATGGTGACGTAGAGGTAACGGAAGCCGTCCGCCGCCCATGGGAAGGGCCCGAGTATATCCAGCCCCCAAACCGTGAAGGGCCAGGAGATCGGGATGGTCTTGAGGCCTTGCGCGGGCTGGTGGATCTGCTTGGCGTGGAATTGGCAGGCCTCGCAAGACCGAACCAACTCGGTGGCGTCGTCCAACGCCGTATGCTAGGAGAAGCCTGACGTGAACGCTTTATCTGTGAGCGTGCGTGAAGAGGAGTGATACCCGCAGTCTCCTCCGTGGATGTCGGCCAGTAGTTCGTGCCCCTCCTCCGTGGAAATGCACCACAGCGCGATGTCGTTTGGGCGCCTATGGTAGAAATCGCCGTCCCGTAAGCAGTAGGCCGAGGCTTATCGTGCTACTCGCTCCGCCTCCTCCTCCTTCTCTGGCAAGGTGTTGTGGAGTAGGTACGCCCCTAGTTTCTGCATCCAATCATCGGCCTGCGGCTCCAGGGCCATGAGCAGTCGAGCCCCCGAGGTGTGGCCGCAATCCGGAGCCCCCAAGAGCGGTGCCGGGGGGAGCTCCTCTCTGCGTGGCACCGAGTCCTCGAGTGTTGGCATTGCGGAAGGCTTGAAGAGTCGCTCATTGAAGCCGCGTGGCTCTTGAGCCTCCGACGCGAAGCTCTTTTGGCAATGTTGTCCGCCTCCCTGTTCTTGCCACACGGGACGTGCTGCAGCTCCAGGCCCTGAAAACACTTCTCAATCTTACGTACCTCTTACAGATACACTCCCATGTGCTCGTCCATGGGCGTGTACTCTTTGTTAGAGAAGTTGACGAGAACCTGGGAGTCGCCCATCATGGCGAGGCACCAGATCCCAAAGGCCGCCGCCGCCTTGAGGCCGGCGATGAGGCCCTCGTACTCTGCTATGTTGTTGGATACCTTTTTCCACACGCTGGAAGTAGAGCTGCACGGCGTAGCGGAGTTGTCTCCCGTCGGGGACGTGACCATGACTCCAGCCCTTGCTCCTCCGCGTGTGAAGGCTCCATTGAAATGCATGGTCCATCCCTCGGGTGCATCCTCATCGGGGGCGAGGGACTGGCTCCCTTCCTGCCCTCGATCCTATGCGTTCGTCCACTCTGCCATGAAGTCAGTCAAAGCCGCTCCCTTTATGACCCTGGCCATGCTGAATTCGATGTTGAAGGCCTGAAGCTCGATGTTCCATTCGACAACCCTTCCCACCACATTTGGGTTTTGCAGGATATTCTCCAAGGGGTAGGCAGATATGACCTTGATTGGGTGCCCCTGAAAGTAGTGGCGCACCTTGCGTGAAGCGACGAGGAGCGCCAGAATGAGTTTTTGCTGCATGGGATAACGCGAGCGCCCATCCCGTAGTACCATGTTGACAAAGTATATCGGGTGCTCGATGAGGATGCGCCCCAGGGGCTTCATGCTCCCCGGCAAGCTTGGGAGGCTCGGGCGTCCCACGATCCGGAGGAGGGGTTGGGGCCTCAGGAGAACTAGACATCTCACGGCCCGACCCTGCAACCTGAGCCTCAGGTTCCTCTACAAGTGGGGGAATCGGAGCTCGTGAGTCGTGTGAGCCCCTAGGCCCCGCGGGTGGGGGCCCGTCGGGGTTCTCCGAAGTGGCGCCCCTGTTGGTTCTCTCCTCCCTTACTGCCACCAACGCGGTGCTGGCGGAGTGGGGGTGTCAGCAAGGTATAGAAGTAGAGGCTCCCGTGGGCAGTGCGCCACCATGACCAACGGGCTTGTGAGGTACTGCTTGAGCTCGTCGAAGGCTGCGTCAGCCTCCGGGGTCCATTCGAATGACCCCTTTCTTTTCATGATCTTGAAGAAAGGCAGGGCCCGCTCGCCGAGCTTGGAGATGAAACGACCGAGGGATGTAACACACCCCGCCAACTTCTACATATCCTTAAGGGTTGTGGGCTCTCTCATCTTGTTTATGGTGTTGACCTTCACCGGGTTTTCCTTGATCCCCCTGTGCGACACGAGGAAACCGAGAAGTTTGCCTGATGGGACCCCAAAGAAGCACTTCTCGGGGTTGAGCTTCAGGTTGACCTCTCTTAGGGTGGCGAAAGTCTCCTCCAGGTCCTCCACTAGGATCTTTGCTTGCCTTGACTTGACCACGATGTCGTTGATGTAGGCCTCTGCGTTCCTCCCGAGCTGCGGTCCTAGAGCGATATGCATCAACCGCTGGAAGGTCGCCCAACGTTCCACAGCCCGAAGGGCATGCACTCGTAGCAGTATACCCCACATGGAGAGAGGAAGGCTGTCTTCTCAACGTCCTCCACCGCCATCTTGATCTGGTAGTAACCCGAGAATGCATCCAGGAAGCACAGGAGGTCGCACTCTGTGGTGGAGTCTACGATCTGGTCGATGCGTGGTAGCAAGAACGGGTCCTAAGGGCAAGCCTTGTTGAGACTCATGAAGTCGACGCACATGTGCTCCTTCCCGCACTTATTTGGGATGACCAACGGGTTGGCCACCCACTCCGTGTAGCGCACCTCTTGAATAACCCCTGCATCCTTCAATTTGGGGACCTCCTGAGTGATGAACGCATGCTTCTTCGGGGCTTGCCTTCTTGCTCTCTGCTTCACCGGGCGCGCGTTCGAGCACACCATGAGGTGGTGCTTGATGACGTCCCTCAGGACCCCCACCGGGTCGGAGGCTGTAAGTGCATCTAGTGCCCCTTAGTGACTTTTGTGGTTTGAAGACTTATAGGTTAAGGGACTAACATGTTTGTGAATGAACACAGGTTCTATCAGTCGCTCAGGAGTTTGAGTTATCCGATGAATATCGACCCCTAAAATGAATATCTTCGGGTGAAGACTTTGGTCCTTCCTTAAAGACTTTGATCGCAAAGAAATTGCAAATAAATTTATATTCCTCATGAAGATATTGAAGATGAGGAATTCGGTGCGTCCTGAAGAAAATAGTCTGAAGACTTTGAAGCGTGAAGATTTATTCTTTCTGTTTCATTTTCTTTACTCTTGAGTCATAGGAACACTGTACTGTTAAAGGGGGTCGAGGTAAAACTACGGAATGACTTTCCTCATGACTCTCAACCTAAGCCTAAATCTACCAAAGCCTCAAAGTGAGGAATATGAGAGACATGATGACTTTCACAGTTGAAAGTTCCGACCGTTGCCGTGCCACGCGCCACCTCACTGATCTTATCCACCCAACAGTCACATTATTTAAGGGTATTTATGTCAAATCATGTCGGGATGCTCCCAGGCTATAAATAGCCGCCCCCATAACCACCTGGTGGTTGGCTGCTCCAAGAGAAACTAACACTTGTAATTTAGAGCAAACGAAATTCCTCCGAGTCTTCGAGAGAAAATAATCAAGTGAGTAAATACCCCAAACACCGAACCCCAAACCAAAAACTACATGATTGAGCATCACTGAAGAAGTCGTTCCTGTGTGGACCTGAAGCCTGTTACCTTTGAGACTGTGCATCCTCCAGACGGTTAGGTGTCATGGTCTAGAGCATCCAGCAGTCAATTGTGGATCGTCGGGTGACCGAGTTTGTGAGGGTTTGGCAGTCTGCCCTGAAGACTTACCACGAGTGTTGGGCTAGGACTGTGTGTCCTTAGCTCAAGGAGAATACGGTAGGGACTGTGTGTCCTTTGGTTTCAATACCAAGCCGCTCCAAACCAGACGTACAATTGTCCCAGCAGTTGGAACTGGTTCATCAACTACTTTCTTCATCGAGCTACGGGTTCTATTTCTTTAACTCTTTCATTTCCTCATATTGTATGTTGAATACTTTCATTTGTGCGGTTTGAATAATTTGTCTGAAGACTTTCTCTGAATTTCCTCAACCTCAAAATTTTCACTTGAGTTAATCTTCACCCGCGTACTCTGTACTTGCGAACTGTGCAAAACGAACCTCGTAAACTTCATCGGGTATTCTGTTGTAGTCGTTTTTGCACTCTGATCCTGCGTTATTTCCACTGCACTTAATTCATCAGTGAGGACTTTCGTCACAAGGAATTTTCTCAATTATGAAATTCTAAAAATCACCTATTCACCCCCGTCTAGTTGATATAACACACTTTCAATTGGTATCAGAGCAAGGTACTCCCTTGTTCTGTGTGATTTTGGTTTAACCACCTCGAGTTTTAGTTATGTCGACCGCAAGTATGATCAAGGTTACTGCAGGATGTCCTACCTTCGAAGGAAAGGACTTTCCCTACTGGCATACCAAGATGCAGATGCATCTTCAGGCTATTGACAATGATCTCTGGTATATTGTGGAAAATGGTATTCCCTCCATCGCTGCTACTGTCTCTCCCGTTGACGTGAAGAAGTTCAAGCAACTTGACTCACAAGCAAATAATATCATCTGTGGCCATCTGAGTAAATGTCAGTATGGAAGGGTGAGTGCTTTGGGCACATCTAAGCTTATCTGGGATAGGCTATCCAAAGTCAAGGAGGGACTCTCAACACAACGTGACTCTCGTGTTGATGTTCTTCGCAATCGCTTCAAGAGGCTTAACAATGAAAGCTGCCAAGATACCTTTGATCGCCTCACTGACATCTCAAATGAACTGCAAGCACTGGGAGCTAGAGACATCACTGACCATGAAGTTGTAAAGAAACTGCTAAGATCTCTTGATCCGTCATTTGATACACTGGTTCTGATATTCAAGACCGAAGAGACTACAAAATGCTTGATCCTGCCGATATACTCGAGAGACTCAATACTCATGAATTCCAACAAGAAGAAAAGAGAGAACTATATGGACCAAGCTACTCAAGACCTCATGCGCTGAAGGCTAAGGCTATTTCCTCATCTGAAGAAGAAGACTCAGATTACAACATTGGTGATCCTAAAGAACTGGGATAGGAACTTGCTATGCTCGTGAGGAAATTCCAGAACTTCACAAGGCATGGCCAGTTCGGTAAATCTTTAAGAAGAGATATGAGGAAATCAGAATCTTCATCTGAGGCCTACAAGAAAAGAACCTGCCACAAATGCAAGAAATCTGGTCACTACATTGCTGACTGTCCTCGCTGGGTGAAGGAATCAAAGAAGAAGAAATAGAAGGATGAAAGTTCTGATGACTCGAAGAAAA
Source organism: Hordeum vulgare subsp. vulgare (assembly GCF_904849725.1). Classification (NCBI taxonomy): domain Eukaryota; kingdom Viridiplantae; phylum Streptophyta; class Magnoliopsida; order Poales; family Poaceae; genus Hordeum; species Hordeum vulgare. The sequence continues at coordinate 139,456,982 of NC_058522.1, forward strand.
AGAAGAAACCTTCAAAGTCCTCATCCTCAAAGTCCCCATCGCACAAGAAAACCAGTTTCAGAAAGGCTCGGGCACTCATTGGCAAGGAAATGGATTCTGAAGAAGAATCTGAGGAATGTGATGAAGAGGAAGGTTCTGAAGAGGATTCCGAGTCTGGTGTGGCAAGTCTTGCACTGGCTACCACATTCGTTAGCAAGTCAATCTTCAACCTTGAAGAAAATGACAACGCTATCTATACTGATGAAAATGCTGATGACTTTGCTTCAACCTATTGCTTCATGGCAAAAGGTTCAAAGGTACCAAATCATACTTCCTCCTCTGATTCTAGTGACTGTGAACCTAATGATTATCAAAAACCCAGTTACTATAAACTTGCCAACATTTGCACTAAGCAACAAAGTGCCATTGAAAAGCTTCAAAAACTACTAGACAGAAGCGATGATCTGTTGAATGATGAAATGAATCGTACTCAAGTCCTCACTAAAGATGTGAAAAATCTTTAGTCTAGGTTTGATAGTCTTCAAGATCGTAATGACACACTTTTGGCCGATCATGAGAAACTTTCCTATGAATTTCTTCAAAGGAAGCTTGATCTTGAAAACTTGAAAATGTCTCATGATGATCTTCATATGGAAAATGATTCATTGCTTCCTAAACAAATCAGTACCGCTCAGGTTGAATTCATTCCACCATTTTTGAAATGCATCGAGCGTGCAACTGCAAATTCCTAACCAGAATCATCAAATGCTTCTATCGCTACAAATCCTTCAACTATTCCTGTGGTATCAAATTCTTCACTTGAAGAAACCACAAATGCTACTGACGAAAATGCAGGGCTGAAGGAATTGTATGTGACAGGCATAAACAAAAGTCTCAAAGGGCATCAAACCCTTTGCGATGTGCTCAAAAAGCAGATTTTGAATAGGAACCCGAGGAAAGAAGGAATTGCCTTCGAGAGGAAATTGAATGCTGATGGATCATACTGGAAACCTCAACAGCACCCCAAAACCTCATGTGTTGCTGCTAAAGGTCCTCCCGTCGATCCATCCACTCTTGCATGCTTTACATGTGAATTATCCTATTGCTAGGATGAGTCATTTGACTTCAACTATAAACTATTCAAAAATCAATCTGGTGAAGTATTCGCTCGATATGTTGGAACTAATTGCAGGAATGGACCACCCGTGAGGAAAATCTGGCTTCCCAAAAGTTGCTTGGAAAATCTTCAGGTGAATGTCCTCATGACACCACCTGTGAAGAACGAGAAACCCAGATCAATTTCCTCAGGTGGACCAAAGTCTTCACAAGGATCAAAATCCTCAAATAGTCAATACTATACTCGTACTCATGCTAATTCTTCTGATATGCAGGGAAATTAGAGGGGACATGAATATGAGCGTTATTCCACAAATTATGTTCGTAAGTCCTCAAAGAATTTTTTTGCCTATTCATTTGAGTACTCTAACCCCCCTACCGTGAAAAGAAGTGCTTTAGCTTCAATGCCTCTGTTCTCATATGGTGCTCGCAGGATGATGAAATATTTGCCACCCCTTCAAATGCGGGTGGTGAAGAAAATTGAACTAATCACTTCTGTAGGCGAGGTCTACAGATGAAAATCATCATCTGAAGAATTTGCTGGAGACCTGAGGAAAATGCTTGATTGGACGCAAGCTAAACTTGATGAAATGATAACATTTCACACGTCCTCAAATTTACTGTTTATGATGAAATTATTATGTGATGAAATTGATATCATATTCTTCAAGTCTGAGGTATATGAGATGGTAAGCTGTACTAATTCATCTGCAGGATGACAAACCCAAGAATACAGAGTGGGTTCTTGATAGTGGTCGCACAAACCACATGAGTGGTGATAAAAGCTTGTTGATGAATATGCCACTAACTCCATCACCACTGAAGCAAATCACTTAGGCTGATAAAGGTAAACGCAAGGTATTGGGACTTGGCAAAGTGGCTATCTCCAAGGACACACACATGGAGAAAGTCATGCTTGTCGAATCCGTTGGGTTTAACCTCATGTCAGTCTCAATGTTTTATGATCTTGATATGGTTGTTATCTTTGGAAAACATCATGGAATCTGACAAATCCGAAGTCTTCGAAGGCTTTAGGAGAGGAGATTTGTACATTCTTGATTTTTCCACATGTCCTCAACCAACCACATGCTTGTTAGCAAAAATCTCAGAAGGCTGGCTATGGCATCGACGTCTAGGTCATGCAGGCGCCCCTCCAATTCTACGATTTTGCTCGTAGAATCTAAGTTTCTACAATCCTGATAGTTATGATTCTATGATTCACGACCCCAGCAACCGAGCTCCGATCCGAATCAGAATCGTGATTCTAACAACTTTGTGCAGACATAAGGAAATTGCACACGCTGGCGAAGAAGAAGCATGTCATTGGCATCATATCCGTCAAATTCCTCAAGGACCATCTATGCGGTGCTTGTGAGTCTAGAAAAATAACTAGATCCAAACACCCCTCGAAGACTATCATGACTACTACTCGTCCATTTGAATTGCTTCATATGGATCTATTTGGACCTACTCATTATGCTACTCTAACCAATGCAACATCTTTATATGGCTTTGTCATCGTTGATGACTATTCTCGCTATACTTGGGTACACATCATTCTGTATAAAACTGAAGTGCAGGAAGTCTTCAAACAATTTTCTTCAACGGCCTCGACGAACTTCGGCATCAAGATCAAACACATCAGGAGTGATAATGGGACAAAATTCAAAAACACTAGTCTTGATGATTATCTTGATGAACTTGGTATTACTCACGAATTATCTGCTCCTTATACTCCTCAACAGAATGGCATTGTTGAACGCAAGAACATGACTCTGGTTGAAATGGCACGAACTATGCTTGAAGAATATCAAACTCCTCGTTGTTTCTGGCCTGAAGCAATCAACACTGCTTGCCACATCATCAACAGGGTATATCTTCACAAATTCCTCAAGAAAACCTCATATGAACTCCTCAATGACAAGAAACCCAATGTAAGTTATTTCAAAGTCTTTGGTGCAAAATGATGGATTAGATATCCTCACCATATCTCAAAGTTTGCACCTAAAGCACATGAGGGTTTTATGCTTGATTACGGAAAGGACTCACACACCTACAAAGTCTTCAACACCTATCACAACAAGGTTGTTGAAACTGTAGATGTGCGGTTCGATGAAACTAATGGCTCGCAAAGAGATCAACTACCTCCTGTGCTAGATAAACTATCTCCTGAGGAAGCCACCAAGCTCAAGGCTACTGAAGATATTATTCCTACTTAGGAACAACCCCGTGTTGAAGAACTCATCCCTAACACTGAGGAAATTCAAACTGGTGCACCTGAGGAAAATGCTACAGATCAAATTCCTCAGCCCAACCAAAGTCATCAACCAGCTCATCCGAGGATTGTGAATGAAGTGGAACTTGACAAAATCCTCAATGACATCAATGCGCCAGGTCCTCTCACTCGCTCAAAAGTTTCACATTTAGTTAACTTCTGTGGGCATTCCTCGTCTGTTTCTATCACAGAACCCTGAAAAGTTGATGAAGCCTTCATGGAACCTGAGTGGATTCAAGACATGCAAGATGAACTTCTTCAGTTCAAGTTAAATGGCGTGTGCGAACTCGTCAAACGACCAGATCCTCGCAAGCACAATATCATCTACACCATGTGGATCTACCAAAACAAGCAAGATGAGGATGGTCAGGTAGTGAGGAATAAGGCACGACTTGTAACCCAAGGCTACACATAGGTTGAAGGAATTGAATTCGATTAAACTTTTGCATCTGTTTCTAGACTTGAAGCTATTCGAATATTACTTGCTTATGCTAATCATCATAATATTACTCTGTATCAAATGGATGTGAAAAAGTGCATTCCTCAATGGTAAGCTTGAGGAAGAAGTATATGTTGCTCAGCCTCCAGGTTTTGAAGATCCGAAGCATCCATACAAAGTCTTCAGACTCAAAAAGGCACTCTATGGCCTCAAGCAAGCCCCTCGGGCATGGTATGATACTTTGAAAGAATTCCTCATGAAGAAAGGCTTCAAACCTGGTTCACTTGATCCTACTCTTTTCACAAAATCCTATGACAATGAACTATTTGTGTGCCAAATATATGTTGATTACATTATTTTTTGTTGTACTGACAAACATTACAGTGATGAATTTTCCTACATGATGAGTGAAGAATATCAAATGTCTATGATGGGGGAGCTGAAATTCTTCTTAGGTCTGCAAATTCGTCAACAACAGAATGGCATCTTCATATCTTAGGAGAAATACCTCAAGGATGTTTTGAGGAAATTCAATATGCATCAATGCAAATACGTCAAGATTCCTATGCCTACCAACGGCCACCTGTGCACCGACGAAAATGGTAAAGATTTCGATTAGCAGGTATATCGCTCTATGATTGGCTCTTTATTGTACCTATGTGCATCTAGGCCAGATATTATGCTTAGTGTTTGCATGTGTGCTCATTTTTAAGCAAAAACGAAGGAATCACACCATAAGGCTGTGAAACATATTCTTCGTTATTTAGTTCACACACCAACACTAGGATTATGGTACCCAAGGGATCAAATCTTCACCTTGTCGGATATTCTGATTCTGATTATGCTGGTGACCCTGTGGATCGCAAGTCAACATCAGGCACATGCCATTTCCTCGGAAGATCTTTAGTTTGCTGGTACTCAAAGAAGCATAACTATGTATCCCTCTCCACTGCCGAAGCTGAGTACATTGCTGCTGGATCTTACTGTGCTCAACTACTATGGATGAAGCAAACCCTCAGAGACTACGACATAAACATGAAGAATGTGCCCCTCTATTGTGACAATGAGAGTGCAATCAAGATCGCCTACAACCCAGTACAACACTCGAAGACCAAGCACATACATATTCATCATCATTTTCTTCGTGACCATGTCCTCAAGGGCAATATCATCATCGACCATGTGAAGACTAATGATAAACTAGATGATATCTTCACAAAGCCCTTGGATGAGAGAAGGTTTTGCAAGTTGCGGTGTGAGCTAAATATTCTAGAGTCTTCAAATGTTTTGTGAAAACATGCACACATCCCAACACTTATGCAAAATAGATGTCTTAGATGTGCAATACACAAAGTAACGATCTTCCTCAACCAATGAAGAAAATCACTCTAAGTGTGAAGCAATCAATGAAGAATTTAGTTCTCAGGGCCCTATGACAATTGTACACGGTGCATGAAATCATCATTCTTATACGGTGGGTCACGCCACCACCCAACTTTGAAATTATTCAAGCTGGGTTTTTTTTTCAAAGTTGAAATTCATCAATCTAACATTTTGTCACAAAATCCTCAAATTTTCAAAATCTTCAAAACATTTGATGATTTTCATTTGAGTATATATATATATATAAATATACAATGAGCTTTCAAAGTCCTCAACAACATTCACATATATCTTAGTCTTCAATTTGATATTTCATCTAAGTGAATGTGATCGGACCCGACTCCCCTCTATGCTAAGCTCATCCCAGTCTATTCTCAATTCTTCATATGCGTTTTGTTTGACACTTGTTCAAAATTCTCACCGAGTCCTAGTCAGCTGAGGACTTTGTAACGAAATCCTAAAAATTCAATTTTTTAACCGTTGCAATAGTAACCACACCCACTACTCACGTTCGGATAACCACGATCTCCACCGCTTCCATCGTGGGCACCACGTGTCAAGAGGAGGCGAAGAGGCAAGGGCAGTTCGGTCCGAAAGTTTGGGCCCAAACAGTTTTTCACCTGAGATATAAATACCCCTTACCCCCTCAGTCAAAAGTCTTCTTTCCCTCTCGTCTTCTTCGCTCGAGCTTGAACCCTAGCGCCGCCACTAACTTCTTCTTCACCGGTGAGGAAGAGCTTCACAGCCTCGCCTTCACCGTCGCCGGACTCACGCCACAGCGGAATATCCTCCTCCGCCGCCGCCGTAGCTGTTTTTAGTCACCAAGTTAGGGCATTGACGATTTGAACCGAAGAACTTCTTCTTTTTACTGCCTCAGTTCATCGTGTTCTTCGCACAGGGTAAATAAAATCTTATTTTACTGCCCCTGTTGATCTTTTATTTCATGTTAGATTGATGAAATCAGTTTTCCTCAGAAATTTCCTCAGTTGTGCACACTCATGCCTAGAACACCTGATGAATTTCACTAAGTTACTAATATTCTTCACGAGATTCCTCAATTGTGTAAATTTTCGAATCTACACAACTCTGGAAATCAAGATCAGAATGCTTAGTCAAATTCCTCAACTCACTAGTCTAATTCCTCAACTTTGATTTTTTTTCAATTTCCTCAAATCTGAGAACGCATATGACCTCTCCAAATTCTTCGCACCTATACTCTGTTCACAGGTACAAAACGTGAGCTGATGAATCTCTAGGTTCTCATCAACATAACTCATTTGCAGCATTTCTCGAAGAAACCTTACCCGTGTCTTCAGAATCATCAAGAATTCAAATTCCTCAGCATCGGCTGAAGAAAATGGAAGAAGACCGGAAACAGAAAGGTGGCAAGAAACTGGAGCAGAATACTACTTTTGAGATACCTGAAGAAATATATGCTAATTATTGTACATGTGATGAAGAAATACATGGTAAAGAGACCATGTCGAAGAGCAAAATAAGGCTTCAAAATATTGAGCGTAGATGGGCTAAGGAGTGGAAGGAGTACAGATATGTGACTTCGAAATATGCAAAGAAGACTAGTAGAAACTAGTGTTCTACCGGCCCTCTGCCTTAGGTTATAAAGGTAGGAGGGAGGTTGGAGGAGATGAGGGCGTCGTGGCCGGCGCGACGGCACCGTCTCGGCGCAGGGAGGAGGCGACGACGAGTAGTAGAGGCGGCTAGTGTTAGGGCACCAGCTCCTAGTTGGAGCCGATTAAAATAGATTGATCTTTGCTTAATCTCAAAAGTGCTGATTACATGACTATATATAAGTTCCCTAGGCTATAATAAACTGGGCTAAGCCGCTAATATCATTAAGATAACTGGGCCAATTTTGCTAACTGGGCCTCTGGTCATAACATTCGCCCTCAAGCCACCCTGCAAAAGGCCTCCACAGGGTGATCAACAAGCAGCTCATCCCTCAAGTGTAGCCACTATTGAGGATTATCCTGATGAGAAAGAAAAATACTTGTCTAAGTTGCAGAAAAAGGCAAAAGATGCTGTGAAGAAATTCAGTGAGGAGTCTGCTGCTGCAGCCACTGCTTCCACTCTTTAGCTGCTGAGGCCTCTGCTACTGCAATTCCTCAGAAGAAGACTCTGCTCAAGAAACGAGAAGCTTCAACTGCTGGGTCAAAACAGCAATTACCTCAGAAAGTTGCACTAACTGCAAAATCCTCAACTGCAAAACAGTCTGCACCTCCTCCGCAAAAGCAACTCAGTAAAATTCAATCGGAACAACCTAGTTCCTCTGTGCCATCTGCTGCTGGCTCCGCCTCAAAGTCTTCACCAATCTTTTGAAGACTAAAATGACTGCCGGTAGAGGTACCAGGCCAAGTCCAAACGAAATCATGAACGTTCCTTCTGCATCAGAAGGAAGTGAAGAGTTTGATGATGAAACACTCCAAGCCATCATCAGAAGCAAACAAGAACGTGTTGCACAAGCCTCTGGCTGTTCCATTCCTCTTGCTATGGACCCGAAGGTATTGCTGGACTTCATCGACCTTTGGTATGAAGATCCAAACACACCGATTGATGATTTGAAGCTTCCCCCCGGTGTAAGACATATGGTTGCTACTTTCATCAATGAAGCTAAATGGAAAGAGCAGCAAGCCAAGCAAGCCAGGGCTGCCAAAGCCAAAAAGGAGAAATTCCTCAAGCAGAATCTCCTCAACTTGTCACCTGAAGTACTTGTATCAACTCAGGCTGAACTCAAAACCCTCATGGACAAGTATACAAGTCTTCACTCTGATCGACAAGGGGTCAAAGTGAAATTCATCAAGGCTGCAACTGCTGTAGTTGATGAATACAATAGCAGAGCTGTTGCTCCAAAGCAGCAGACAAACCCTGAGCCAAGCTATACGGTTCAGCTGACTAAGGAAGAGGAAGATGAAGAACCAGTTGCAGAAGAAATTCCTCATAATAATCCAGCTGAAGAAACTGCTAGACCTAACACTGATGAACCAGTGCCTGATGAAATTGCTCCTTCACCAAGATCCTCAAAGGTGAAGAAAACCAAAGCGAGTGAAATAGAAGCTGAAAAGAGAAAAGCTTCAATGGTTACAGAATCATCAGAAGCCAAACATCTGAAGGTCATGCCTTCAGAATCTTCATCAACCCCGGTGGATGCTACTCCTCTCAACATAGGACCATCGTACATGATTATTCCCTTCAGTGAGGACTATGTCATTCCCGAAGAGGATGAAGAAATGAATAACATTGAAGAGGATGAAGAAATGGATGAGTAAATACAGATTGATGAGATTCCTCAAATCGCCACACCTCCGATGACCATTGAAGAAAAGGAGGGTGATGAAGAAAATGGATGCAACACTCCTGTGATCCATGATGATTTCTGGAAACAAACTCATCCTAACTCACCACAAACAGCCCAAGTTCCTCCTACCCCGGCTGATACTAAAATTCTGACTAGCTCTAATGAGAAGAGCATACATGAGGAGTCAGCACAAGACCGTGAATGAGCTGCTTCATCTGAAGAGAATGCAACATCAAAAACTGCAACTCTTCCTCAAGTCAGCAAATTCCTCATGCTGAAGAAAATCCTCAAGCTGAGGAAAATGCTCAAGCTGATGAAAATGCTTCTGCCCCAAATGCTGCTGCACTTGTTGTTGTGAATCCTGAAACTACCATTGTAGTGGCCACAACTCCTCAAGATGCACAGCCGTACAATCTGCAGCTGAAGCCGAATCAACCCTTCTCAAAGCGGCCAAAGTTTCAGAAGGAAGCTTTCTTTGATGAACGCCATTACTTCACGGGAGAGAATCCGTATGATAAGCTTCACATCAAACACATGAAATTCTGGACAAGAAATCAGCTCAACTAATATGCCTCTGTGCTCTGTGGAAGAAAGAAGATGTTTCTTCACACTCACATTCCTCACTATGATATGGAAGAAATACCTTGCTTCGTACCAATCCTCAATGTTCATCATGAAGCTGGGTTATTGCCTTTCTACATAGATAACAGTGATTGGAACACGAACATAATTAATCAATTTTATGCCACACTTCATATCTCAGGCAACCCAAAAGACGTCACCACATGGGTATTGGATTGGATGACTCAACATACACATTACAAAGCTCCAGCTACTGAATTGCTTCGAGCTCTCCCAATATCAATTCCCTCAGAGGACGCAGTAAAAATGTATGATGAACAAGAACTGCCGAACAATATTATGGTAGTCCTCATGAAGCCTTTGGCAAGGGCCAACCTCAAATGACTCGATTTCTGGTGGAAGATTTGAAGTATGAGCCCAGAACCGTGTACATGATCTTGTCCTATGCCATCACACCTATCAAAGGGCATGACAATGAAGAAGACGTCGTAGGCATCATGAAGAATATCCTCTTCAACGTCATTCATGGTATCCCTATGGATCTTCATGATTTCTTCTTGAGGACTTTTTCTGATAATGTTGTGTCACCATATGAGTAGAAGATTTATGCGCCTTGGATCATGAGATTCACCAGGAACAGATGTGGCATCAACTATCAAGATGATTTTCAGAATCACCTCGGATATCTCCTGCCGATCAAAGTCATCAAGTCATCTTTTAAACCTGTTGAAGGCAAAGGAAAATCTGTGATCGATGAAGGAATTAGGCCCCTTGATGGGCAATTTCGCAAGGGTGATTCATATTCCTCATATGATGACACTGCTACTCAAGACCCTCCAAGCCCAACTGCTCTAAGGGTGATTACTAACAGAGAGATTCTTCTTAGTCTTCACCAAAAAGTCGATCGCAATCACAAGTGGGTGAAACACCAGTTTGATGCCATTGTGAAAACCCTCAATGAGACTCAAAATGCAGTGAAGAAAAATCACTATTAGCTTCATGAGGTATTTGATCGCACTTGGGCCACCTTGGCTCATTTGAAGACTCCCGAAGAACTTGAGGAATTGGAATTTACTCAATACTTTGACTGGTTGTGGCCTCCAAAGAAGAAATTCAAGCCAATTCCTGTTCCTGACTTGGAGGATAGTTCATTTTCTTCATTTCGCACTACTGAATCAGATGAAGAACGAGAAGACACTACAACTGGTCCAAGAAAGAAGCCCATGTCCAAGGATGCTCACGCCTCTACATTGTCAAAGAAGTGAATTTCTTCAATGGCGTTAGTCCTCAGTTTTGTCCCTTTTTGTCACTTGATGACAAAGGGGGAGGAAGGTGAGAGTTAGTCTTCAAGCGGGATACTTTATTTGGGCTTATAAAGTTTAGTAAGTTACAAACTCTTGGCTCTTCTGAAGTTTTTGATGTAATGAGTTGTAACTTAAGCCTGATGGTGTTCTGACTCTTTTGGATGTTTTTTCTCGCATGCTTATTCCTCAAAGTTCATTAATGCAGGCATGCTGAAATTCGTCAGACACCATTTTTCATCATGCATATCTAATTCCTCATACTATATGTCAAATGCATGCATGAATTGCAAGATATAGGGGGAGAACCCCATGATATAAATCATCAATGAGCATCTGTTGTTCAAAGAAAATTCCTCAAAATATGCACATCTTCACGGGGAGTTTCTATGTATCTTGATTTCAAATTCCTCAAACTTAGTACCTACATTCCATATGTCTATCCCCGTTGAAAACTTAACCTAATTGTCATCAACCACCAAAAAGGGGGAGATTGTAAGTGCATCTAGTTCCCCTTAGGGATTTTGGTGGTTTAAAGACTTATAGGTTAAGGGACTAATATGTTTGTGAGTGTACACAGGTTGTGTAAGTTGCTGAGGACTTTGAGTTATCCAATGAATATCGACCCCTAAAATGAATATCTCCGGGTGCAGACTTTGGTCCTTCCTTGAAGACTTTGATCGCGAAGAAATTGCGAAGAAATTGATATTCATCATGATGATATTCAAGATGAGGAATTCGGTGCGTCCTGAAGAAAACAGTGTGAAGACTTTGAAGCGTGAAGATTTACTATTTCTTTTTGATTTTCTTTACTCTTGAGTCATAGGAACACCGTACTGTTAAAAGGGGTCGAGGTAAAACTACGAAATGATTTTCCTCATGATGCTCAACCCAAGCCTAAATCTACCAAAGCCTGAAAGTGAGGAATATGAGAGATATGAGGAATTTCATAGTTGAAAGTTCCGACCGTTGCCGCGCCATGTGCCACCTCACTGATCTTATCCACCCAATGGTCACATTATTTAAGGGCATTTATGTCAAATCACGTCGGGATACTCCCAGGCTATAAATAGCCGCCCCCAGGACCACTTACTGGTTGGCTGCTCCGAGAGAAACTGACACTTGTCATTTAGAGCAACCCAAATTCCTCACAGTCTTCGAGAGAAAATTATCAAGTAAGGAAATACCCCAAACACCAAACACCAAACAAAAAACCAAGTGATTGAGCATCACTGAAGAAGTTGTCCCTGTGTGGTACTGAAGCCTGTTACCTTTCAAGACTATGCATCCTCCAGACGGTTAAGCGTCATGTTCTAGAGCATCCAGCAGTCAATTGTGGATCGCCGGGTGACCGAGTCTGTTAGGGTTTGGAAGTCTGCCCTTAAGACTTACCACGAGTGTTGGGCGAGGACTGTGTGTCCTTAGCTCAAGGAGAATACTGTAGGGACTGTGTGTCCTTTGGTTTCAATACCAAGCTGTTCCAAACCAGACGTACAACTGTCACAACAGTTTGAACTGGGTCATCAACTACTGTCTTCATCGAGCTACGGGTTCTATTTCTTCAACTCTTTCATTTCCTCAAATTTTATGTTGAAGACTTTCATCTGTGCTATTTGAAGAATTTGTCTGAAGACTTCCTATGAATTTCCTCAACCTCAAATTCTTCACTTGAGTTAATCTTCACCTGCGTACTCTGTACATGCGAACTGTGCAAAACGAACCTCGTAAACTTCATCGGTTATTCTACTATAGTCGTTTTGGCACTCTGATCCTGCGCTATTTTCGCTGCACTTAATTCATAAGTGAGGACTTTCCTCACAAGGAATTTCCTCAGTGATGAAATTCTAAAAATCGCATATTCACCCCCTTTAGTCGATATAATGCACTTTCAAAGGCTCCCTTGAGGTTAGCACGCGCCACGGCCGCGGCCTTGTGGGAGAGCTCGATTGCCCGAGATGCGTCCTTGACGTCCCCCACGACGGTGAGCACACCGCCGCTCCTAGGCATCTTGACGACGTTGTAGCCTGGGTGCGTTGCTGCCATGAACTGCATGAGAGCAGGGTAGCTGAGTATTGCGTTGTACGGGAGGTGGATGCGAGCGACGTCGAAGTCGATATACTCGGTGCGGAAGTTGGAGTGGGTGCCGAAGGTGACGGGAAGGCTAATCCGTCCCACGGGGGTGACAGATCCTGTGACCACCCCGGAGAAGGGCTTTGAAGGCGCAAGCTGTTCTTGGGTCAACCGCAGCGCGTCGAAGGCCTCTGCTTAGATGACGTTGAGGCGTGCGCCGCCGTCGATGAGGGTCTTGGAGGCAGCCACGCCGCTTATGGCCGGCGTGCACAACATAGGAAGTGCCCCGACGACCGTCGTGGCCTTAGGGTAACCGTCGGGGCCGAAGGTGATGTTGACCTCTGGCCACACGCGGTGTTCTGCAGGCTCGAACCTTGGGTGAGCCGCCCCCTCGCGCTGCAGGAAATGCTTGACGTGATGGCTGGAAGGTGGCACCTGCGATCCGCCGAGGATGCAGGCGACTGTAGGGGCGGCCCTGCTCGCCCGCACGCCGTCCATTGCCGCGGACCGGTGGCTGTTGGTGGTCGCACTCGCCATGGAGTCGCCGAGTCGAGGCCTGGCTCTTGCTGTTGGCATGGAGGCTCCGACACACGCCCCCTACCTGGCGTGCCAAATGTCGGACTTCGGGCTCCGCAAAACCCTAAAGATTCGAACACAGGGGCGCGTGTGGAGGTCACTTGACAACCTTGGTCTGCCTGGCTCGCTACTCGCTGAAGATGGGAACGAACTCACTCGATGGTGAGGAAGACACAAAACACGGCAGTTTACCCTAGTTCGGGCCGCTGTGAAGCGTAATACCCTACTCCTGCTTTGGTGGATTGCCTCTCGTGGATGTTGGCGGATGAACTAGTACAATGTTCGATGGCCTCCAAACGGTAGTGGCCCTTGTGTGGTGTGTGTGTGTGAATGCATGGATCCCTCTCTTCGAAGTAACCTTCCCTCCATATATAGCGGCGGCCTCGGTCCTTTTCCCTTATCGTTTCGGCGGGAAGGGATCCCACAATGGCCAATTCTAAAGGGGGACAAAGGAACATGCTCCCCTACCCCAAAGGTGTTCTTTGCCTGCAAAAGTGGCTGTCAGCCCAGCAGGGACGGGTCCAGGGGTGACGTCCGTCCTGCTAGCGGGCAGAGATGGCCTTGTTGCACCAGAATGGAAACCTTTGGGAGATGCCTTCGGTACCCGCATACGTCCTTGCCCCCTTTGCACTAAAGGGGAAACTGCTCCATCCTGCTGTCCGCTGCTCGCCTGTCCTTTCCCGTGTCATCCTTGACTCGTGAGGCTGGGTCTTGCCTCCGAATATCCGCCACTCTGGATTGGTCCTGAGGAGGCCCCCTGCGGTCTTGAAGCTGTTCCTCCTCGCGAGGCTTGGCCCCTCGCGAGGGCCTTGCCTTGAGTGGTGCCGGGCCTGTTGGTTTTGGTCGATGGAGTGGGCCAGCCCTGGGCCACATGCAGGCAGATCTGGGTACCCCCATTCCCAGAAAACCGACAGAATCACCTGACACATGTGAACCATGCCTCATGGGAAAGATGACTAAGACTCCGTTCTCCGGAACAATGGGGCGTGCAAGTGACTTGTTGGAGATCATACATACTGACGTGTGCGGACCAATGAGCATAGAGGTGTGCGATGGTTATCGTTATTTTGTCACCTTCACAGATGATTTGAGTAGAATGGTTATATTTACTTAATGAAGCACGAGTCTGAAACGTTTGAAAAGTTCAAGTAATTTTAGTGTGAAGTTTTAAATCATCGTAACAAGAATATCAAATTCCTACTATCTGATCAAGGAGGTGAGTATCTGAGTTACGAGTTTGGTACTCACTTAAGACAATGTGGAAATGTTTCACAATTGACACCGTGAGGAACACCACAACGTAATGGTGTGTCCAAATGTCATAATCGTACTTTATTAGGTATGGTGCGTTCTATCATCTATGATCTCTCTTATCGATTAGCCATTATTATTTTGGGGCTATGCATTAGAGAGAGCTGCATTCACTTTAAATAGGGCACCATCAAAATACATTGAGACGACACCATATGAACTATGGTATGGCAAGAAGCTAAAGTTGTTATCTATTAAAGTTTGGGGATTTGATGCTTATGTCAAAAAGCGTCAGCCTGAAAAGTTGGAACCCAAAGCGGAAAAGTGCATCCTTATAGGATACCCAAAAGAGACAGTTGGGTACACCTACTATCTCAGATCCGAAGGCAAAGTGTTTGTCGCTAAAAACAGAGCATTTCTTGAGAAAGAGTTTCTCTCAAAAGAATTGAGTGGGAGGAAGATTGAACTTGATGAGGTTATAGAACCTTTACTTCAACCAGATGGTGGCGCACGACAGATAGATGTTTCTGTCGAAGCTTCATCAGTTGAAGAGGAAGCTAATGATGATGATCATGAAACTTCAGATCAATTTGCTACCGAACCTCATAGGTCGACAAGGGTACGTACTGCTCCTGATTGGTATGCGATACGTCTCCAGCGTATCTATAATTTTTGATGGTTCCATCCTATTATCATGTCAACTTTGGATGTTTTGTATGCATGAATATGCTATTTTATCTTTTTTGGGAATAACCTATTAACTCAGTGCCAAGTGCCAGTTTCTGTTTTTTCCGTGTTTTTGACCTTTTTCAGAGGAGAATATTAAACGGAGTCCAAACGGAATAAAACCCGCGGAATGATTTTTTCCATAACAGAAGATACGCAGGAGACTTGAGAACCAAGGCAGGGGACGTCGCAGGAGGTCACAAGCCCCCTAGCCGCGGCCTGGGGGGGGGGCTAGCAGGCTGGTGGGCTCCCCGTGGCTCCTCTACCCTACTTCTTCCGCCTATAAATTGTCTAAAAATCCAAAACCACCAGAGAGAGCCACGAAAATACTTTTCCGCCGCCGCAAGCTTCTGTCTCCGCAAGATCCCATCTGGGGACCGTTCTGGTGCCCTGTCGGAGGGGGGATTCGGACACGGAGGGCTTCTTCATCAACACCATTGCCTCTCCGATGATGCGTGAGTAGTTCACCACAGACCTTCGGGTCCATAGCTAGTAGCTAGATGGCTTCTTCTCTCCCTTGGATCTTCAATACAAAGTTCTCCATGATCGTCATGGAGATCTATCCGATGTAACCTTCTTTTGCGATGTGTTTGTCGAGATCTGATGAATTGTGGATTTATGATCACATTATCTATGAATATTATTTGAGTCTCCTCTGATCTCTTATATGCATGATTTCGTATCCTTGTAATTCTTTTCGACTTGTGGGTTTTGTTTGGTCAACTTGATCTATAATTCTTGGAATGGGAGAAGTGCTTGGTTTTGGGTTCATACCGTGCGGTGTCCTCACCTAGTGACAGAAGGGGTAGCCAGGCACGCATCGTATTGTTTCCATCAAGGGTAAAAGATGGGGTTTATATCATATTGCATGAATTTATCCCTCTACATCATGTCATCTTGCTTGAGGCGTTACTCCGTTTGTTATGAACTTAATACACTAGATGCATGCTGGATAGCGGTCGATGTGTGGAGTAACAATAGTAGATGCAGACAGTATCGGTCTACTTGTCTCTGACGTGATGCCTATATGTACATTGCCTTAGATATCATCTTGACTTTGCGCGATTCTATCAATTGCTCGGCAGTAATTCATTCACCCGCCGTAATACTTGTTATCATGAGAAAAGCCCCTAGTGAACACTATGGCCCCCGGGTCTAATTCACCTCATATTTTCAGATCTACAATTTTACTTTGTTGCACTTTCCACCTTCAGATTTCACCTTGCAAATAATCGTGAAGGGATTGACAACCCCTTTTTAGCGTTGGGGGCAAGTTTGTTTGTTTTTGCGCAGGTACATTGGTGCCTCACCTTGATACTCCTACTGGATTGATACCTTGGTTCTCAAACTGAGGGAAATACTTATCACTACTGTGCTGAATCACCCTTTCCTCTTCAAGGGAAAAACCAACGCAAGCTCAAGAGGTTGCAAGAAGAATTTATGGCGCCGTTGCCGGGGAGTATCAAATCAAGAATAGTCTCCCGTCAACGTGCCAATTTCTGGCTCCGTTGCCGGGGAGTATCAAGTCAAGAATAGTCTCCCATCAACGTGCCAATTTCTGGCGACGTTGCCGGGGAGTATTCTAAGTGAAGCATATCCAAGTAACTATCGCAAAATCATCTCTTGCATTTAATTTTTTTTGCCTTTTGCCTCACGTTTTCCTCTCCCCCACTTCTGAAAAAACAAAAATTACAAAAATATTTGACTTTTTCGTTTGCCCTTTTCTTTCGCTTGCTTTCTGTTCGCTTGTGTGCTTGTCTGCTTGCTGAGTCACCATGACTGAAAACACCAAATTGTGTGACTTCTCGAATACTAATAATAATGATTTTATTAGTACTCCGATTGCTCCCGCCACTAGTGCGGAATCATATGAAATCAATGCTGCCTTGCTGAATGTTGTTATGAAAGAGCAATGTTCCGGCCTTCCTAGTGAAGTTGCCGCATCCCATCTTAATATCTTCATTGAGTTATGCGATATGCAAAAGAAGAAAGATGTGGATAATGATGTGATTACATTGAATCCATTTCCGTTCTCATTACGAGGTCGAGCAAAAACTTGGTTTTCATCTTTACCCAAAAATAGTATTGATTCTTGGAACAAGTGTAAATATGCTTACATTTCCAAGTATTTTCCACCGGCTAAGGTTATCTCTCTCCGTAATGATATCATGAATTTTAAGCAACTAGATCATGAACATGTTGCACAATCTTGGGAGAGAATGAAATTGATGATTACAAATTGTCCCGCTCATGGCTTGAGTCTTTGGATGATTATACAAATCTTCTATGATGGTTTGAATTTTGCTTCTAGAAATATCTTGGATTCCGCCTCCAGTGGAACTTTCGTGGAAATCATATTAGGAGAAGCCACAAAACTCCTAGATTATATCATGACAAACTATTCTCAATGGCACACTGAAAGGTCACCTACTAGTAAAAAAGTGCATGCTATAGAAGAAATTAACTCTTTGAGTGCTAAGATGGACGAGTTAATGAAATTGTTTGCTAGTAAAGGTGCTCCTCTAGATCCAAATGATATGCCTTTGTCTTCCTTGATTGAGAATAGCAATGAGAGCTTGGATGTTAATTTTATTGGTAGGAATATTCCTAGGCCTTTTCCTAGTAATCCCTCTAATAACTTTGGAAATTCCTACAACAATGCTCATGGAAATTACAATAAATTACCCTTTGATCTTTAGAGTAATATTAAAGAGCTTATCAACTCGCAAAAGGTTTTCAATGCATCCGTAGAAGAAAAACTGCTCAAAACCGATGACTTGGCTAGGACCGTTGATAGAATGTCTCTTGATATTGATGCTTTGAAATTGAGATGTGCTCATCCAAAGATTAGTATGGATGAAACTTTGAATGCTATGCGTGTTTCCATGAATAAGAGTAAAGAAAGAACCACCCAAATTCGTGCTAGACATGAAAGGCTTAAAAGGGTATGTTCTCGTGATGAGAATCACGAAGATATTAAAGTGATTGGCGTGACTCCTATTGAATCCTTGTTTTCTAATGTCAATCCTAATGATGATGGGGATGTATATGAATCCACTTTGGTTGAAAAACGCCCCAACGATTCGGAGTCTATCTATCTTGATGCTAAAAGCACTGAAAGTGGAGTAGAAGATATCAAAACTTTGAGTAGTAATGAAATTACTACTTTGGATTTCAAGGAATTCAATTATGATAGTTGCTCCTTGATTGAATGCATTTCCTTGATGCAATCCATGCTAAACTCTCCACACGCTTATAGCCAAAACAAGGCATTTACCGATCATATCGTTGATGCTATGATGAAATCTCTTGAAGAGAAACTTGAATTCGAAGTCTCTATCCCTAGAAAGCTTCATGATGAGTGGGAACCTACTACCAAAATCAAAATCAAAAACTATGAATGCAATGCTTTGTGTGATTTGGGTGTAAGTGTTTCCGCGATTCCAAAGTCTTTATGTGATGTTCTGGGTTTTAATGAGCTTGAAGAGTGTTCTCTTAATTTGCATCTTGCGGATTCTACTGTCAAGAAACCCATGGGAAGGATCAATGATGTTCTTATTATTGCAAATAGGAACTATCTACCCATGGATTTCATTGTGCTTGACATTGATTGCAATCCTACTTGCCCTATTATTCTTGGTAGACCTTTCTTAAGGACTATCGGTGCTATCATCGATATGAAGGAACGGAATATTAGATTTCAATTTCCTTTCAAGAAGGGCATGGAACACTTTCCTAGAAAGAAAATAAGATTGCCTTATGAATCCATGATGAGGGCCACTTATGGTTTGAGCACCAAAGACGACGATACATGATTCTATCGCTTTTATGCCTAGCTAAGGGCGTTAAACAATAGCGCTTGTTGGGAGGCAACCCAATGAATATATCTTTTTCTTTCTGTTTTGTTGCGTCCACACCATCATAATTCTGTTGTGATTGTGTTTTTTGTGTTTTTTTTTTGTGTTTGAGCCAAGCAAAACCTTTATGACCAGCCTTTGTGAGGGTTGTTTGATATTGCTGGAAAAAGACAGAAACTTTTCGCTCACGAGATGATTTTTCATTTTTATTCAGAAGAAGCTTTTGAGTTGATTCTTTTTGCTGCTGGTTGATATGCCTTTTTCCCAGGCAGTCGTATTTTTTCAGAAGTTTTGAGGTACCAGAAGTATACGAAGTATACAAATTGCTACAGACTGGTCTGTTTTTGACAAATTCTGTTTTTGCTGAGTTGGTTGCTTGCTTTGATGAAACTATGGATAGTATCGGGGGTACTAGCCATGGAAAAGTGAGAATATAGTAGCCCAACACCAATATAAATATAATTCAAGTTTTCTACAGTACCTAAAGAGGTGGTAGTTTGTTTTCTTGTGCTAATGTTATCACGAGTTTCTGTTTAAGTTTTGTGTTGTGAAGTTTTCAAGTTTTGTGTGATGTTCTCATGGAGAAAGAGATAAGGAGTGGAAAGAGATCAAGCTTGGGGATGCCCAAGGCATCCCCAGCCAAATTCAAGGACACCAAAAAGCCTAAGCTTGGGGATGCCAGATGTTTGCTGTGTATCCCTTGCAACGCGCCAGAAATATTTGTGTCGACGGCACCAGGAATCCTTCAGCTGCGGCTACACCTTAAGGGACTTCCTAGGCAAGTATGCAAAGGATTTCCCCCGTGGCCTTGCACCCAACGCTTGAAGGGGTTGTCAATCCGGCGGAAGAGTATCTCAAGATCCTGCACAAACACAAAAGCTTGCACCCAACGATATGAAGGGGTTGTCAATCCCTTATAGATTGTTTGCCAAGTGAGAACTGAAAGCAACAAAGTAACAAAGCAAAGTAAAAGCGGAGGTGTAAACGATGGATGTGAATAGACCCCGGGGTCATAGTGTTTACTAGTGGCTTCTCTCATGAAAGCAAGTAGACGGTGGGTGAACAAATTACTGTCGAGCAATTGATAGAACCGCGCAAAGTCGTGACGATATCTATGAAATGAATATATCTATAGGCATCACGTCCAAAACAAGTAGACCGATACTTTCTGCATCTACTACTATTACTCCACACGTCGACCGCTATCCAGCATGCATCTAGTGTATTAAGTCCATAAGAACATAGTAACGCCTTAAGCAAGATGACATGATGTAGAGGGATAATCTCGAACCAATGATAAAAACCCCATCTTTTTACCCTTGATGGCAACTACTTGATGTGTGCCTTGCTGCCCCTACTGTCTCTGGGAAAGGTCACCACATGGTAGAACCCAAAACCAACCACTTCTCCCATTGCAAGAATCATAGATCTAGTTGGCCAAACAAAACCCAAGACCCGGAGAGACTTACAAGGATATCAAATCATGCATATAAGAAATCAGCAAAGACTCAAATATATATCATAGATAATCTGATCAAAAATCCAAAATTCATCGGATCTCGACAAAAACACCGCCAAAGAAGATTACATCGGATAGATCTCGATGAAGATCATGGAGAACTTTGTATTGAAGATCCAAGAGAGAGAAGAAGCCATCTAGCTACTAACTACGGACCCGTAGGTCTCATGTGAACTACTCACGAGTCATTGGAGGGGCAATGATGATGATGAAGAAGCCCTCCAACTCCAAAGTCCCCTCCGACAGGGTGCCGGGAAGGGTCTCCTGATGAGATCTCGTGGAAACGGAAGCTTGCGGCGGCGAAAAAGTATTTTCGAGGCTCCCCTGATTTTTTGCGGAATATTTGGGAATTTATAAGCCAAAGACCTAGGTCAGGGGGCGGCCAGGGAGGCCACAAGCCTGCCCACCGCCGCTCCCCTGGTGGCGGAGTGGGGGCTTGTGGGCTCCCTGGAGCCCACCTAGCTTGGCCCGAAAGCCCCCTCGTCTTCTTCCATTCGGGAAAAAATAATTTCGGGGTTTTTCTTCCGTTTGGACTCCGTTCCAAAATCAGACCTGAAAAGAGTCAAAAACACGGAAAAACAGGAACTGGCACGTGGCACTGAATTAATAAGTTAGTCCCAAAAAAGATATAAAAGGTACATAAAACAACCAAAGAAGACAAGATAACAACGTGAAACCATCAAAAATTATAGATACGTTTGAGACGTATCAAGCATCCCCAAGCTTAACTCCTACTCGTCCTCGAGTAGGGAAGTGATAAGAATGAATTTTTGATGCTTTCATTCTACCTAGCATAGGTGTCCTTTGTAATTCCTCTTATGTTGCGTGAATGTTCAGATCCATGAGATTCAAAACAATAGTTTGCTATTGATGTGGAAACAATAATAATTCAAGCAAACTAGCAAAGTAATCATGAACTTTCAAAATAACAAGGCCAAAAGAAAGTTATTCCTACAAAAGCATATAGTCTGGCTATGCTCAATCATCATTGCAGAACGAATTTAAATCATGCACAACCCCGGTATTGGCCAACTAATTGTTTCACACCTTTACTTTCTCAAACCTTTTCAACTCTCACGCAATACATGAGCGTGAGCCATGGTTATAGCACTATAGATGGTGTGGAATGTGGTGGAGGTTGCAAGACAAAAAAGGAGAAGATAGTCACATTAACTAGGCATATCAATGAGCTATGGAGATGCTCATCAATAGATATCAATGTGAATGAGTAGGGATTGCCATACAAATGATGCACTAGAGCTACGAGTATGTGAAAGCTCTTAAAGAAAACTAGTGGGTGTGCATCCAACTTGCTTGCTCACGAAGACCTAAGGCAATTTCGAGGAAGCCTATCATTGGAATATACAAGACAAGTTATATAATGAAAATTTCCCACTAGCTATATGGTGGTGACAAAATGAGAGACTCTCAATCATGAAGATCATGGTGCTTAGTATGCACAAGTGTGGAAAGAGTGGTAGCATTGTCCCTTCTCTCTTTTTCTCTCATTTTTTTTGTGTGTGTGGGCTCTTTGGCCTCTTTTTTTTGTGGGCTTCTTTGGCCTATTTTATTTCCTCACATGGGACAATGCTCCATTAATGATGATCATCACACTTTCAACTCAAAACTTAGAGTAACGATGACTCTATATGGAATGCCTTCTGTAGTGTACCGTGGCAATGATCTAGCATGGCATAGACATCAATGGAAACATCATGCTAGCTATCTTACGATCATGCGATGGCAATGTAGACGTGGTGGCACATGTCATGGTGGTAGTTCCATGGCAGTATATCTCGGAATGACTTTGAAAAAGCCATAGTAGGTAGGTATGGTGGCTGTTTTGAGGGAGGCTAATGGTGGGTTTTGTGCACCGGCGAAAGTTGCACGGCACTAAGAAGATAGTGATGGTGGAAGGTGAAAGTGCATCTAAACCATGGACTCAACATTAGTCATGAAGAACTCATATACTTGTTGCAAAAGTTTTATTAGTAATTGAAACAAAGCATTCAACGCATACTCCTAGGGGAAGGGTTGGTAGGTATAAACCATCGCGCGATCCCGACCGCCACGCAAAGGATGACAATCAATATACTAATCATGCTCAGATTTCATCACATAGCGGTTCACCATATGTGCATGCTACAGGAATCACTAACTTCAACACTAGTATTTCTAGATCCATAACACCTTACTAGCATGACTTCAATATTACCATAACCACAACTAAAAACTAATTGAGATGAATCAAACTTCTCTGACTATTCAATGCACATGAAGGTGGAAGTTTTTGTATCCCTTAGGATAACTACCCCTTTTGAGACTACTTTGAAAGCATAGATCAACTACCAAGCCACGCACTGCTGCGCTCTAAAAGATATAAGTGAAGCACATAGAGCAAAAGTATCTAGCTCAAAAGATATAAGTGAAGCACATGTGAGCTGAATTGTCTACCAAAAGATATAAGTGAAGCTCGACAAAATCACGGTGTGTGCATGTCTCTCTCTGTAGGTGTGCAACAAGGATGATTGTGACACAACAAAAATAAAAGACTCCTACGATACAAGACGCTCCAAGCAAAAACACATAACATGTGATGAATAAAAATATAGCCCCAAGTAACGTTACCGATGGATTGAAGACGAGAGAGGGGATGCCTTCCCGGGGCATTCCCAAGCTTAGGCTTTTACAATATCCTTTAAACTCTTGGGGTGCCTTGGGCATCCCCAAGCTTGAGCTCTTGCCACTCTTTATCTCTTTGTCCATAAGAACTTCACCCAAATCTTGAAAACTTCACAACACGAAACTTAAACAGAAACTTGTGATAACATTAGTACAAGAAAGCAACCACCACTTCATTAGGTACTGTAGCAAACTTAAATTCTACTTGTGATGATGTTGGGTTACTGTAATTTCAATCTTCCATGGATAATACCCCCCGATACTATCCATAGTTTCATCAAAATAAGCAAGCAACACAACAAAAACAGAATCTGTTAACAGCAGACCAGTCTGTAGCAATCTGTATATTTCGTATACCTCTGGTACTTCAAAAATTCTGAAAAATTACGACAGTCTGAAGAATTTGCGTAGAAATCAGCAGCAAGACGAATCAACTCAGAAGCTCTTATAGAAAAAAATATAAAATTCTTTTCGTGAGCAGAAAGTTTCTGTCTTTTCCAGCATGACCAAACGATCATCCCCAAGACTAATCATAACGGTTTTGCTTGGCAAAAACGCAAAAAGAAACACAAAAAACACAATCATAACAGAATTATGAAAGTGTGGAAAAAACAAAACAGAAATAAAAAGGATAAATTCGTTGGGTTGCCTCCCAACAAGCGCTTTTGTTTAACGCCCTTAGCTAGGCGAAAGTAATGGAATCACGTATAGTCATCTTTGGTGCTCAAACCATAAGTAGCCCTCATCATAGATTCATAAGGCAATCTTATTTTATTTCTAGGAAAGTGCTCCATGCCCTTCTTTAAAGGAAATTGAAATCTAATATTCCCTTCCTTCATATCGATGATAGCACCAATAGTCCTTAGGAAAGGTCTACCAAGAATAATGGGACATGAAGGATTGCAATCTATGTCAAATACAATGAAATCCACGGGTACATAGTTCTTATTTGCAACAATAATAACATCATCGATCCTCCCCATGGGTTTCTTGACAGTAGAATCCTCAAGATGCAAATTAAGAGAACACTCTTCAATCTCATGAAAACCAAGAATATCACATAAAGACTTTGGAATCACAGAAACACTAGCACCCAAATCACACAAAGCATTGCACTCATAGTTTTTAATCTTGATTTTGATAGTAGGTTCCCACTCATCATGAAGTTTTCTAGGTATAGAGACTTCTAGTTCGAGCTTCTCTTGAAGAGATTTCATCATTGCATCTACGATATGCGCGGTAAAGGCTTTACTTTGACTATAAGCATGTGGAGAGTTTGCAATGGATTGCATCAAAGAAATGCATTCAAACAAGGAGCAATTATCATAATTGAATTCCTTGAAATCCAAAGTGGGAGTTTCATTAATACCCAAAATTTTGACTTCCTCTACTCCACTCTCCACACCTTTATCATCAAGATAGGTGGACTCCGAATCATTGGGGCATTTTTCAACCAAAGTGGATTCATACCCAGCCCCTCCATAAGTAGGTTTGACACGCGAAAACAAAGATCCAAGAGGAGACACACCAAGCACTTTAAGATCTTTGTGATTTGCATCACAAATTTCAGGTTTAGCTGCGATCTTATTGACTAAGGTAGCCTGCTTGTCAGAAATTTGGCCCACCAATTTTTCCAGGTGAGCAAACTGAGAACTAAGTGCAAGGAAATCATTGGCCATATCATCAACCTCTTTATTCAAACAGACCAAAAAGGAATTTTGCTCTTTTAATTCCCTACGGAAGTAACTATTTTGGTCAAACTAAGAAGACATGAAACTTTTGACATTAGTTTCAATCTCTTCCAATTTTCTGAAATAGTTTAGTTTGGCTATGAGGAAAGGTCTCTCACGAACAAACCTAAAAGCGGACGGGCGAAAGGGAACGACAAAGGCAAAAGAAAACGGCAAAGGAGAAAGGCAAACGAAAACGACAAATGTGAAGTGGGGGAGAGGAAAACGAGAGGCAACTGGAAACAAAATTAAATGCAAGAGAAGAGTTTGTGAGACCTACTTGGATAGATCTTGATTTCTCCTCCCCAGCAACGGCGCTAGAAATACTTCTGATGTTCGCTGTGTATCCCTTGCAACGGTGCCAGAAATAGTTGTGTCGACGGCACCAGGAATCCTTCAGCTGCGGCTGCGCCTTAAGGGACTTCCTAGGCAAATATGCAAAGGATTTCCCCCGTGGCCTTGGAGCCTTGTGTTAGTGTTCCCTCGAAGCAGAAAGCGGTAAGTATTTCCCTTAGTTTGAGAACCAAGGTATCAATCCGGCGGAAGAGTATCTCAAGATCCTGCACAAACACAAAAGCTTGCACCCAACGCTATGAAGAGGTTGTCAATCCCTTATAGATTGTTTGCCAAGTGAGAACTGAAAGCAACAAAGTAACAAAGCAAAGTAAAAGTGTCGGGACCCCGATCCTAAGTCATAGGAATCCAGCCTGTAAAACATCGCATCTCTTTGCGGTCTCACGCACGGTTAACTCCACGGCTGCAGCCTTACCTTAGCCGGGACCGTTTGCGTCTTTTGACTCACGTATGCAATAGTGTCACTAGCATTCCAATATCAAAGAACCCGGATCGACAAGTCTAGTCACAAACCACAGTGGTAGTACCGCACAAGGACATGCATACATGACCCAACAAAGCAGGTGCCGGTCACCAGCGAGTGTATACGAGTCGTAGCAAGCTACAGGGACTCCATTACATCGCGTGACATTTCCCCAGAGGGGACAAACACAACAGCTAAGAAGGACACATGCCGGTCAACTGATGTGTCCGGAGAAGTAGCGAACTACCAAGGCTTGTTGGATCACAAAGGGGCATTTCCTTGTAAGGAGTGCTACTAAAGTTCACGACTAGGTAATCGAACCCCATACATATCAAGTACGACACACGTACCCATGGCATACAGATATGTATAGATACATCGATGGCATCACAACATAACCATAAACATACAAGCTTTATTTAAGAGGCTCGGAAGAGCCACACACATAATATTACACATTAAGGGTCTCACGACCCATAATAGCAGTCATTCAGTTACAAGCCAGCGGAAGAGTTTAAAGCTGTCTGAGTACAGACAGGTGCAACTAAAAGGGCACATGGCCTGACTATACTACAGACCCAACCTAGGGCCAGATTGTAGCTGGGACACCAGCTACTCGTCGTCGTCGATGTCTACGAAGAACCCTCCATTAGGGTCATTAGCAACCTCTGCAACAATTATTAAGCAAACATGAGTACGAAGGTACTCAGCAAGACTTTAGGATAACTATCTACTCATGCAAGGTATCAATCAGGTATTGTGGGGTTTCATGCGGAAAGCCAACATTTGACTCGTGGCTAGACAACTTGCATTTTTAAATAATTTTGACAACTTGATTTCTCGCACACGAGTCCACTAACACCACAAAAATACACCATCGTGGAATCATTCCGTCTCCATACGGAAATGCCGTCCACGACACTCACGCTTATCTTGACAATTTTATGAGTAGCCATTTAAGTTATCTATGAACAACATATGTCTCCAAGTAGTCCATAACCGCGGACGCGGCTATTCGAATAGATCATAACCCTGCAGGGGTGTACTTTGTCACACACGCTCTCGCCACTTATCGCCATGTGCACGTCATGCACCTCGGCAACCTTCAAGCGGAAGCCCAGCGAGGGAGTCGGCCACGACCGTTAACCACACTAGTACCTAGTCCAGGTTTATCGC
The DNA here is from genome assembly GCF_904849725.1 of Hordeum vulgare subsp. vulgare. Classification (NCBI taxonomy): domain Eukaryota; kingdom Viridiplantae; phylum Streptophyta; class Magnoliopsida; order Poales; family Poaceae; genus Hordeum; species Hordeum vulgare. The sequence goes on from NC_058522.1 coordinate 139,483,774, forward strand.
CTATCTGTGAGTAACCCGTACGGAAGTCCGGCCGAGGTTTCCGCCACGGCCTCAAACGATGTGCGCAGGGTTCCCAAGCCCACCATCCGGGTGCCACTTGGTACACCGTGCCACTGCCTACCGCATCACGACCCACCTCTCAGGTCAGCACCATGCACGGCCTCTAGCATTACTATAAACACCAGAAACTACTTGCAACTCCTGGACCGAGTACTAAGCGATTAATAGGCCGAGCGGGGTCATATTTCAGGGCCCAGCATGTGGTAGTATCTAGTCTTGGATTACATACACGGAACTCAGTTCCTAAGGACGGTTCCAATGAAACAACCCGCCATGTACTCCTACACAGCCTTTCATCGGTACTTTTACCAAATCAGATTCAACACACATCCTTTGCTTACCGAACGCATTCTCACAATTCTGTTCATCTCCCAGATGACAGACCATACACAACTCTAAGCATAGCATGCATAGCAGGATAAGTCACATCATGGCTCAAGCAACTACCACGTATGCTAGGTTGCAAAGTTCGGCTATTTACTGTGACAAGGATAGGTCATGCAAAGGAAGTGGGTTCAACTAACGTGGCAAAAGCAGTTGAAGCATTTGATCCTAATGCAATAAACAAGTGTAGGAGCAAGAACATGGGATTTATCGGGATGATCAAAATGGTTGCTTGCCTTGTTGCTCAGAGGAGGGACAATATCCGTCAGACGGATATTCGGTGGAATCCGGGGTAGCGGAGCCTACCGAAGGAAATGACAACAATCAATATCAAGCATATGTAATCAAGATGATGCATGAGCATGGCATGAGAATGCAAGGTGATATACTATTATAATCAACATGTATTAGGTTTGAAGTTGATTTGAATTAAATTCAAATATCACCTCAAATGAGCTATTCTCGGATACCGATTTAATTGATTCGACCTGATGCTCAGACCAACTTGATGTTAACATGCATGGGATGTCATGTTAAGTTGCTAGTTTGTTATTAGAACAATGTCTGATCATGTCAAACAAAAATAAATTTAAATACTTTCCATATTCCATTTATAAAGTATTTATAAGAATTGACTTATTCATTAATCTACATGTTTGGGTTCTGTAAGTTTTTCAAACATGATTGAAAATAGCATATTCAGATTCCTTGATTTTTCTGATACTTTTTCATATATAAATTATTTTCATTGGAGTTACAGATTAATTTCTATGAATTTTTGAAGTTTTAATCATTTCTGGAATTATTTCTATACTAAAAATTCTCTTTATTGCGTCAGCCTGACATCAGCAGGTGAGCCGACCTGTTCAGGTCAAACCTGACAGGGGGGACCCACTGGTCAGCCTCTCTGGGGTTAATCCCGCGCTGACCAGCCCCTTAACTGAGTTGACTTGGCCTTGGGCCCACTGTCAGCGAGAGTTTAAGCCTCTAAACTACTGGATTAGCTTGGCCACGTCGGCCCCCACCGGAGTATGGCCGGCGGAGACCACGGGCGCGGCGGAGGGCTCGCCGGAGAGAGCCAAACAGTGCTACAGCCGTCGGTTTTGGGCGCAGAATAGAGCTACAGGCAGCTAATGAAACGCCGCATCTAACTGGGGTGGAGCTGGACCCGGTGGTCACCGGAATCCTTGCCGGCGATGAGGCCAGCGGCGGCTGCGGCTCGGGCGTCGACGAAAGTGCCGATGCAGGGGGCTAGCGAGCTGGGAGAGAGGCCCTACGCTATCTACAGAGCTCGAGAAGCTCATTCCTGAGCTCGGCCTCGCGAGCCGAGTACCACAACGACGGCAATGACATGGCCGGCGACGAGGTCCTTCGGGCTCCGGCGGCTAACGTGGTTAAAGGAGGGGGAAGGCCTCGGAAAGAGGGGGAACAGGAAGAGGAGCTCACGGCAGATCTTGTGAGGCTGCCGGCAGGGTCGGGGAGGACCGGGAGACGACGGATCGACGGCGACCGGAGCTTTGGGGAGAGAGAGATCCGAGAGGGGAAGGGGATCGAGAGCCCTAGGGGAGAGGATAGAGCCGCGGGGAGGAGGACAAGAAGACGCGGGCGTCGCGCTGGCACTCCTGGAGGCCTCCAGCAGCGGGCAGGCAGGCAGGAGGTGGCCGGCTCGGCCGCCGTGCTCATCTTCTCCCCTGCCTTCTGGAAGGAGGAGGAAGATGACCGGGGAGCCCCTGGTGGGCTGGGCCGGCGACAAATAGAGGTAAGTCATTTCTTTCTCTTATTTCTTTTCTATTTTGTTTCTGTTTTGCTAACTATTGTTTTGCTATTTATTTCAGCTCCAAAAAGGTTTGTAAAAACTAATTTGACAACCCCAGAATATTTGTTGGAAAGTATCCAATCATTCCTAAAGTTTTCAACATTTTTGAAAGTTTGAAGTTTCTGATTTCAAATTTAAAACTTGAGAACAGTAGCCTTTTGCATTAATTTAAAATTCTTAAAATGTCAAGAAAATGGTTTTCTTCATTGCTCATTTACTTTCATGATTTATCAGAAAGTTTGAACCTTTCTTGAGGCCATTTTGGGTTCATTGATTTTAACTAGTTTGAATTTTCCCTCATTTTGAGAAGTGGCTAGGGTTTTAGCATTTTCCTTCATCATTTGCTTTGTTCTTGTTGAGAAATTCCTAGATGCAATGTAAAGAAAAACATGAGCACAAGCTAACTTGCTTAAGAGTTCAGGGATGTGACAAAAAGCGTAGGTGTAAATGATGGATGTGAATATACCCGGGGGCCGTCGTGTTTACTAGTGGCTTCTCTCATGAAAGCAAGTAGACGGTGGGTGAACAAATTACTGTTGAGCAATTGATAGAACCGCGCAAAGTCATGACGATATCTATGCAATGATTATATCTATAGGTATCACGTTGAAAACAAGTAGACCGATACTTTCAGCATCTACTACTATTACTCCACACGTCGATCGCTATCCAGCATGCATCTAGTGTATTAAGTCCATAAGAACAGAGTAACGCCTTAAGCAAGATGACATGATGTAGAGGGATAATCCCAAACCAATGATAAAAACCCCATCTTTTTACCCTTGATGGAAACTACTTGATGTGTGCCTAGCTGCTCCTACTGTCACTGGGAAAGGTCACCACATGGTAGAACCCAAAGCCAACCACTTCTCCCATTGCAAGAATCATAGATCTAGTTGGCCAAACAAAACCCAAGACTCGGAGAGACTTACAAGGATATCAAATCATGCATATAAGAAATCAGCAAAGATTCAAATATATATCATAGATAATCTGGTCACAAATCCACAATTCATCGGATGTCGACAAACAGACCGCCAAAGAAGATTACATCGGATAGATCTCCATGCAGATCATGGAGAACTTTGTATTGAAGATCCAAGAGAGAGAAGAGGCCATCTAGCTACTAACTACGGACCCGTAGGTCTGAAGTGAACTACTCACGAGTCATTGGAGGGGCGATGATGATGATGAAGAAGCCCTCCAACTCCAAAGTCCCCTCCGGCAGGGCGCCGAGAAGGGTCTCCAGATGAGATCTCGCGGAAACGGAAGCTTGCGGCGGCGGAAAAGTATTTTCGAGGCTCCCCTAATTTTTTGCGGAATATTTGGGAATTTATAGGCCAAAGACCTAGGTCAGGGGGCGGTCAGGGAGGCCACAAGCCTGCCCACCGCCGCCTCCCCCTGGTGGCGTAGTGGGGGCTTGTGGGCTCCCTGTCGCCCACCTGGCTTGGCCCAAAAGCCCCCTGGTCTTCTTCCTTTCGGGAAAAAATCATTTCGGGGTTTTTCTTCCGTTTGGACTCCGTTCCAAAATCAGATCTGAAAAGAGTCAAAAACACGGAAAAAATAGGAACTGGCACTTGGCACTGAATTAATAAGTTAGTCCCAAAAAAGATATAAAAGGTACATAAAACAACCAAAGAAGACAGGATAACAGCGTGAAACCATCAAAAATTATAGATACGTTTGAGACGTATCAATGCCCCGGGAAGACATCCCCTCTTTCGTCTTCAATCCATCGGTAACATTACTTGGAGCTATATTTTTATTCACCACATGATATGTGTTTTTCTTGGAGCGTCTTGTATCTTAGGAGTCTTTTTTTTGTTGTGTCACAATCATCCTTGCTGCACACCTTTAGAGAGAGACATGCACTCATCGTGATTTTGTTAGAATGCTCATCATGCTTCACTTATATCTTTTGAGCTAGATATTCTGCTCTATGTGCTTCACATAGATCTTTTAGAGCACATCGGTGCGTGACTTGGTAGTTGGCGTATGCCAGGAAAGTAGTCCCAAAGGTGATAGGTACCCAAAGAGGATACAAAAACCTCCATCTTCATGTGCATTGAGTAGAAAGAGAAGTTTTGATTCCTCTCAATTAGTTTTGAGATGTGGATTTGATAATATTAAGAGTTATGTTAATAGGGTGTTGTGAATCTAGAAATACCTGTGTTGAAGTTAGTGATTCCCGTAGCATGCACGTATGGTGAACCGCTATGTTAGGAAGTCGGAGCATAATTGATCTATGGATTGTCATCCTTTGTGTTGAGGTCGGGATCGCGCGATGGTTAACACCTACCAACCCTTCCCCTAGGAATATGCGTTTAGCACTTTGTTTCGATTACTAATAAAAACTTTCGCAACAAGTATGTGAGTTCTTCATGACTAATGTGAGTCCATGGTATAGATGCACTTTCACCTTCCACCATTGCTATCCTCTCTAGTACCACGCAATTCTCGTTGGTGCACAAACCCACCATATGCCTTCCTCAAAACAGCCACCATAGCTACCTACTATGGCAATTTCATAGCCATTCCGAGATATATTGCCATGCAACTCCCACCGTTCCATCTCATGGCTTGTTCTGTCACTCTCATATTGCCATTGTATGATCGTAAGATAGCTAGCGAGATGTTTCAACGTCATACGCCAAGCTAGATCATTGCACATCCCGGTACACTGTCGGAGGCATTTCCTATTGTGTCATCATCATTTTGAGCTTTGAGCTGTGAGTAAATAAAAGTGTGATAATCATCATTATTAGAGCATTGTCCCATGTAAGGGAAAAAATAAAGAGGCCAAAGAGCCCAAAATAAAAAAAAGAAGTGGCCAAGAGCCCAAATAAAAAAAAGAGAAAAAGAGAGAAGGGACAATGCTACTATCTTTTTCCACACTTGTGCTTCATAATAGCACCATGTTCTTCATGCTTGAGAGCTTCTTGCTTTGTCACTACCATATGCTAGTGGGAAGCCTTATTATATAACTTGGCTTGTATATTCCAATGATGGGCTTCCTCAAAATTGCCCTACGTCTTCGTGAGCAAGCAAGTTGGATGCACACCCACTAGTTCTCCTTTTGAGATTTCACATACTTATAGCTCTAGTGCATCCCTTGTATGGCAATCCCTACTCATTCACATTGATATCTATTAATGGGCATCTCCATAGCCCTTTGATACGCCGAGTTAATGTGACCATCTTTTCCTTTTTGTCTCACAACCACCACCACACTCTATTCCACCTATAGTGCTATATCCATGGCTCACGCTCATGTATTGCGTGATAGTTATAAAAAGTTTGAGAAAGTAAGAGTGCGAAAAAAATTACTTGGCCAATATCGGGGTTGTGCATGATTTACATTAGTTGTGTGAGGATGATGGAGCATAGCCAGACTATATGATTTTGTAGGGATAAATTTCTTTGGCCTTGTTATTTTGAAAGTTCATGATTACCTTGCTAGTTTGCTTGAAGTATTATTGTTTTCATGTCAATAGAAAACTATTGTTTTGAATCATACGGATCTGAACATTCATGTCACATGAAAGAAGTTGCAAAGGACAACTATGCTAGGTAGCATTCCACATCAAAAATTCAGTCTTTATCACTTCCCTACTCGAGGACGAGCAGGAGTTAAGCTTGGGGATGCTTGATACGTCTGGAACGTATCTATAATTTTTGATGGTTTCATGTTATTATCTTGTCAAACTTTGGATGTTTTGTATGCCTTTTATATCTTTTTTGGGACTAACTTATTAACTCAGTGCCAAGTGCCAATTCCTGTTTTTTCCGTGTTTTTGACCCTTTTCAGAGGAAGATTTGAAACGGAGTCCAAACGGAATAAAATCCCCGAAAAGATTATTTCCGAAACAGAAGAAGATTGGGAGACTTGAGAACCAAGGCAGGGGGCCCCCAGGGACCCCACAAGCCCCTAGCCCCGGCCAGGGGGGGGGGAGACTGGGCCTCCGAGGTTTGTGGGTCCCTGGACCTCCTCTGCCCTAGGTTTTGCGCCTATATATTCCCTAAAATCCCAGAAAAAATCAGGAGATCATCGAAACTACTTTTCCGCCGCTGCAAGCTTCTGTCTCCGCAAGATGCCATGTGGGGCACGTTATGGTGCCCTGCCGAAGGGGGGATTCGGATACGGAGGGCTTCTTCATCAACACCATGACCTCTCCGATGATGCGTGAGTAGTTCACCATAGACCTACGGGTCCATAGCTAGTAGCTAGATGGCTTCTTCTCTCTCTTGGATTTTCAATACAAAGTTCTCCATGATCTTCATGGAGATCTATCCGATGTAATCTTCTTTTGCGGTGTGTTTGTCGAGATCCGATGAATTGTGGATTTATGATCAGATTATCTATGAATCTTATTTGAGTTTCTTCTGATCTCTCTTATGCATGATTTCATATCCTTGTAATTCTCTTCAAGTTGTGGGTTTTGTCTGGCCAACTAGATCTATGATTCTTGCAATGGGAGAAGTGCTTGGTTTTGGGTTCATACCATGCGGTGACCTCACCCAGTGATAGAAGGGGTAGCGAGGCACATATCGTGTTTTTGCCATGAAGGGTAAAAAGATGGGGTTTTCATCATTGGTTTGAGATTATCCCTCTACATCATGTCATCTTGCTTAAGGCATTACTCTGTTCGTCATGAACTCAATACACTAGATGCATGTTGGATAGCGGTCGATGTGTGGAGTAATAGTAGTAGATGCAGAAAGTATCAGTCTACTTGTCTCGGACATGATGCCTATATGTATGATTGTTGCCTTAGATATCGTCATGACTTTGCGTGGTTCTATCAATTGCTCAACAGTAATTTGTTCACCCACCGTAATACTTGCTATTTTGAGAGAAGCCTCTAGTGAACACAATGGCCCCCGGGTCTACTCCACACCATATTTTCAACCTTACACTTTTACTTCGTTGCACTTTCCTCCTTCAGATCTCACTTTGCAATCAATCTTGAAGGGATTGACAACCCCTTTATAGCGTTGGGTGCAAGGACTTTGTGTTTGTGAAGGTACTCCGGACTTGACGAGATTCTCCTACTGGATTGATACCTTGGTTCTCAAACTGAGGGAAATACTTACTGCTCCTGTGCTGCATCGCCCTTTCGTCTTCAAGGGAAAAACCAACGCAAACCCAAGAGAAGACAGAAGGATTTCTGGCACCATTGCCGGGGAAGAACATTTGTTGCGTAGCATAGCAACATCGGGGGGAATCCGAGGTATCACCCTCGTTGGATTCCGAACGATGTATCTGTCAAGGTGGACCTAGAGGAATCACCCTCGAGGGTCCCACACTTGAGGGGTGCACGACAGAGGCATCGTCGAGAATGGTGAAAGAGGAATCACCCTCGATAACTACGACCGACTTGTTGTACTACAGAGATATCATCAGGAGTACTTTGTGAGGTGTCACCCTCGGTACCCGATAGTATCTCTGTAGCGTCGCACAACTGGGGGGTGTAAGTGTTGTGTCGGGTCTGACTCGTCGATCAGGGATCGAGACTTGAAAACAAAGCGGGGCAACTAGACTACGGGGTCAGAGGGGATGACTGTTCCACCTATACTAAACAGTTTAAAGTGCGATACTGAAAGTAGCAGTTCATCAAAAATAGGCTATGCATCAGATATAGGAGCTAACTACAACAGTAGCTAAATTCTAATGCAAGCAGGAGGAAGAAAGACATAGGCGATATAGGGATGATCAAGGGAGGTTTGCTTGCCTTGTTGCTCTGCGGCAAAGGGCTGATCGGCAGGGTCGTAGATGTACCCGGCAGCAGCGGCAGTCTCGGGGTCAACTAGTAGGATGAGGGGGGAGAAACAATAAATAACAGCAGCATGTGCAACACTAAGCATGACATGGCAAGATGCAGGCTATGCATGAGCTAACACAGTAACATCCGTCATAGATAGGTCGGAAGAATATCTGACGATATTTTCTAGGTCTTTGGCTACTACCGGTCAGACTAAAAAAGATGGAAAAGTTCCACGTTTGCTATGCTAGGGACGCGTGACAAACGAATGGACCGCGTATCCGGGTTCGTCTCGCTCTGCCGATCAACTTACAAGTTGAAAATATTTTGATCTGACTTACGGTTTATTTGATATTATTTTTTAAAGTTTTATTCAATAATTAGGAATTAAAAACAGATTTAATTAATTATTAAATTTATTATGGCATCAAGATGATGTCATGCTGACATCAGCAGTTGACTGTCAACTGACGAGTGGGTCCTACGTGTCATTGACACAATTTTTAATTAAGGTTTAGTTATTAATTAATCAGACTAATTTAATGGGGGACCCACGTGTCATACTCTAATAGGATAATTTAATTATCTAATTAACAGATTTACTTAATTATACTAATTACTCATAATCATATATTAACTAATAAATTCATTCATTAATTAATTCAATAAGTAATTATTTAAATAATTAAAAATATTTATTAAATAACATTATTATTTTATATATGTTTTTATTTCCAATTTTCTTTAACAGTTAGAGGGGAGTTCCTCGGCCCCCTTTGTCATTGGAAGTGGGGAGTTGGCCCCACATGGCAGTGGCACATCGGCCACACATACACATACACATCCATCATGTACATGCTGTACACATACACACATATACACTATGTATATTTTTCTACATACATGCATACCTACATAATACATACATGCATACATAATACATACACAATACATACATACATACATGCATTTATACTACATATAGAGGCTAATCCCCTCTGTCGACAGGGAGAAACCGAAGTGCACATCCGGCGGCTCGACGGAGTAGGAAAGAAGGAGAAGGTGGGAGGATCCCTAATGGGCTCACCGGCGATGAAGGGAAGACCCGGTGTAGCCGGAGTGCACAGGGAGTCGACGCGGTTGATGATGGGGTCGGATCCGGCGCGGAGGAGCCCAGGCCGGTGCGTTCGGTGAGGGTTCGCGCGACGGCGGGACGACGATGGCCGACGCGGGGAGGCACTGCGCGAGCATCGACGAGGGCGGTCCGGTTGACGTCGGTGGCCGCTGGAGACGGGAACGGAGGGGGCCGGCCCGGGGCGGGGCACCGCGGCCAGAACCGGTGGGGGTGGTGGCGCGAGATGGTGCCGGTGGTGACCCGGCGACGGGGCGAGGGAGGCCGACGATGGGGCGCCGGGGGGCGGTCGGGGCCGGCGTCGGGGAGGCGACGATGCGGTGGCGGCGGGGCGCGGTGGCGCTAGGGGAGGGCCGGCGGCGTGGGCTCCTGCCGGTGCGGGCTTCAGCCCCCAGTCGTGATCCAATCTTGATCGGGAGGGGCATGGGGAGGGTTTGAGGTGGGGTGGCGTGGGGGTAGGTGGGGCGTTAGCAAGAGAGAGTTGAGCGGGGGCCCGAGCGGGAGGGGGAGGTCGCGAGGCCACCGGGTAGGTGTGGGGCGCGATCGCGAGGGGGGAATCCCCTCGTGTGGGATCTGGCAAGGGGGGTTAGGTGGCGAGGGGGACTGACGAGGGTTAGTGGGAAGGGGTGCGCTCGGGGCCAGGGGTGACGGCGCGTGTGGATGGGAGTGCTGGGCGCTAGGGTTTGGGCTCCCATGGGGGTTCTTATACCTCCCCAACTTAGGTGGGCTGGCTCGGTCATTTTGGCCGAGTTGGCCCACGGGTTTTATTATTATTATTATTATTATTATTACTATTATTATTTTTAGTAGTAGTAGTAGTAGTAGTAGTAGTATTAGTATTATTATAATTATTTATTTTAGTTATTATAACTTTTATTTTATTTCTTTAGTTTCTGTTTTAAATATGCCCGATTTACTTTTATTATTTAGTAGGAAATTCTTATAACTCCTCCAACCATTTTATTTTTGCATTCGAAACTTTTATCGCTTGAATTTAAATTAAATATGATAAGTGCTTTGATTTTTTGTCACAGCCCTAGATTATATCTTGTAGTTAGTTGCATCAGTAAGCATTCATGAATGCATTCAAATCAATTTAATTCAAATTTGGATGATCTACAAATGGGGATGACCAAACCCTAACACCAAACAACATCCAAATAGGTTCAACAAGAGAAAAATCCTAGCTACTCTATATTCAAAACAAAACCCTAGCAACTCTATATGCAAAACAATTCAAAAGTGGTGATAAATGAATGAACCAAAATGGTTTCATAAAAGTCCATCATTTTTGATAAATGTTGGAAAGAAAATATCAGGGGTGGTATATATTTTCAAAATACTTTTGGCATTTTAGTTCAAACTCAAAAGCCACTGAAATCAATTAATTAATTGATTTCAAATACTTCCTAGTTTTATAAAATGTTGAAACTATTTTGTGGCATTGATCATTTTTACTACTGTCACATAATACTATTCTAGGATTTTTAAAATGATTTTTTTTATTAAAATCCTAAACCTAAAATGCCAGAAAGAAATAAAAAAAACAGAAAAAGGAAAACAGAGGGAAGTCCTTACGTGCGCTCACCTGAAGCGGCCCAGCCCACCAGGGGCACCACTGTCTTCCTCCTCCTGCCAGGAGGAGAAGCAGCTGCGTACCCGACGCATCGCCGGGCACCGCCACGTCCCCTGGCCACATCCTGCTCGCCCCGTCCTTATCTCCTCGCCGTCGAAGCCCCAGACCCCCCCTCGAGCTCATCCTCCTCTCCTCTCTCCAGTTTCCCCTTCTCTCTCTGCTTCCCTCGTTGCCTCCATTGCCGAGCTAGAGCTCGAGCTCGCCTCTTTGGTCTCCGGCCTTCCCTCGCCTCTCCGAGAAGCCCAGAAGAACCGCCTCGACGCCCTGCTCCTCCTCGCCATTGGAATCGAGACCGGACGACCCCTGTCGTCGCCATCGCCGTTGTCTTCCTCACCTCCGGCCGCCGGCCCCCTTCCATCGATTCACCCCCTCCGACGCGACCCCGACCTCCCCGTCACCGCAAATGGAACCGACGTGAGCTCGCCGTCTTTTCCCCTCTCTTTCCACGTTCTCCCATGCCCCGTAGCCCCGCTCCCCGCCACGGCCGAGCCCCGCCGCCGTTTAGGCTCGTCGCCGGCGTACCTCCGGTGGCCCTCCAGTCACTTAGCTGCCACCAAAAGAAGCAACGCACCCCCAGTAACCCCTTCCACCCATCCGCGCCTTGAATGGACGCCGATGTCGCGATTCCGGCGAGCCTCCGTCGCTCTGTTGGTCGCCGGCGTCGACCTCGCCGGCCCGAGCCACTGCCATGTGGGCCCGATCGGTCAGGGATTAGTTTAGACCCTAATTAACCACTAATAACCCCCCAGTCACTGATAGAGGGCCCCACAGGGGTCAAAACCTAGTCTGTCTTAGGTTTGACCGGGGATTAGCCCTATTTCGCTGACTGGTGGGCCCTGGCTATCAGGGTATGACCTGGACCGGCTGGTTGGCCTGCTGACGCAGGGATGACATCAGCCTGATGCAATAAAGCTTTTTCGATTTTAATTAATTCCAGATTAATAGCAAAACTTGTAAAAATCATAGAAATTAAAATATAACTCCGACGAAAATAATTTATATATGAAAAAGTATGAGAAAAATCCAAGGAATCAGATTATGGCATTTTCATGCATGTTTGAAAAAGTTAACAACACCAAATAGGCAAAATGATGAATAGGGTAAATTTAATAAATAGTTTGGAGTTGGAAAATGATACTTATTTGATTTCCACTTCAATTACTATGCTCAAAACATTGGTCAATGCAAATCAGTACCTCAAAATACTAAGTCCATACATGTTGAAACAATTTGTTATGAGCATCAGGTCGAATCAATTAAAAGGGTACCCGGAACAATAACCGGCTTGACGTGATGTTTAATCCTAATTCAAACCAACTTCAACTTAAGAAATGATAGCCACATTATCCATGCCACCTTTCATTTCTTGTGTTGAGCATGCATCATAGTGTTGCATTTACGTGAAGTAATTGTTGTTCTTTCTTGTTTGTCGGTGTTGTTCCCCCTCGCTAAACGATGTTTCCGACGATGTGATCGTTGACATTGATGAAGACTCATTGCTATCTTCAGACGTGTCAGGCAAGCAAAACCCCTTGAGCATATTGAAATAAACCCACTCTCTCGCTCCTGCTCTCTTTTACTGCATTAGGACAAACACGATTCAACCGTACATGTTATCGGTAGTCGAACCCATTCCTCTGCATGACCTGATTTTGTCACAGTAAATAGTTGAAACCACTTAGCATGAGTAGCAACTGCTTGAGCCTTGATGTGCTTACTCATCCATGCTTGTTTACAATGCCTGCTATGCTTAGAGTCGTGTCGGGTCTGATCTGTCTGAATGATGAATCGGAATGGTTGTGTTTATATCCTATAGTGTGAGAGTAAAGGTGTGAATCTGATTTGGTAAAGGTAGCGATGAGAGGCCATGTAGGAGTACATGGTGGGTTGTCTCATTGGGACCGTCCTTAAGAACTGAGTTCTGTGTATGTTATCCAAGACAATATACTACCATGCATTGGGCCCGGAAATATGACCCCGCTCGGCTTATTAATTGCCTAGATCTTTGTCGAGGAGTTGCAATTAGTTTCTGGTGTTTGTAGGAAAAGTGTTGGCGGCCGTGTTTAGCTCTGCCCGACGGGGTAGGCTTCTCGGCGGTAGATACACAGTGGCACGGTGTACCAAGTGGCACCCGAATGGTGGGCTTGGGAACCCTGTGCACATCGTTTGGGGCCGTAGAGGAAACCTCGGCCGGACTTCCTTGCGGGTTCAGTCTCAAATAGGCGATAAACCTGGACTAGGGTCTTGTGTGGTTAACGGTCGTGGCCGACACCCACGCCAGTGCTTGTGCTTGAAGGTTGCCGAGATGCATGACGTGCATATGGTGCTAAGTGGTGGGAGGATGTGTGAAGAAGTATACCCCTGCAGGGTGATTCAATCTGTTCGAATAGCCGCGTCCTCGGTTATGGACTACTTGGAAACATTACGTGGTACATAGACAATTTAAATGGATACTCTAAAACATGCAAGATAAGTGTGAGTGCTATGGAAGGCCTTCTCATAGGGAGACGAGAGTGGATCCATAGTGGTGTATTGAATTGGTGAATATGTGGACTCGTGTGCGCTATCCCACCTCAAAGAAAGAACTTGTAGTCGTAGTACAGGTTAGCCAAGATTTAAAGCTGGCTTGCTGCAATCAAACCCCACAATCCTTTCATTGAAACATGATGCATATGTAGATAGTTCTGATGTAAGACTTGCTGAGTACCTTTGTACTCACGGTTGCTTTATTTATGTTTTGAAGAGAAGACTTAGACTCATTAAAAGGTTCTACGTGATGTGTTCGATGTTGACCGGAATAGCTTGGGAATCCCAGACAGAGGTCTGGCTCCTTTGGTAGGGTCGTAGTAGCTTTTCAGGCTCTTCCAGCCACTTTTAGTAGATGTCTGTACCCAGACATGAATTGCTTCCGTTTGTTGTTTGTATGACTTGAGTGTCGGGTCACGAGACCCCTGTTTGTAATATCATACTATGTTGACTCTTATGAGTCTTTAATAAATGCTTGAGTCATAGAGTTATGTTGTGATGCCATGTTGTATCTACACATATCGTGTATAATGTGTGTATGTTTGAAATGCATTATATGTGTGGGATTCGACACCTAGTTGTTTGCCTTTAGTAGTACTCTTTACAGGGAAATGCCTCTTTGTGATTCCATCGAGCCTTGGTAGTTTGCTACTGCTCGGAACACATTGATTGACCGGCATGTATCCTTCTTTGCTGCTGTGTCTGTCCCCTCGGGGAAATGTCACGCGGTGTAATGGAGTCCTTGTAGCTAGCTACGACTCGTCTAGGCACGCTGATGACCGACACCTGCTTTGCTGGGTTATGTATGCATGTCCGTGTACGGTTGTACCGCTGGGGTTTATAACTAGTCATGTCGACCCGGGTTCTTTGTAGTTTGAACGCTAGCAACATATTCATATACGTGAGCCAAAAGACGCAAACGATCCCGGCCAAGGTAAGGTGGCAGCCGTGGAGTTTACTGTGCGTGAGGCTGCAAAGTGATGTGATGTGTTACAGGCTAGGTTCTTATGACTCAGGATCGGGGTCCCGACAGCTTTAGTATCAGAGCTTGACTACGTGTAGGATAACCGAGCCAAATTGGTCGATGTTGAGTCTAGCAACTCTTTAGTTATATAAGGGAATTGTTTGTGGAAGGGAACGTAAGGCTCTTTTTACTCCTTTCCTTGTGTCATTCTTATTCTGAGTCACCCTCATCTTTATTCTACGGGGTTTAAGAATTAGGCTTTCTCATCTATTCATTAGGATGACGAGTTACTATGTTGGAGACTTATAGAGAAGTTGTTGTCTTCCTGGATCAGTGTCTCCATAAGAATTCAATTGTTATGTTGTTAGTTTTCTTGCAGGTTGCCTCATATTTCATGCCCGTACAACCGTTATGCTGTCCGAGTTTTCCAAAGTTCCCAAATAGTCTGATGCAATTGCAAATTCCCTCCTCCTGAGCTAATGTCTTTTGGCCGGACAAACCACACCAATAATTGTGTTGAGGTACTTTATTACCTCGATGTTTTGTTGAAGTATTAGGAAAACATGCTACTCGGAAAACTACCCAATAGTCTAGATGTTGTTGGGGAACGTCGCATGGGAAACAAAAATTTTCCTACGCGCACGAAGACCTATCATGGTGATGTCCATCTACGAGAGGGGATGAGTGATCTACGTACCCTCGTAGACTGTACAGCAGAAGAGTTAGAGAGCGCGGTTGATGTAGTGGAACGTCCTCACGTCCCTCAATTCGCCCCGCGAACAATCCCGCGATCAGTCCCACGATCTAGTACCGAACGGACGGCACCTCCGCGTTCAGCACACGTACAGCTCGACGATGATCTCGGCCTTCTTGATCCAGCAAGAGAGACGGAGAGGTAGAAGAGTTCTCCGGCAGCGTGACGGCGCTCCGGAGGTTGGTGATGACCTTGTCTCAGCAGGGCTCCGCCCGAGCTCCGCAGAAACGCGATCTAGAGGAAAAACCGTGGAGGTATGTGCTCGGGCTGCCGTGGAAAAGTCGTCTCAAATCAGCCCTAAAACCTCCGTATATATAGGTGGGAGGGAGGGGGCCTTGCCTTGGGGCTCAAGGATCCCCAAGGGGGTCGGCCGAGTCCAAGGGGGAGGACTCTCCCCCCCCAAACCGAGTTGGACTAGGTTTGGTGGGAGGGAGTCCCCCTTCCTTCCCACCTCCTCCTTTTTTTTCTTTCTCTCTTGATTTTCTTCTCCTTGGCGCATAGGGCACTTGTGGGCTGTCCCACCAGCCCACTAAGGGCTGGTGTGTCTCCCCCAAGGCCTATGGGCTTCCCCGGGGTGGGTTGCCCCCCCCGGTGAACTCCCGGAACCCATTCGTCATTCCCGGTACATTCCCGGTAACTCCGAAAACCTTCCGGTAATCAAATGAGGTCATCCTATATATCAATCTTCGTTTCCGGACCATTCCAGAAACCCTCGTGACGTCCGTGAGCTCATCCGGGACTCCGAACAACATTCGGTAACCAACCATATAACTCAAATACACATAAAACAATGTCGAACCTTAAGTGTGCAGACCCTGCGGGTTCGAGAACTATGTAGACATGACCCGAGAGACTCCTCGGTCAATATCCAATAGTGGGACTTGGATGCCCATATTGGATCCTACATATTCTACGAAGATCTTATCGTTTGAACCTCAGTATCAAGGATTCCTATAATCCCGTATGTCATTCCCTTTGTCCTTTGGTATGTTACTTGCCCGAGATTCGATCGTCAGTATCCGCATACCTATTTCAATCTCGTTTACCGGCAAGTCTCTTTACTCGTTTCGTAATACAAGATCCCGCAACTTACACTAAGTTACATTGCTTGCAAGGCTTGTGTGTGATGTTGTATTACCGAGTGGGTCCCGAGATACCTCTCCGTCACACGGAGTGACAAATCCCAGTCTTGATCCATACTAACTCAACTAACACCTTCGGAGATACCTGTAGAGCATATTTATAGTCACCCAGTTACGTTGCGACGTTTGATACACACAAAGTATTCCTCCGGTGTCAGTGAGTTATATGATCTCATGGTCATAGGAATAAATACTTGACACGCAGAAAACAGTAGCAACAAAATGACACGATCAACATGCTACGTCTATTAGTTTGGGTCTAGTCCATCACGTGATTCTCCTAATGACGTGATCCAGTTATCAAGCAACAACACCTTGTTCATAATCAGAAGACACTAACTATCTTTGATCAACTGGCTAGCCAACTAGAGGCATGCTAGGGACGGTGTTTTGTCTATGTATCCACACATGTAAATGAGTCTTCATTCAATACAATTATAGCATGGACAATAAACTATTATCTTGATACAGGAATTATAATAATAACTATATTTATTATTGCCTCTAGGGCATAATTCCAACAGTCTCCCACTTGCACTAGAGTCAATAATCTAGCCCTCACATCACCATGCGAATTACATTGTAATAAATCTAACACCCATACAGTTCTGGTGTCGATCATGTTTTGGCCGTGGAAGAGATTTAGTCAGCGGGTCTGCTACATTCAGATTCGTGTGCACTTTGCATATATTTACGTGCTCTTCCTCGACGTAGTCGCGGATGAGGTTGAAGCATCGTTTGATGTGTCTGGTCTTCTTGTGAAACCGTGGTTCCTTTGCTAAGGCAATGGCACCAGTGTTGTCATAGAACAAGGTTATTGGATTCAGTGCGCTTGGCACCACTCCAAGATCCGTCATGAACTGCTTCATCCAGACACCCTCCTTAGCCGCCTCCGAGGCAGCCATGTACTCCGCTTCACATGTAGAATCTGCTACGACGCTTTGCTTGGAACTGCACCAGCTTACTGCACCCCCATTAAGAATAAATACGTATCCGGTTTGCGACTTAGAGTCGTCCGGATCTGTGTCAAAGCTTGCATCGACGTAACCTTTTACGGCGAGCTCTTCGTCACCTCCATATACGAGAAACATCTCCTTAGTCCTTTTCAGGTACTTCAGGATATTCTTGACCGCTGTCCAGTGATCCACTCCTGGATTACTCTGGAACCTACCTACCATACTTATGGCCAGGCTAACATCCGGTCTAGTGCACAGCATCGCATACATGATAGAACCTATGGCTGAAGCATAGGGGACGGAGCGCATATGCTCTCTATCTTCATCGGTTGCTGGGCACTGAGTCTTACTCAATCTCGTACCTTGTAAAACTGGCAAGAACTCTTTCTTGGACTGTTCCATTTTGAACCTCTTCAAAACTTTATCAAGGTATGTGCTTTGTGAAAGTCCTATCAGGCGTTTTGATCTATCCCTATAGATCTTAATGCCTAGAATGTAAGCAGCTTCTCCTAGGTCCTTCATAGAGAAACTTTTATTCAAGTAACCTTTTACGCTCTCCAAAAGCTCTACGTTGTTTCCAATCAGTAATATGTCATCCACATATAATATTAGAAACGCC
This sequence comes from Hordeum vulgare subsp. vulgare, assembly GCF_904849725.1. Lineage (NCBI taxonomy): Eukaryota > Viridiplantae > Streptophyta > Magnoliopsida > Poales > Poaceae > Hordeum > Hordeum vulgare. The sequence goes on from NC_058522.1 coordinate 139,501,525, forward strand.
ACAGAGCTCCCACTCACTTTCTTGTAAATACAAGATTCTCCAACCACTTGTATGAACCCAAATGCCTTGATCACCTCATCAAAGCGTTTGTTCCAACTCCGAGATGCTTGCACCAGTCCATAAATGGATCGCTGGAGCTTGCACACCTTGTTAGCATTCTTAGGATCGACAAAACCTTCGGGTTGCATCATATACAACTCTTCCTTAAGGAAACCGTTAAGGAACGCCGTTTTGACATCCATCTGCCAGATTTCATAATCGAAAAATGTAGCTATTGCTAACATGATTCTGACGGACTTAAGCATCGCTACGGGTGAGAAAGTCTCATCGTAGTCAACTCCTGGAACTTGTGAAAAACCCTTTGCCACAAGTCGAGCTTTATAAACGGTCACATTACCGTCAGCGTCCGTCTTCTTCTTAAAGATCCATTTGTTCTGAATAGCCTTGCGGCCCTCAGGTAGTATCTCCAAAGTCCACACTTTGCGCTCATACATGGATCCTATCTCGGATTTCATGGCTTCTAGCCATTTGTTGGAATCTGGGCCCACCATTGCTTCTTCATAACTCGCAGGTTCATTGTTGTCTAACAACATGATTGATAAGACGGGATTACCGTACCACTCTGGAGCAGCACGTGATCTCGTCGACCTGCGTGGTTCAACAGATACTTGAACTGGAGTTTCATGATCATCATCATTAACTTCCTCCTCAACCGGCGTCGCAACGACAGAGGTTTCCCCTTGCCCTGCGCCACCATCCAGAGGGATGAGAGGTTCGACAACCTCGTCAAGTTCTATCTTCCTCCCACTCAATTCTCTCGAGAGAAACTCCTTCTCGAGAAAAGTTCTGTTCTTAGCAACAAACACTTTGCCCTCCTATTTGAGATAGAAGGTGTACCCAACTGTCTCTTTTGGGTAACCTATGAAGACGCATTTTTCCGCTTTGGGTTCCAGCTTTTCAGGCTGAAGCTTTTTGACATAAGCATCACATCCCCAAACTTTAAGGAACGACAACTTTGGCCTTTTGCCATACTACAGTTCGTATGGTGTCGTCTCAACGGATTTTGATGGTGCCCTATTTAAAGTGAATGCAGTTGTTTCTAATGCATAACCCCAAAATGATAACGGCAAATCAGTAAGAGACATCATAGATCGCACCATCTCTAACAAAGTACGATTACGACGTTCGGACACACCATTACGCTGTGGTGTTCCAGGCGGTGTTAACTGTGAAACAATTCCACATTGTCTTAAGTGAGCACCAAACTCGAAACTCAGATATTCACCCCCACGATCAGACCGTAGGAACTTGATCTTCTTGTTATGATGATTTTCCACTTCACTCTGAAATTGCTTGAACTTTTCAAATGTTTCAGACTTGTGCTTCATCAAGTAGACATAGCCATATCTACTTAAATCGTCAGTGAAGGTGAGAAAATAACGATATCTGCCGCGCGCCTCCACGCTCATTGGACCACACACATCGGTATGTATGATTTCCAATAAGTCACTAGCACACTCCATTGTTCCGGAGAACGGAGTCTTAGTCATCTTGCCCATGAGGCATGGTTCGCACGTGTCAAGTGAATCAAAGTCAAGTGACTCCAAAAGTCCATCAGCATGGAGTTTCTTCATGCGCTTTACACCAATATGACCCAAGCGGCAGTGCCACAAAAATATGGCGCTATCATTGTTTACTCTAACTCTTTTGGTCTCAATGTTATGTATATGCGTATCATTATCAAGATTCATTATGAACAATCCTCTCACATTCGGTGCATGACCATAAAAGATGTTACTCATAGAAATAGAACAACCATTATTCTCAGACTTAAAAGAGTAACCGTCTCGCAATAAACAAGATCCAGATATAATGTTCATGCTCAACGCAGGCACTAAATAACAATGATTTAAGTTCATCACTAATCCCGATGGTAGCTGAAGTGACACTGTGTCGACGGCGATTGCATCAACCTTGGAACCATTTCCTACGCGCATCGTCACTTCATCTTTCGCCAGCCTTCGCCTATTCCGCTGTTCCTGTTTCGAGTTGCAAATATGAGCAACAGAACCGGTATCAAATACCCAGGCACTACTACGAGAGCCGGTTAAGTACACATCAATAACATGTATATCAAATATACCTGATTTTTCTTTGCCCGCCTTCTTATCTGCCAGATACTTGGGGCAATTGCGCTTCCAGTGACCCATACCCTTGCAATAGAAGCACTCTGTTTCAGGCTTAGGTCCAGCCTTGGGTTTCTTCGGCGGATTGGCAACAGGCTTGCCGCTCTTCTTCGAATTGCCCTTCTTGCCTTTGCCGTTTCTCTTGAAACTAGTGGTCTTGCTCACCATCAACACTTGATGCTCTTTACGGAGTTCAGACTCTGCGACTTTCAGCATCGCAAACAACTCGCCGGGAGACTTGTTCATCCCTTGCATGTTGTAGTTCAACACAAAGCCTTTATAGCTTGATGGCAGTGATTGAAGGATTCTGTCAGTGATAGCTTCTTGCGGGAGTTCAATCCCCAGCTCAGCTAGACGGTTTGAGTACCCAGACATTTTGAGCACATGTTCACTGACAGACGAGTTTTCCTCCATCTTGCAAGCATAGAATTTATCGGAGGTCTCATACCTCTCGATCCGGGCGTTCTTCTGAAAGATAAACTCCAACTCCTGGAACATCTCAAATGCTCCATGACGCTCAAAGCGACGTTGAAGTCCCGGTTCTAAGCCATACAAGACTGCACATTGAACTATTGAGTAGTCCTCCTTACGTGCTAACCAAGCGTTCTTAACATCCTGATCAGCCGTAGCGGGTGGTTCATCTCCTAGCGCAGCATTAAGGACATAATCCTTCTTCCCAGCTTGTAAGATTAGCTTAAGATTATGAGCCCAGTCTACAAAGTTGCTTCCATCATCTTTCAACTTAGCTTTCTCTAGGAACGTATTAAAATTCAGGATGACAGTCGCGTGAGCCATGATCTACAACACAAATATATTCAAAGTGGACTTAGACTATGTTCAAGATAATTAGAGTTTAACTTAATCAAATTATTCGCTAAACTCCCACTCAAAAAGTACATCTCTCTAGTCATTTGAGTGGTTCATGATCCACTTACACTAGCTCAAGTCCGATCATCACGTGAGTTGAGTATAGTTTCAGTGGTAAGCATCCCTATGCTAATCATATCATCTATATGATTCATGATCGACCTTTCGGTCTCATGTGTTGCGAGGCCATGTCTGCACATCCTAGGCTCGTCAAGCTTAACCCGAGTGTTCCGCGTGTGCAACTGTTTTGCACCCGTTGTATGTGAACGTTGAGTCTATCACACCCGATCATCACGTGGTGTCTCGAAACGACGAACTGTAGCAACGGTGCACAGTCGGGGAGAACACAATTTCGTCTTGAAATTTTTAGTGAGAGATCACCTCATAATGCTACCATCGTTCTAAGAAAAATAAGGTGCATAAAAGGATTAACATCACATGCAATTCATAAGTGACACTATATGGCCATCATCACGTGCTTCTTGATCTCCATCACCAAAGCACCGGCACGATCTTCTTGTCACCGGAGCCACACCATGATCATCCATCAATGTGTTGCCATCGGGGTTGTCGTGCTACTTATGCTATTACTACTAAAGCTACATCCTAGCAAAATAGTAAACGCATCTGCAAGCACAAACGTTAGTATAAAGACAACCCTATGGCTCCTGCCGGTTGCCGTACCATCGACGTGCAAGTCGATATTTCTATTACAACATGATCATCTCATACATCCAATATATTACATCACATCATTGGCCATATCACATCACAATCATACCCTGCAAAAACAAGTTAGACGTCCTCTAATATTGTTGTTGCATGTTTTACGTGGTGACCAAGGGTATCTAGTAGGATCGCATCTTACTTACGCAAACACCACAACGGAGATATATGAGTTGCTATTTAACCTCATCCAAGGACCTCCTCGGTCAAATCCGATTCAACTAAAGTTGGAGAAACCGTCACTTGCCAGTCATCTTTGAGCAAAGGGGGTTACTCGTAACGATGAAACCAGTCTCTCGTAAGCGTACGAGTAATGTCGGTCCAAGCCGCTTCAATCCAACAATACCGCAGAATCAAGAAAAGAATAAGGAGGGCAGCAAAACGCACATCACCGCCCACAAAAACTTTTGTGTTCTACTCGAGAAGACATCTACGCATGAACCTAGCTCATGATGCCACTGTTGGGGAACGTCGCATGGGAAACAAAAAATTTCCTACGCGCACGAAGACCTATCATGGTGATGTCCATCTACGAGAGGGGATGAGTGATCTATGTACCCTCGTAGATCGTACAGCAGAAGCGTTAGAGAACGCAGTTGATGTAGTGGAACGTCCTCACGTCCCTCGATCCGCCCCGCGAACAATCCCGCGATCAGTCCCACGATCCAGTACCGAACGGACGGCACCTCCGCGTTCAGCACACGTACAGCTCGACGATGATCTTGGCCTTCTTGATCCAGCAAGAGAGACGGAGAGGTAGAAGAGTTCTCCGGCAGCGTGACGGCGCTCCGGAGGTTGGTGATGACCTTGTCTCAGCAGGGCTCCGCCCGAGCTCCGCAGAAACGCGATCTAGAGGAAAAACCGTGGAGGTATGTGGTCGGGCTGCCGTGGAAAAGTCGTTTCAAATCAGCCCTAAAACCTCCGTATATATAGGTGGGAGGGAGGGGGCCTTGCCTTGGGGCTCAAGGAGCCCCAAGGGGGTCGGCCGAGTCCAAGGGGGAGGACTCTCCCCCCCCCAAACCGAGTTGGACTAGGTTTGGTGGGAGGGAGTCCCCCTTCCTTCCCACCTCCTCCTTTTTTTTCTCTCTTGATTTTCTTATCCTTGGCGCATAGGGCACTTGTGGTCTGTCCCACCTGCCCACTAAGGGCTGGTGTGTCTCCCCCAAGGCCTATGGGCTTCCCCGGGGTGGGTTGCCCCCCCGGTGAACTCCCGGAACCCATTCGTCCTTCCCGGTACATTCCCGGTAACTCCGAAAACCTTCCGGTAATCAAATGAGGTCATCCTATATATCAATCTTCGTTTCCGGACCATTCCGAAAACCCTCATGACGTCTGTAATCTCATCCGGGACTCCGAACAACATTCGGTAACCAACCATATAACTCAAATACGCATAAAACAACGTCGAACCTTAAGTGTGCAGACCCTGCGGGTTCGAGAACTATGTAGACATGACCCCAGAGATTCCTCGGTCCATATCCAATAGCGGGACCTGGATGCCCATATCGGATCCTACATATTCTACGAAGATCTTATCATTTGAACCTCAGTATCAAGGATTCGTATAATCCCGTATGTCATTCCCTTTGTCCTTCGGTATGTTACTTGCCCGAGATTCGATCGTCAGTATCCGCATACCTATTTCAATCTCGTTTACCGGCAAGTCTCTTTACTCGTTTCATAATACAAGATCCCGCAACTTACACTAAGTTACATTGCTTGCAAGGCTTGTGTGTGATGTTGTATTACCGAGTGGGCCCCGAGATACCTCTCCGTCACACGGAGTGACAAATCCCAGTCTTGATCCATACTAACTCAACTAACACCTTCGAAGATACCTGTAGAGCATCTTTATAGTCACCCAGTTACGTTGCGACGTTTGATACACACAAAGTATTCCTCCGGTGTCAGTGAGTTATATGATCTCATGGTCATAGGAATAAATACTTGACACGCAGAAAACAGTAGCAACAAAATGACACGATCAACATGCTACGTCTATTAGTTTGGGTCTAGTCCATCACGTGATTCTCCTAATGACGTGATCCAGTTATCAAGCAACAACACCTTGTTCATAATCAGAAGACACTGACTAGCTTTGATCAACTGGCTAGCCAACTAGAGGCATGCTAGGGACGGTGTTTTGTCTATGTATCCACACATGTAAATGAGTCTTCATTCAATACAATTATAGCATGGACAATAAATTATTATCTTGATACAGGAATTATAATAATAACTATATTTATTATTGCCTCTAGGGCATAATTCCAACAGATGTGTGGTATGTCTTCCAGTGCGATAATGTGGCCATCATTTCGAAAAACATCTCGTGATGTTAAATAGCTTGTAGGTACTCTATTTCTGGGTCTGTGAATCCAATTATCATTCTGCTTATCTCTGTTGATAGTGTTGCTAGTTCCTCTAGAATGATTAGTAACCTTGTTGTAGTTCCCAAGGTTCATGGTATATCATTCTTCCAACACCATGAATAATCTTTGACAGAAGTTCTTCGTGAATTAAAGATCATAACAAGAGTGCTCGTGATGAGTTCTCTACTCCATATTGTGATTCTGCCTACTCCGCTCTTCTGCATGGGTTATTTGGAAGAATTATGTCGAACTCGTTCGACATTCTAATCCATGCATCCATAACTCAAGAAATCATGTCCTCTTGAGTTGGTCCTATCTAGTTGTATCCTGACCTTCATCCATGAGAGGATAGTCAATAATAGTTGTGCATTTGTGTCATTAGTGTCTTTTATTTCGTGGTCTGTCAAGTTGTTCTATTCTCGAATGACTGGGAGAAGCAAACTCCAGTACCACATCCATTTCTTGGATTGAGTCAAAGTAGTTGTATTCCGCAGATCGAAATGCTAAACCAGCTTTTGTTCTGTTCTATCTTGGAGTATTACCCTCTTTTGTCAAGAGTGTTATGAGAATTGCACCATCTCTTATGAGCTCTTGATGTAGCGATACTTCTCGCTATCATTGTTCATCCCTCGGTTTTCGTGTTGGTTGTAACCGGAATATCGACAAGTGAACCATGATGTGTGAAATCAATACTCATAGCAATGCTATTGCTTGGTAGCTAATGGACAATAATTTCACTCTTATGGTGATGGTGATTGAATCGTCATCCTAAGATTGAGCGTGCTACCTAGTCCATGTTTCATGGTGCACTTTTCGATCAATGAGTTAGTATTTTGTCAATCCCTTGTTCTATTGATCACATCATCTTGCCCTGAAAAGCGAGATTGTTCCCGAGCTTAATAATATATCGGTGGTTCGTGATTTTCCGAACATCTTCTCGGAAGTATTACCAGGTTGTTTCCTGACTGTTATGATAGAGCTCGTGATCAAGTTGGTTTTTCTATAAAACAACCCCTTCTCCAAGAATCTGTATTGGATACCCCGAGCTAGTTGGTTAAGCTAAACAACAACTTGGAGAGTTGGAAGATAAAAGCTTCGCCTAAACTCAACTCATTTAGAAGGGATATCTTTCTGTTGTGTGAGTCTGAAGAAAGATGATATTTTCATCGGTTGATTCGTGTGATCAATTGTTGCATATATTATCTTGTTCAATTTTGATTTGAGCATGGGCTATCGTCGAATCAAACTCAGAACCAAAGATTTTCGTAGCGGTGTTTTACTCATGGATTTCTCTGAGCATACACCATTATATTCTTTGATCTCACCAATGCTATTATCTTGCTCACATAGTTATGGAAATCCATTTATATGGGTATCTTGATGAATTGTTGTTGAGCCCATCGACAACATTCTCATTTGTTCCATGATCTATGTTGGACATTAAGCTAGTGCTGGAAACTTTGTAGACATTGTCTTCGCATCTCGAACACGAGGTATATGTTAGGTGTAAGAAGTGACTTCCTCTAATTCATGTGCATCTGATGCAAGTTGTCGCCGTGAATTCGAGAAAAGTTAATTTGTTTCTTCGGAATCATCCCAAGTCAATCATGCACGTGCGAAGTATTCTATGGTTTGATAGAGTGATCATCTTCACTCCATATGTATCTCCTAGCACACCAAGCCACTGATTGGTTTGTTCAAGGAAAAGAAGTTAAGTGCCATTCCTGAAGGTACCAGACGGACTTGCGCATGGCTTCGTTATCCGCAATGATGGTTCCCATCCAGAACTCAGTAGTGTTTTGTTGTAAGACTTTTCATGTGTTCACAGTTGTCTTGGGCAGTGTGTTCACGTGGGTCTTGCGATCCAGCTCATGTTTTGGAGTTGTCTTCCGCAGTTCATTTCCTGAGAATATCGCAATGTTATCTCGTCGATTTGTGTTGCAAACTTTCTTTTGGACATGGTGAGTCTGAAGCATCGTGGCACCAACCGGAGCTGAATCTCAGGCAGTTATAATGGTTGGAACTTCCCCAAGAATTATAATATTGGTCTCTATGTAACCCGGTAAAGTGGTGAAATGGCTCACACACCTAGCCGGAAGACTTGATATTATAATATCTTGCATGAGCAATCTTAGCCATCTTCCGTGTGGTTTTTGTATGACCTATTTTATAAGTTGTTCCTCATGGATTCCCTTTGATCCCTAAGTCCGACCTATACTTGATGCGCTAGATATCAAGCACGATCTATAATTGGGTTGTGCTAGTACATCAAGGAGAACATTAGAAGCGGAGTGCTAAATGTCTCTCGGTCGATCAACCAGATTTCGTTCCCTTGGCACAGCTAAGGTGAAATCTGAGGAAGTGTTGTCTTCCTTTGCATTTGCATCCTCCATCACTATTCATCATGGTAGTATGTTGTGTCACCAGGATCCTTGGCACGGATGTTGGTAAACCTTGATGAATATGGAAATGCTCAAGTTCTTGAGAGCATGCTCAGACACTAGGTTATATCATCGATAATACTTGGAATGTGCCTTCTGTTCGCCGAGTTGTTCTATAACCCTAGTTTCTTTCCAACCTGAGTATGCCATTCTTTCAAATTCCTCCAACAATCATTTGTGAATTGCCTTACTCTGGTATGAAGAGTTTCAATGATCTTAGGATCAAAAGTAATTCTTTTTGCCACTTAAAGGAATACCTCTAAGAGTCACCTTCCTAAGGTGCCCCGTTATGATATGAAGGGAAACTTAATCCTCGCTACTTTGAAACCTCGCCAGCATCTGTTTTAAGCCTGGATTTGTTGCCTACCCATTGAACCTCTGGCATATGTCTCATTTCCTCGTCTGTGTTATGTGTGTAGTGTCTCAACTCAAGGGACGTCCTACGTCTCATTCTATGAGTTAATCTTGATTTGCTCGATCTTTGAGGAGATCGAATCTTGTAGAGTCTTCCTGTTCTTGTCGACGTGTTAGATGAAGACCTCAAAGACAAATATGTCAAGATCAACATGATGCGATGAATCAATATCCTCGAGAGGAGAAAATGGATCGTGAAGATTGTGATAGTTTAGTGTCCCCTCTTCCTCCTCCCGACTACGCCTGAATCTTGGGACGAGATTCTTGTTTAGTGGGGGTGAGTTGTCACAGCCCTAGATTATATCTTGTAGTTAGTTGCATCAGTAAGCATTCATGAATGCATTCAAATCAATTTAATTCAAATTTGGATGATCTACAAATGGGGATGACCAAACCCTGACACCAAACAACATCCAAATAGGTTCAACAAGAGAAAAATCCTAGCTACTCTATATTCAAAACAAAACCCTAGCAACTCTATATGCAAAACAATTCAAAAGTGGTGATAAATCAATGAACCAAAATGGTTTCATAAAAGTCCATCATTTTTGATAAATGTTGGAAAGAAAATATCAGGGGTGATATGTATTTTCAAAATACTTTTGGCATTTTAGTTTAAACTCATAAGCCACTGAAATCAATTAATTAATTGATTTCAAATACTTCCTAGTTTTATAAAATGTTGAAACTATTTTGTGGCATTGATCATTTTTACTACTGTCACATAATACTATTCTAAGATTTTTAAAATGATTAAATGTTTTATTAAAATCCTAAACCTAAAATGCCAGAAAGAAATAAAAAAAACAGAAAAAGGAAAACAGAGGGAAGTCCTTACCTGCGCTCACCTGAAGCGGCCCAGCCCACCAGGGGCACCGCTGTCTTCCTCCTCCTGCCAGGAGGAGAAGCAGCTGCGTGCCCGACGCATCGCCGGGCACCGCCACATCCCCTGGCCACCTCCTGCTCGCCCCGTCCTTATCTCCTCGCCGTGGAAGCCCCAGACCCCCCCTCGAGCTCATCCTGCTCTCCTCTCTCCAGTTTCCCCTTCTCTCTCTCTGCTTCCCTCGTTGCCTCCATTGCCGAGCTAGAGCTCGAGCTCGCCTCTCTGGTCTCCGGCCTTCCCTCGCCTCTCCGAGAAGCCCAGAAGAACCACCTCGACGCCCTGCTCCTCCTCGCCATTGGAATCGAGCCCGGACGACCCCTGTCGTCGCCATCGCCGTTGTCTTCCTCACCTCCGGCCGCCGGCCCCCTTCCATCGATTCACCCCCTCCGACGCGACCTCGACCTCCCCGTCATCGCAAATGGAACCGAGTGAGCTCTCCGTATTTTCCCCTCTCTTTCCACGTTCTCCCATGCCCCGTAGCCCCGCTCCCCGCCACGGCCGAACCCCGCCGCCGCTTAGGCTCGTCGCCGGCGTACCTCCGGTGCCCCTCCAATCACTTAGCTGCCACCAAAAGAAGCAACGCACCCCCAGTAACCCCTTCCACCCATCCGCGCCTTGAATGGACGCCGATGTCGCGATTCAGGCGAGCCTCCGTCGCTCTGTTGGTCGCCGGTGTCGACCTCGCGGGCCCGAGCCACTGCCATGTGGGCCCGATCGGTCAGGGATTAGTTTAGACCCTAATTAACCACTAATAACCCCCCAGTCACTGATAGAGGGCCCCACAGGGGTCAAAACCTAGTTAGTCTTAGGTTTGACCGGGGATTAGCCCTATTTCACTGACTGGTGGGCCCTGGCTGTCAGGGTATGACCTGGACCGGCTGGTTGACCTGCTGACACAGGGATGACATCAACCTGATGCAATAAAGCTTTTTTGATTTTAATTAATTCCATATTAATAGCAAAACTTGTAAAAATCATAGAAATTAAAATATAACTCGGATGAAAATAATTTATATATGAAAAAGTATCAGAAAAATCAAAGGAATCTGATTATGGCATTTACATGCATGTTTGAAAAAGTTAACAACACCAAATAGGCAAAATGATGAATATGGTAAATTTGATAAATAGTTTGGAGTTGGAAATTGATACTTATTTGATTTCCACTTCAATTACGATGCTCAAAACATTGGTCAATGCAAATCAGTATCTCAAAATACTAACTCCATACATGTTGAAACAATTTGTTATGAGCATCAGGTCGAATCAATTGAAAGGGTACTCGGAACAATAACCGGTTTGACGTGATGTTTGAATCCTAATTCAAACCAACTTCAACTTAAGAAATGATAGCCACATTAGCCATGCCACCTTTAACTTCTTGTCTTGAGCATGCATCATAGTGTTGCATTTCTGTGAAGTAATTGTTGTTCTTTCTTGTTTGTCGGTGTTGTTCCCCCTCGCTAAACGATGTTTCCGATGATGTGATCGTTGACATTGATGAAGACTCATTGCTATCTTCAGACGTGTCAGGCAAGCAAACCCCCTTGAGCATATTGAAATAAACCAACTCTCTCGCTCTTGCTCTCTTTTACTGCATTAGGACAAACACGATTCAACCGTACATGTTATCGGTAGTCGAACACATTCCTCTGCATGACCTGATTTTGTCACAGTAAATAGTTGAAACCACTTAGCATGAGTAGCAACTGCTTGAGCCTTGATGTGCTTACTCATCCACGCTTGTTTACAATGCCTGCTATGCTTAGAGTCGTGTCGGGTCTGATCCGTCTGAATGATGAATCGGAATGGTTGTGTTCATATCCTACAGTGTGAGAGTAAAGGTGTGAATCTGATTTGGTAAAGGTAGCGATGAGAGGCCATGTAGGAGTACATGGTGGGTTGTCTCATTGGGACCGTCCTTAAGAACTGAGTTCTGTGTATGTTATCCAAGACAAGATACTACCATGCATTGCGCCCTGAAATATGACCCCGCTCGGCTTATTAATTGCCTAGATCTCTGTCCAGGAGTTGCAATTAGTTTCTGGTGTTTGTAGGAAAAGTGTTGGCGGCCGTGTTTAGCTCTGCCCGACGGGGTAGGCTTCTCGGCGGTAGATACACAGTGGCACGGTGTACCAAGTGGCACCCGAATGGTGGGCTTGGGAACCCTGCGCACATCGTTTGGGGCCGTAGAGGAAACCTCGGCCGGACTTCCTTGCGGGTTCAGTCTCAAATAGGCGATAAACCTGGACTAGGGTCTTGTGTGGTTAACGGTCGTGGCCGACACCCACGCCAGTGCTTCCGCTTGAAGGTTGCCGAGATGCATGACGTGCATATGGTGCTAAGTGGTGGGAGCATGTGTGAAGAAGTATACCCCTGCAGGGTGATTCAATCTGTTCGAATAGCCGCGTCCTCGGTTATGGACTACTTGGAAACATTACGTGGTACATAGACAATTTAAATGGATACTCTAAAACATGCAAGATAAGTGTGAGTGCTATGGAAGGCCTTCTCGTAGGGAGACGAGAGTGGATCCATAGTGGTGTATTGAATTGGTGAATATGTGGACTCGTGTGCGCTATCCCACCTCAAAGAAAGAACTTGTAGTCGTAGTACAGGTTAGCCAAGAGTCAAAGCTGGCTTGCTGCAATCAAACCCCACAATCCTTTCATTGAAACATGATGCATATGTAGATAGTTCTGATGTAAGACTTGCTGAGTACCTTTGTACTCAAGGTTGCTTTATTCATGTTTTGTAGAGAAGACTTAGACTCATTAAAAGGTTCTACGTGATGTGTTCGATGTTGACTGGAATAGCTTGGGAATCCCAGACAGAGGTCTGGCTCCTTTGGTAGGGTCGTAGTAGCTTTTCACGCTCTTCCAGCCACTTTTAGTAGATGTCTGTACCCAGACATGAATTGCTTCCGTTTGTTGTTTGTATGACTTGAGTGTCGGGTCACGAGACCCCTGTTTGTAATATCATACTATGTTGACTCTTATGAGTCTTTAATAAATGCTTGAGTCATAGGGTTATGTTGTGATGCCATGTTGTATCTACACATATCGTGCATAATGTGTGTATGTTTGAAATGCATTATATGTGTGGGATTTTACACCTAGTTGTTCGCCTTTAGTAGTACTCTTTACAGGGAAATGCCTCTTTGTGATTCCATCGAGCCTTGGTAGTTTGCTACTTCTCGGAACACATTGATTGACCGGCATGTATCCTTCTTTGCTGCTGTGTCTGTCCCCTCGGGGAAATGTCACGCGGTGTAATGGAGTCCTTGTAGCTTGCTACGACTCGTCTACACTTGCTGATGACCGACACCTGCTTTGTTGGGTTATGTATGCCTGTCCCTGTACGGTTGTACCACTGGGGTTTATAACTAGTCATGTCGACCCGGGTTCTTTGTCGTTTCAACGCTATCAACATATACATATACGTGAGCCAAAAGACGCAAACGGTCCCGGCCAAGGTAAGGTGGCAGCCGTGGAGTTTACCGTGCGTGAGGCCGCAAAGTGATGTGATGTGTTACAGGCTAGGTTCTTATGACTCAGGATCGGGGTCCCGACATTTTTATTAAGTGACAACTTATTTTAGATAAACTTGATGACGTGGAAGAATTAGTGTGTGGTTACTGTAGCTTAATTTACCGGGGCGTCACAACTCTCCCCTACTAACAAGAATTCACTTCCCGAGAATTTAGAGGTAGGAGTAAAGAGGTCTCGATATCCATCACGAAGATGATCCTCGTGTTCCACAGTGTCATCATCTTCAGAATGATTTGACCACTGCACTTTAAGGAACTTGGTGACCTTGAGACGAGTCTGACGTTCACCCTGGTCGAGAATGCGGGCCAGATGTTCCTTATAAGAGAGGTCTTGTTGCAGCTCAAGCATACCATGATGCACTGCTCGAATAGGATCCTTGAAGCAGCGGCGGAGGTGAGACATATGGAAGACATCGTGAACCTGAGAAAGGTTCGTCGACAGTTCCAATTGATAAGCTACTTTTCCACGCCTTTCGAGAACAGTGAAAGGACCAATATAGCGAGGAGCTAACTTGCCCTTGATCTCAAAATGATGTGCACCTCTCATTGATGTGACACGAAGATAAGCCTTTTCGCTAGGTTGATAGACCATATCTTAATGATGACTGTCATACTGACTCTTTTGACGAGACTGAGCAGCCTTCAGGTTCTCATGAATAATGCAGACTTGATCTTAAGCATGTTGGATAACATCTGGACCGAAGAGTGATCGTTCCATTGGTCAGTGGCTCGGGAATTTCATATGAGCCAAGTTCAAAGGATACTTTGGAGTCAAAGATGTACTGGAGAGTCAGGTTTCAATCCTGTGGAACTTTAGGTTATGGGTCCATGATGTGGGCCGGGATTAGGCAGAGGGGTGACATATTATATGGTCTTAGTAGAAGACATGTCCAATGATAGCGTGTCAGTTATGTTGGCAATAATGTCAGTACCTAGGGCGGGGGACGAATAGAACCAATTTTCCTGCTCGATGAAACGAGGAGAACCAATAGGCAAGGTTCTCGTCCACCGGCGGCTACCGGAATGTTATCCACAATAGTAACAGGGTCTTGCTGACAGAGTTGTATACCGAGATTTTTACCTAAGCAGGGAATTAACACTGCTTAGATAAGTTATGCCACAAGAAAGGTCAAACAGACCAATGGGAAGGAAAATGTGTTCACACACAAGTATTAAAATATACCATTACCGAGCAAAACATAAAGTATGGTATACATGATAAGTCATCAAGTACATAACCATTTTGATAAAGAGGCAAGAAGAATCAAGATGTTTACCCATACCAAGCAGTATGGATAATTGATGAGGAACAATTTAGCATTGTGCTTCCAATGTTCCTGTTGAAACTTGAAGTACCACATCCGTGCTTCGGGGTAGCATCGACATGGTCATCAGATAAGGGTTGGAATTATGGATATACAAAAAGGATCCATGAGAACAACTTATGAAATAAGTGATATAGTTTTCTGCATGGTAAAATGGCTAACCTTACGTATGGAATAATTTATAACAATAGGTCCTTCGGCCCGGTGTGCGAGACAAGACATCACCGTACTCGATTACAGAGGACCAAAGTAACAGTTATTGGAAAATGTTCCAACCATCATATCTGCCCGAGATTCAGATCTCATTGGTGTCGGGACACCTCAGACTCAAGATACCTGAGAAGAAAAGATGATGATGCATGATTCTCAGGATATGAACTACCCAAGCAATTCTTGAATCATGAGTTCGATTGTAAGACACATGAACACCATGTCAAGACATTCGTGCCCACGTGGAATTCTTACGTCAAAATGCAATTGAGTTCTCATTTGGAAACCACCATCGAGGATAACAAGGTTCCATGCGTAAACCTGGATTAGCTTTTATGAAGGAACTTCTTTTCCTTGATCAAATCAGTCAGTGGCTTCGCGTGCTAAGAGAAGTTATATGGAGTGCAGATAACAAATCTTCAAAACATATAACACTTCGTACATGCATGAATGATTTGGGAAGATCCTAGAGGAAGCAAAACAAAACTTCCACATATTCACGGTGGCGAGAATGCACATGAACTTTGGGGAAACATTTCGGCTATCAAGCACATTCTTCATGAGCTAGGCACAAGGATAATGCTTTCAAGAGCTTCATCGCCGAACATGGAGAAGTTGAGGGTGTGGCTGATGGGCTCAACAACAATCCTCAAGGTTTTTCCAGGGTTGAACTTCCAAAATTTATAATATCAAGGAGATAGCATTTGTCAAATCAAATGGTATAATGCCGTATGCTCGAGGGAACAACAACAAGTAAACATTGGTCGAAGGGTGTACATGGAAATACGGGCGGAGTAGCACAACCAATGTCAAAAATGATGAGTCAACACCCAACACACTAAGAATGAAACAATCAGTTGTGAACTTCAAGGCAATAGGGTTGCCAGAAGTATTGGGATTACACATCAGAGTTCACTTGCGAGTATTCCGGTTTGAAACAACACAGAACCAAGAATGAATGGTGATTGCGAGAAGTATTACTATATCAAGAATTCTCAAGATGTGTGCATGTTTAACGACATTCTTGACATACTAGATAGTAATACACCAAGGTAGAAGATAGCATAAGCTGAATTAGCAAGGAACTCTAAGGACAACACAAAACATGATCAAGTTTGTGTTGGAGGGAAGGCAATAAGGTTTTCGATGATAACACAGAACATCGAGGGGCAAAGATGGTATTTCTCAACATGCATTCGAAATACTGTGCAAGAGCTCGGGATGCTGATGATGATCACGACACATTTGTCGAGAAGCTTCACGAAGGTGTAATCGTTCCGCGATGACATCAAGCAAGGGAATGACGAAGCAAGAGGTTGTCGGAATCACAGATAAGACTCCTAGCTTAGAATTGAGATTGCCTTTCAGGACAACCAACATGATGTGGAAAGCTCGATCCAAGCTTAACACATAGTTGGAATTGTGTTCTAGGGATGAAGGGTATAGATAGCTGATATGTCTCCAACATATCTATAATTTTTTATGGTTTCATACTATTATCTTGTCAAACTTTGGATGTTTTGCATGCCTTTTATTTATTTTCTGGGACTAACTTATTAATCCAGTCCCAAGTGCCAGTTCCTGTTTGTTCCATGTTTTTGACCCCTTTCAGAGGAGATTTTGAAACGGCGTCCAAACGGAAGAAAATCCCCGAAAAGATTTTTTCTGGAACGGAAGAAGATCGGAGAGCTTGGGGGCCAAGCCAGAAGAGCCCCAGGGGCCCCACAAGCCCCCACCCTGCGGCCAGGGGGGCACGCCATGCAGGCTTGTGGGCTCCCTGGAGGTCCCCTGACCTAGATCTTGCGCCTATAAATTCCCAAATATTCCCAAAAAAATCAGGGGACCCTCGTAATCACTTTTCCGCCGCAGCAAGTTTCTGTCTCCGCAAGATCCCATTTGGGGCAGGTCCTGGTGCCCTGCTGAAGGGGGATTCGGACACGGAAGGCTTCTCCATCAACACCATGACTTCTCCGATCATGCGTGAGTAGTTCACCATAGACCTACGGGTCCATAGCTAGTAACTAGATGGCTTCTTCTCTCTCTCTTGGATCTTCAATACAAAGTTCTCCATGATCTTCATGGAGATCTATCCGATGTAATATTCTTTTGCAGTGTGTTTGTCGAGATCCGATGAATTGTGGATTTATGATCAGATTATCTGAATCTTATTTGAGTTTTTTTTTCTGATCTCTCTTATGCATGATTTCATATCCTTGTAATTCTCTTCGAGTTGTGGGTTTTGTCTGGCCAACTAGATCTATGATTCTTGCCATGGGAGAAGTGCTTGGTTTTGGGTTCATACCGTGCGGTGACCTCACCGAGTGACAGAAGGGGTAGCGAGGCACGTATGGTGTTGTTGCCATCAAGGGTAAAAATATGGGGTTTTCATCATTGGTTTGAGATTATCCCTCTACATCATGTCATCTTGCTTAAAGCATTACTCTGTTCGTCATGAACTCAATACACTAGATGCATCCTGGATAGCGGTCGATGTGTGGAGTAATAGTAGTAGATGCAGAAAGTATCGGTCTACTTGTCTCAGACGTGATTCCTATATGCTAGATCATTGCCTTAGATATCGTCATGACTTTGCGCGGTTCTATCAATTGCTCGATAGTAACTTGTTCACCCACTGTAATACTTGCTATTTTGAGAGAATCCTCTAGTGAACACTATGGCCCCCAGGGTCTACTCCACACTATATTTTCAGCCTTACACTTTTTTACTTCATTGCACTTTCGCCTTCGGATCTCATTTTGCAAAAAATCTTGAAGGGATTGACAACCCCTTTGAAGCGTTGGGTGCAAGCTTGTTTGTGTTTGCGCAGGTACTCTGGACTTGACGAGATCCTCCTTCTGGATCGATACCTTGGTTATCAAACTGAGGGAAATACTTATTGCCCCTATGCTGCATCACCCTTTCCTCTTCAAGGGAAAAACCAACACAAGCCCAATCTCTGTCAACGTGTCAACTTCTGGCGATGTTGTTTGAGAAGTAGCAGAAGGATTTCTGGCGCCGTTTCCGGGGAGGAAGATCAAGTCAAGAACTCATCCAAGTAAGTGTTGCAAACTCATCTCTTGCATTTACTTTGTTTCCCAGTTGCCTCTCGTTTTCCTCTCCCCCATTTCACCAATTTTCCTTTTTCGTTTGCCTTATTCGTTCGCCCTTTTATCTCGCTTGCTTTCTGTTCGCTTGTGTGTCATGTGCCTTCAATATGCTTGCATCTTCGCTTGCTGAAAATCTAGTGATATGGATCCTCATCCACTTGCTAATCTCTTTAAGAGATCCAATTATGTTGATCCAATTGCTAGTAAGTTGAGTGCACTTGACTATCTTTATGGAGTGTTGCTTGATATGCGTGAATCTGAAAATTGTGAGGAATAAATTTATGAAATGATTCACAAGGGCTCCTTGGATAAAAAGCATGATTGCAATGGTTTCACTATAAATTCTATTAGTGACAATCATGCTAAAAATATGCAAAACCCTAAGCTTGGGGATGCTAGTTTTGCTATGTCCACTACTTGTTGCAATGATCATGAGTGGGGTGATGATTTTTCTTATGATCTTGCAAAATTTTTTAAGCCTCATGATGAATATGATATTTGCAATATTATTGAAAGTGGGTTTGGAGAAGTCATGACTTTGGTTGATGATAATCCCACTATTTTTGAATAGCGTCAACTCTGCATGCATGTGGATCATGAAAAGAATATCCTATGTGATAGTTACATTGTTGAATTCGAATATGATCCCACATGTAACTATTATGAGAGAATAAAATATGGTGGTAGAAACATTCATATCACTAAATCACCTCTCGTTATGTTGAGATTGCTATTGTCTCTTTCTTCGTCCTTGCATATGGTAACTATTGGTTGTCTTGACAATCTGTTTTCCTGTAAAATGCTTATGCATAGGAAGTATGTTAGACTTAGATGTGATTTTCACATGCTTTATGATGCTCTCGTTGTGCTTCAATTCTTGTCTTTTGTGTAAGCATCATTGAATTATCAATGCCTAACTAAGGGCGTTAAACAATAGCGCTTGTTGGGAGCAACCCAATGATTTATCTTTTTCTTTCTGTTTTGTTGCATACACACTTTCATAATTCTGTTGTGATTGTTTGTTTTGTGTTTTTTTTTCTGTTTGAGCCAAGCAAAGCCTTTATGATCAGTCTTGGTAATGGTTGTTTGATCGTGCTGGAAAAAGACAGAAACTTTTCGCTCACGAGATTATTTTCAATTTTTATTCAGAAAGAGCTTTTGAGTTGATTCTTTTTTATTCTGATGGACATGTTTTTTCCCCAAACCGTCAAAATAGTTCAGATTTTTTGAGGTACCAGAAGTATACGAAGTATACAGATTGCTACAAACTAGTCTGTTTTTGACAGATTCTGTTTTTTGTTGAGTTGGTTGCTTGTTTTGATGAAACTATGGTTAGTATCGGGGGGTACTAGCCATGGAAAAGTGAGAACATAGTAGCCCATCATCAATATAGATGGAATTCAAGTTTGCTACAGTACCAAAAGAAGTGGTAGTTTATTTTCTTGTACTAATGTTATCACAAGTTTCTGTTTAAGTTTTGTGTTGTGAAGTTTTCAAGTTTTGGGTGACGTTCTCATGGACAAAGAGACAAGGAGTGGAAAGAGCTCAAGCTTGGGGATTCCCAAGGCACCCCAAGCCAAATTCAAGGACACCAAAAAGCCTAAGCTTGGGGATGCCCCGGGAAGGCATCCCCTCTTTCGTCTTCAATCGATCGGTAACATTACTTGGGGCTATATTTTTATTCACCACATGATATGTGTTTTTCTTGGAGCGTCTTGTATCTTAGGAGTCTTTTCTTTTTGTTGTGTCACAATCATCCTTGTCGCACACCTTTTTGAGAGAGATAGACATGCACTCATCGTGATTTTGCTAGAATGCTCATAGTGCTTCACTTATATCTTTTTGAGCTAGATACTTTTGCTCTAGTGCTTCACTTATATCCTTTGAGCTAGATACCTTTTTCTCTTGTGCTTCACTTATATCTTTAGAGCACGGCGGTGCGGGATTTGGTAGTTGGCTTATGCTATGAAAGTAGTCCCATGTGCTAGGTACCCAAAGAGGATGCAAAAACTTCCATCTTCATGTGCATTGAGTAGAAAGAAAAGTTTTGATTCCTCTCAATTAGTTTTCAGACATGGATTCGGGAATATTAAAAGCTATGTTAGTAGGGTGTTGTGAATCTAGAAATACTTGTGTTGAAGTTAGTGATTCCCGTAGCATGCACGTATGGTGAACCGCTATGTTAGGAAGACGGAGCATAATTGATCTATTGATTGTCATCCTTTGTGTTGAGGTCGGGATCGCGCGATGGTTTACACCTACCAACCCTTCCCCTCGGAGTACGCGTTTAGCACTTTGTTTCGATTACTAATATAAACTTTCACAACAAGTATGTGAGTTCTTTATGATTAATGTTGAGTCCATGGATTATATGCACTTTCACCTTCCACCATTGCTAGCCTCTCTAGTGCCGCGCAATTCTTGCCGGTGCACAAACCCACCAAATTCCTTCCTCAAAATAGCCACCATACGTACCTACTATGGCATTTTCATAGCCATTCCGAGATATATTGCCATGCAACTACCACAATTCCGTCTTATGACTTGTGCCGTCACTCTCATATTGCCATTGCATGATCATACTAGATCGTTGCACATCCCGGTATACTGCCGGAGGCATTCCCTATGGAGTCATCATCATTGTGATCTTTGAGCTATGAGTAACTAAAAAGTGTCATGATCATCATTATTAGAGCATTGTACCATGTGAGGAAATAAATAAATAAAAAGAGAGGCCTAAGAGCGCAAAAAAAGAGAGGCCTAAGAGCCCAAATAAAAAATAGAGAAATGAGGGGAAAAGAGAGAAGGGACAATGCTACTATCTTTTTCCACACTTGTGCTTCATGTTAGCACCATGTTCTTCATGATTGAGAGCTTCTTGCTTTGTCACTACCACATGCTAGTGGGAATGTTTTATATAACTTGGCTTGTATATTACAATGATGGGCTTCCTCAAAATGCCCTAGGTCTTCGTGAGCAAGCAAGTTGGATGCACACCCACTAGTTTTCCTTTTTGAGCTTTCACATACTTATAGCTCTAGTGCATCTCTTGTGTGGTAATATCCATAGCCTAGTGATACGCCGAGTCAATGTGACCATCTCCTCCTTTTTGGTCTCACAACCACCACCACACTCTATTCCACCTATAGTGCTATATCCATGGCTCGCGCTCATGTATTGCGTGATAGTTATAAAAAGTTTGAGAAAGTAAGAGTGCGAAAACAATTACTTGGCCAATTTCGGGGTTGTGCATGATTTACATTAGTTGTGTGAGGATGATGGAGCATAGCCAGAATATATGGTTTTCTAGGGGTAACTTTCTTTGGCCTTGTTATTTTGAAAGTTCATGATTACTTTACTAGTTTGCTTGAAGTATTACTGTTTTATGTCAATAGCAAACTATTGTTTTAAATCATACGGATCTGAACATTCATGCCACGTGAAAGAAGTTGCAAAGGACAACTATGCTAGGTAGGATTCCACATCAAAAATTCATTCTTTATCACTTCCCTACTCGAGGACGAGCACGAGTTAAGCTTGGGGATGCTTGATACGTCTCCAACGTATCTATAATTTTTGATGGTTTCATGCTATTATCTTGTCAAACTTTGGATGTTTTGCATGCCTTTTATTTATTTTCTGGGACTAACTTATTAATCCAGTGCCAAGTGCCAGTTCCTGTTTGTTCCATGTTTTTGACCCCTTTCAGAGGAGATTTTGAAACGGAGTCCAAACGGAAGAAAATCCCCGAAAAGATTTTTTCTGGAACAGAAGAAGATCGGAAAGCTTGGGGGCCAAGCCAGAAGAGCCCCAGGGGCCCCACAAGCCTCCACCCCGTGGCCAGGGGGCGCACCATGCAGGCTTGTGGGCCCCCTGGAGCTCCCCTGACCTAGATCTTGCGCCTATAAATTCCCAAATATTCCCAAAAAAATCAGGGGAGCCTCGTAAACACTTTTCCGCCGCCCCAAGCTTGTGTCTCTGCAAGATCCCATCCCGGGCACGTCCTGGTGCCTTGTCGAAGGGGGGATTCGGACACGGAAGGCTTCTCCATCAACACCATGACCTCTCCGATGATGCGTGAGTAGTTCACCATAGACCTACGGGTCCATAGCTAGTAACTAAATGGCTTCTTCTCTCTCTTGGATCTTCAACACAAAGTTATCCATGATCTTCATGGAGATCTATCTGATGTAATCTTCTTTTGCGGTGTGTTTGTCGAGATCTGATGAATTGTGAATTTATGATCAGATTATCTATGAATCTTATTTGAGTTTCTTCTGATCTCTCTTATGCATGATTTCATATCCTTGTAATTCTCTTCGAGTTGTGGGTTTTGTCTGGCCAACTAGATCTATGATTCTTGCCATGGGAGAAGTGCTTGGTTTTGGGTTCATACCGTGCGGTGACCTCACCCAGTGATAGAAGGGGTAGCGAGGCACGTATCGTGTTGTTGCCATCAAGGGTAAAAAGATGGGTTTTCATCATTGGTTTGAGATTATCCCTCTACATCATGTCATCTTGCTTAAAGCGTTACTCTGTTCGTCATGAACTCAATACACTAGATGCATGCTGGATAGCGGTCCATGTGTGGAGTAATAGTAGTGGATGCAGAAAGTATCGGTCTACTTGTCTCGGACGTGATGCCTATATGCTAGATCATTGCCATAGATATCGTCATGACTTTGCACGGTTTTATCAATTGCTCGACAGTAATTTGTTCACCCACCGTAATACTTGCTATTTTGAGAGAAGCCTCTAGTGAATACTATGGCCCCCAGGGTCCACTCCACACCATATTTTCAGCCTTACACTTTTTACTTCGTTGCACTTTCCGCCTTCAGATCTCACTTTGCAAACAATCTTGAAGGGATTGACAACCCCTTTGAAGCGTTGGGTGCAAGCTTGTTTGTGTTTGCGCAGGTACTCTGGACTTGACGAGACCCTCCTTCTGGATCGATACCTTGGTTCTCAAACTGAGGGAAATACTTACTGCTCCTGTGTTGCATCACCCTTTCCTCTTCAAGGGAAAAACCAACGCAAGCCCAATCTCCGTCAACGTGTCAACTTCTGGCCTGTTGTTTGAGAAGTAGCAATAGCATGGTCGAGCTCCAACATGAGATGATCATGTAGCTTAATAGCTTGGAATGACATGATCGAGTACAAACTCGTAAGCAAGGAAAATTACTAAAAGTTGTTGAATCGCAATACTTGCTCGATTCAGTTATAGACGTACTCGCGTGTCCAACAACTCTAACACGAGGAAACTGGAATTAATGAAAATATCATAGCTGATGAGGAGCTCACAGGAAGTTATATAGCTCTGTGATATCCTCGGGATACGAGGGACAACACACGAAGGCAGATCAACATTAAGGCTTGAACCGATGTATTGATCTGAAGAAGATAAGTACTTTAACCCGTCTGAGAATGAAATCAAGGTAGACAACATGGTCGGAACCACGATTGCAAAGGACAAGATCACAGATACCAGATTTAAACCATAGAAACAATGAATGTTGATACCATAAGTTTCTATGATAGGATCAACATCCTTTCCATGGGCATGAACACAAAGTTCAAGGTCGACTCTCTCTTCATCAATGCATCACCTGCCATTTACTCCTCGCCTTTGATAAGGTTGTAGCTTGGAAAGATTATCTGGAAAAACACCAGAAGAGTAAGACTCGTGAAAACTCTTCAGTTCATACTGATTTAGCAAGGCATAGGTTCAACCAATCAGGGCATCTTAGGAACATGCACCACAAACTTCAAGAGTAATTAACACATGCTTGAAGAGCATGGCTGACAAAAGCATAGGATACAACTTATCAGAGTAAGAAGACACAATTTACCAATGGCATTACGTACTAGGGGAACAATATCACAAGAATTTTTGAATGTAAAGGATGTCGTCGGATAATAACCCAACAACGGGTCTGGAAGCCCACAAGGACGTGATATGAGTATCGGTACTCAATCAGAGGGAGAAAGAACGCAATGCATCGGATTATAGAACATCTGGAAAATATGGATACTTAATTACCAAAGGAATTAAGATTTCCAGATTGGTGTATCACAACAAATGTTCCAATTAAATACAAGCTGAATGGACTTAGATGGAAAATCAACCAAAGTTGATTTCTCGAGAACCAGCTTTGTCTGGAAGGACGTCTGAGCCGGAAAGGATAGTTTATGAGTATCAACAGATTATTGTGTGGATTCACACAAAGGTAGAATCAAGAAGATCACAGGAAAATCACAAAGGATTTTAGTGAATGCTGCTAGACATATGGATTTAACCATAACACAAGCAGGTGAGAAAGGTCAAAAGCAATAGGTTACTGGGGGTTCCGAAGGATCGAATAGTAACTCGAAGAACTTTCGAAACCCATGACAACTGATGATGAGCGAATCCCCGACAAGACAATTCGTTGCATCTCGTAAAACAAGAGCAATTGGAAAAGATAGTATGGACGCGATGACCCACAAGTATAGGGGATCAATCATAGTCCTTTCGATAAGTAAGAGTGTCGAACCCAACGAGGAGCAGAAGGATCTGACAAGTGGTTTTCAGCAAGGTAAAATCTGCACGCACTGAAATTGTCGGTAACAAGTGATTGTGTGGTGAGATGATTCGTAGCAAGCAACAAGTAACAAAAGTAGCAACGGTGCAGCAAAGTCGCCCAATCCATTTTGTAGCAAGGGACAAGACTGGACAAAGTCTTATAGGAGGAAAAACGCTCCCGAGGACACACGGGAATTCTTGTCATGCTAGTTTCATCATGTTCATATGATTCACGTTCGTTACTTTGATAGTTTGATATGTGGGTGGATCGGCGCTTGGGTACTGCCCTTACTTGGACAAGCATCCCACTTATGATTAGCCCCTCTCACAAGCATCCGCAACTACGAAAGAAGAATTAAGACAAAGTCTAACCATAGCATTAAACTAGTGGATCCAAGTCAGCCCATTACGAAGCAACACATAAACTAGGGTTTAAGCTTCTGTCACTCTAGCAACCCATCATCTAATTACTACTTCCCAATGCCTTCCTCTAGGCCCAAATAATGGTGAAGTGTTATGTAGTCGACGTTCACATAACACCACTAGAGGAAAAACAACATACAACACATCAAAATATCGAACGAATACCAAATTCACATGACTACTATTTGCATGACTTATACCATGTCCTCAGGAACAAAAGTAACTACTCACAAAGCATAATCATATTGATGATCAGAGAGGTAATAACTAGCATCAAGGATCTGAACATAAACTCTTCCACCAAATAATCCAACTAGCATCAACTACAAAGAGTAATCAACACTACTAGCAACCTTACAAGTACCAATCGGAGTCGCGAGACGGAGATTGGTTACAAGTGATGAACTAGGTTTGGAGATGAGATGGTGTTGATGAAGATGTTGATGGTGACGAGTCCCCTCCGATGAGAGGAATGTTGGTGATGACAATTGTCACATCCCTGGATCCCTAACTAGGTTTTCGCATTGTGCTCATGTTTAATTTCATTGCATTCAAGAACTTGAAACAAATTCAAAGCAAGTGGTGAAACAAAACCCCAAAACCGTAGCCACTTCTCAAAATTCAAGGAAATTCAAAACTTGTTAAAATCAATGAACCCAAAATGTGCTCAAGAAAAGTTCAACTTTTCCGATAATTCTTGAAAACAAATTATCAGGGAAGAAAACTATTTTCAAAACACATTTGGCATTTTATTTAAATTCAAAAAGCCACTAAATTCAAGTTTAAATTTGAATTCAAAAACTTTCAAGTTTTCAAAAATGTTGAAAACTTTATATGTGGTTGGAAATATTCCAACTAACACTCCAGTATCATTCAAACTATTTTAGGAATAGTCTGGAGCCAAAAATAAATAAAAACAAATGTCAGAAAGAATAAACAAAAACTGAAGAAAGAAAAAAAATGCAAAAACCCTATCTAGCGCTTACATGGCCCAGGCCCAGCTCTCCCGTGTCGTCTACCTTCTGCCAGTCGGCAGCAGGAGGTGGCCGCCGCCTCTTCCGGCACGGCCGCACACCTGTGAGCGTGCCTCCTTCCCTCCTGGGCCGTGCAGAAGAACCGCTAGGGTCCCTTGAAGCTTCCAAGCCACGAGCTCGACGCCGAGACGCAGTGAATCGACGAGACACAGTCGTCTTCTTCCTCGGGTCACCGAAGTTCGCCGCCGGCGTTCTCTCTCTACAGGCCGTCCCCGAGCAAGCTAGCGCTACCACTTCACTCCGTGTGAGCCTAGCAAGATTTCCCTCAAGTTTCCCCCTACGATCTCTTCCTCTAGCCCTGTTTTCACCGGAGCCCGATGAGATCCGTCGCGGGAGCTCGTCGCCGGTAGCCCTCCGGTGAACGGCTCGTCCATCTGAGGCCACCAGTGGCTTCAGGGCATCGTGTAGATGTCGTAGGCGCCTAGCCCCGCGCGTGAAGCCCCCTGTTTCGATGACCCCGATGGCGCCCGAGCTTCGGCCGCCGCCAAGCTCGTCGCCGGCGTCATATCCGGCCAGATCAGCCCCGGTTCTATGCAAAAATGGACCTGCAGGAGACGTGTCATTCTTCTGGTGCACTCCGCGTAGAGTTTGGCCATCTATGCCGCGTTTCCGAGCCCCTCCTCCGTTCTGGTGGTCGCCGGAGGCTCACCGGCGGCGAGGATGACCTCGCCGCCGGTGGATCTGACCCTCTTGAGTCTAGGACAGGTGGGGCTAGCCTCTGGTTAATTAGTAATAATAATAAAAAAACTTAATTAAACTTTTTTGACCGGCTACTATAGGGAAAACCCCCCACAGCCATTTTCCTTTATTCCCATCTATGAGAGCAGTATGTACAAGAGAAGTTTTAGAATGTACAAGGGGAAGAAGAGTAAAGGATTACAAACCTCAAGGAGGCAAAAAGGAAATCCATTTAAGGAGATCATCCCTGAAACTAGCCTTAATTCTATGAGCTAACAGAGAAATGTCATGAATGAATCCAGATCTCCATTTTTTGAAGTTTGGCTGCTCCTGGTTGAAGACCTTTGCATTTCTGATAGTCCAGATGTTCCAACATGCAGTGAAAACCACCTCTGCAAACAAAGGGTTATGAAAGTCCTTTCTAG
Source organism: Hordeum vulgare subsp. vulgare (assembly GCF_904849725.1). NCBI lineage: Eukaryota > Viridiplantae > Streptophyta > Magnoliopsida > Poales > Poaceae > Hordeum > Hordeum vulgare. Next base: position 139,528,731 of record NC_058522.1, read on the forward strand.
CCGCAACAGCAGCACTCCACATAGATGAACCCTGCCATGTGATCTGCAGGTAATTCCAGACCCTGGTACTGAAAAGACAGTTGAAGAATAAATGATATGTGTCTTCCTTGACTCGAGCGTGGCATAGAACACAAAGGTTGGAATCAGAGACCTTCCAGTGACGCCGTTCCAGCATATCTTGAGTGTTTAGCCTGTCCATGATGAGCATCCAGGCAAACATCTTAATCTTCATAGTACAGTAGCTTCTCCAGATCCAGTTGAGTAAAGGGTTTGGTATAATACTGCTATGAATATGAGCATAGTATCTCTTGGGTGTGTAGACCTTAGCATCCTTTCCCCATACCCATCTGTCAGAGGACTGATGATTAAGATCCAGGTCCTGAAGCAAAGATTGGACCGAAAGCAGTTCCTGATAAGATTGAGCAGACACTGGTAAGTGAAACATGGAGAGCATGCTGTCATCATAAAAGGCAGTAAAGACCTCTTGAGCTGTGCAGAAAGGGTGAGCCACAAAAGAGAACAGTCTTTGGAATCTGGCCGCCAGTGGCATAATGGAGTTGCCAATCAACCAGGAGTCAGACCAAAACAGGAAGGAATCACCCTTGTTCGGCAGAACATATGTAAGTGATATAAATTTGTCAAGCCGTTTACAGATATCCTTCCACCAAAAGGAATCACAAAGTGCAGTTCCCTGAGGTACAGTGTTATGATAGTAAGTGTTCCAAATCAGATGAACCCAAGGGATATCAGCATGATTGAGTAATTTATCAGCATGTTTGAGCAGGAGTGCTTCATTCTGGACTGCTAGGTTCATAATCCCTAGCCCCCCTTTATTTTTAGGCCTGCACACCAGAGGCCAAGCAGCAAGAGAGGGTGCATGATCATTCCCATTTCTTCTCCATAGACATTGCCTTTGAATCCTCTCCAATTGCTTCAGTATACCTGGTGGGATATCCATACTGCATAGAAAGAAGATAGGTACAGAAGACAGGGCTGAGTTTAAATACTGCAGCCTTCCCCCCTGAACAAGAAAATATGAACTAGCATTGAGTCTTCTTTCCATATTATCAACCAGAGGCATGAGATCGATGATTCTTGGTTTAGTTGTCCCAACAGGAAGGCCAAGATATGTGAAGGGTAAAGATCCCACTCTGCAACCAATGGAGTCTGCCAGATCCTGTAGATGCTGAGTAGAAGTGTTGACAGGTAGAAGTGCAGATTTGTGGTAATTCACCTGTAATCCACTGGACTGGGAGAAAAGTAAGAGCATTTTCTTGAACTGCAACAACTGGGATTTATCAGCAGGTAGGATGATAAGAGTATCATCAGCATATTGCACTATAGGGTAATACTTATCATGACAAGATATAGGCAGCTGTATCAGCCCCTCCACCAGCAGTTGGTTAACCAGAGTTTGTAGAAAATCAGCAGCAATAGCAAAAAGCAGTGGAGACATAGGATCTCCCTGCCTGACACCTTTCTTGCACATGAACTTCTTTCCAGGCACACCATTGATCAGCATTGAAGATGATCCAGAAGTTAGTAGCTGCCTAACCCAAAGGATCCATCTGTCATTGAAGCCCTTGTGCTGAAGAATCTGGAAGATGAACTCATGTTCCACAGAATCAAATCCCTTTTCAAAATCCAGCTTAAGAATAACTATAGGCTTCTTGGATTGATGACATTGGTGCAGGTACTCTAGAGTCCATCCCACACAATCTTGAATGGTCCTAGATTTGATAAAACCATACTGATTCTGGTGAACACACTTCAGAGTCTGCAACTGTAGCCTGTTAGCAAGCATTTTTGACAGAAATTTGAGACCCATTCCAGTAAGTGATATTGGTCTATAATCTCCCACATGTTCAGGTGATCTCTTCTTTGGAATGAGTGTAATATAGGATGAATTCATGTTCACAAGATGGGCCTGTCCAGCATGGAAATCGGTAGCAAGTTGGTAAAACTCAGGGGAGATAATGTGCCAACATTTCTTGAAAACAAGACCATTGAAACCATCTGGCCCTGGAGCTTTCTCAATGGGCATATCCTGAACAGTCTTGTCCATTTCAGACTTGGAAAAAGGCTCTGTGAGAATGTCTAGACCCGCCACCTCATTCAGCATGGATTGTAAATCAAATGCCATGTTAATGCCAAGAGAAGTTCCCATTCTATCCTTGAAATATGCCCAAAAACATGCAGCAATTTGATCATGATCAGAGATGGTAGAACCATCATTTAACTTGAGAGATGCAATGGAATTCCTCCTATATCTCTCAGTGGCCATAGCATGGAAGAACTTAGTGTTTTCCTCACCAACCTTAACAAATCTGATAATGGCTCTCTTCTTCCAGTACAAGCAGTGAAGATGCAGAAGATGTTCCAAATGTAATTTGACAATTTTCCTGATGTTAGCTTCTGGTCTGAAAAGTGACCTCATCTCCTCAAGCTCGTCCAAACATAGCACCACTTGAATACATCTGGAAATAAAAGATTTTAACTGTGACAGAGACGTCTGCCATTTCTTCAAAGCCTGTCGAAGATGCTTCATCTTATCCATAATAACAGCAGAAATGTGTGTCTTCCTTCAAGGAATGAGCCAGGATTGTTGTACACATTCCATGAAGCCTTCCATTTCAACCCAGTAGTTTTCAAAGCGAAATAGGTTGCATTTAGGGATGGAAGTGTTAACAGTGACCACACAGGGAACATGATCAGAAGCAGTCTTTGCCAGGGGTAGCACTTGAGTAAGAGGATATGAGGAGATCCACTTGGTTGATGTAAAAAACCAGTCAAGCTGCTCCAGAAGAGGGGAATCCTGCATATTGGACCAAGTGTAAGATCTGCCTTTAATGGGTAGTTCCAGCAATCCCAGATGCCCAATAATTTCATTGAAGATGAACATGTCATTCACATCAGCCCCAGGAAGGTTTCTGTTGTCAGGAGATCTAATAAAATTAAAATCTCCAAGAAGCAACCAATTAGCCCCAGTGGGAATATTAAGATTGTAAAGCCATCTCACAAAAAGATCTCGGGCCTCTCCTTGACATGGCCCATAGACATTAACTAAAGTCCATGATTTACCCGTGTGATTTGAGGTAAAGGAGATGATCAATCCATAGGGTGTGCATTCCACTAATTGACTAGTAAGAATGGAAGAGTTCCAAAGGGTGATAAGCCCTCCTGATGCACCCCTGGAAGGAGAGTAAGCAAACTGATCAAAGCGTTTGGGGCAGAAACCTTTAACTACACGAAACTCTACGGACTGCATTTTTGTTTCCTGCAAGCAGACCACAGCAGCTAGCCTCTCATCAATCTTGTTACGGACCGCCCGCTGCCTATGATCCGAATTTAGGCCACGCACATTCCAACACAGCACACGCCAACTTCTCGTAGAACGACTATCCATTGCAGATCATATATATAGAAAAAGCAAGGCTATGTAATAGCCAGTGCAACCAAGGTTCCGAAAACCAAAAGACAGCGCAAGCAGAAGTTTGACAGTACATAGAGCCAGTACAGTAACAGATAAACATAGATGGATTGAACATCAGAAGACGATGGCGCAGAATCAGCACGATCTTACATAAGTCGATCCACCGTGAGCTTCTCAGGGGCTATGCCGAGTGACTGTCCCACCTCCTGAATCACTGGGATAGGAGTGGTAGGAGGTACTTGAACATCCTCGGTCTCCTGCGATGTAGAGGACATTGGCTTGGCCTTGGGCTTCCTCTTCTTGGGGACATGTGCAGGCAGCTCTTGCAGAATTGGCTTGAAGCCGTCTCGCTTGATGGAGCCGCGAGTACACCAACGGACCGAGGAGTCAACAACTGGAGTGGCCTTCTTGCGGGTCCCCTTCTTGGATGGAGCAGGAGAACGAAAAGATAAGTCTTCTGATGATGAAGAAGGACTAAGAGGGATTACCTCCTGCAGTGGGAGAGAGGTACTAGCAGGCTCCGATAGAGAAGTTTCTGGAGCGTCAGTGTCGAAAGCCACTGCCCAGGATCGCTTGGGGATCATAATGGGCTCCAGAATTGGCATCTGCAGTTGACGAGGTACGTGCATAGCAGTAGCAGGCCCCCTAAGAGCATCAAAGGTGCATGCCCAGGACATTACATGCGGCAGAGGAGGCCCATACACAACCCTAGCAGCCCCAACAAAGATGTTGTCAGTCTGAATGGGGGGGGGGGGGTTGTAGAGAACAATTGCCAGAGGATTGTCATCATGCACCTCTTCCATCACAGGCACATCTTCCTCTGGCTCAACATCATTGTCCGGGGCAGCCATTGGCATGTCAGCATCAGGGGCATCAGGATTAGCCAGCGGTGGTTCTTGAGCAGCAGGTTCCACCTTCATGTCACCCTGCGGCAGAGGGTCAAGGTCCACCAGCTCGTGAACCGAATCCGAGGAAGAAGGACTCGGCTGATCGATCACCATAGACTCCTGATCCTGAACAGGATCAGCAGCAGGTGCTTCCGGAGCCGCTTTAGGTTCCAACCTCCTCCATCAGCGGCAGCACGCGGCAGACCCCAGCCTCCGTCATCAGCAGCAGCACGCGGCTGACCCCAGCCTCCGTCATCAGCAGCACCAGCAGCAGGCCCAGGGTCTCCAGGCGCCAGCGGTACCGCATTCCAGCCTAGCGCAGGATATGGGGGCAGAGCAAATTGCAGATTATCATGAACAAGGAGCGGATGAGGGTTGCCATTGAGGGCATGGGATCCTCATCATTAGGCAGAATCTCAGCAGCCGCCGCACCCAGGATGTACACTGGAGCAGACCAAGAAACCTTGGCGCCACCCCAAGCAGCATATTCAGAAAAGTTGATACTGCGAGGGACCAGCCGGTCATCTGGGAACGCAGCAAACACAATAGAGCGAACCAAATATGGATCATCACTGACCCAATGGTGAAACTCCCCAAAGGTATTGACAGCGGCCCGGAGATCTTCAGTATTACGGAAGTCTAGCGGGACCCCCAAAAGCATGAGACAGCCGTGACGAAAACCCTCTTGGCCACGGAAACCAAGACCCTGATCGTGATGCAGGAAGCGCACGACAGAGTTATGAGCAACTTGCTGTGGAACCATGTGGACCGTAGCATAGCTTTCTGCCGCATCTCGGATCTCAAACAATCCAACACCCTCAATCCAAGGTTGGGCAGACCGAACATGCAACCCTTGGTGAAGAAGAAGAGCAGCAACTTCTTACCGTACCTAAATCACATCGTCAGCCGGTGGAGCTGGGTGGACGTCAGCGATGACAAAGCGCTCATGACGTCTGGTGATGGGGACCGCAGGCGTGGTGTAGGTCCGAGGCAGCCGGTCGGGTCCTCCATCTATGATATTGTGGCCAGGCGGGAGGAAGAACTCGGGATCAAGCTCAAAGTTCGCCATTGCGGGAGGCGGTGGCGGAGTGCCCGGTGGCGTCTCAGAGGGAGTTCGAGGAGGCGACGGCGATGAGACAGGACGGAACTGTGTCGCAGGGGTTGCTGTTTCGCCGAGAGTATCAGCAGTTCCCGAGATATCCGCGACAGGGGAGGTGGTGGGTCTCTTACAGTTCCAAGTAAGACAATTATTACGCATAAAAGAGGCTCCTCTAGATCGTGCGTGGCCCACCGTGTTGTCAGCGCATCCAGGCGAAGCCGAGCAGTTCGTAGCTAGATGGCCCCGAGCGTTGCAAATTGAGCAAGAAAAGATATCCTCAACCATGCTATTAATGAGTTCGTCAAAGGCCAGATGGGCCTCCTGAGAGGAAGGAATATCCATCGAGCGATTAGGCTCGGGCCCAGAGAAAGAGGTAACCTCAGCAGGCTCATTAATGAGAGTGGAAATTGGCCCAGCATCCAAACTTGCCACCCAAAATTGATTCTCATCATTCAAAATACCATGAATCTCGGCGGGATCAGATGTAGCTCCTTGTTGCACAGGAGAAGTTCCGATTAATTTGGCAGTTTGAAAATCATCGCCGGGAGATCCGGGAGAGGAAACTTGGCAAGAAACTGTCCGAAACGTAATATGCGGCGTGGCTGTCGTCCACCGGAGTTCCGCCGGCGGTGGTGCTGAGATGATGACACGTTCAGGGGAAGGCACCGAATAACGAGCCTGTTCAAGCGTGACTAGCTCATCATGGGAAACAGGATATCTGTAGCCCTTGCAAACCTCATATTGCTGAAGGGATGCAAAAGTCAGCTTCTTACGAACAGAAGATCCAGATTTAAGTGAAGACTTGAGGGGTTTGGAATGCATGGCCATCAGACCTAAAGAGGCTCTCCTCTTAGAAGGACTCACAATAATCCATTCAGCATCACATTCCTTCTTCCATAGAGCAAATTCCCGACGCCAATTAGGACCTCTATGTCCCCATAGATGGAAGAAGCACTTAAAACTTGAACGCTTGAAAGAACGTAAATCCAGAATATGAAAACCAACTTGCATGCAGGAGACTTTGAATGAGAAAACCGAATCTGTGACTTGAGAGACACGAAACTCAATAGCCGATCCTCCAATCACCGATTCTAGAGCTGCGGCGACTGTGTCAGTCGAAAGACGGAACACATGACGACCAAAGGAAATCACCATGATGAAAGGGCAGTGGTGCTTCATAGGGTGCACCGTAATACCCAAGTGGCGATAAACCTCATCAGAGAAAGCCAAACAGTGCAAAAAATCCAGATCCAACGTAGAACCACCCATGCAAGCCATGCACGACCACGTGAGGAGGGTCGGGAAGGTTCACCTGAGCAGAGGAGTGGCGAGGTTGGAGGAGACGCCGGCTAGAGTTCTAGATCGCCATTGGGTCGCCATGGTGGGAGGTGGGAGGTGGGGGACGCCATGTTTTGCTCTCATTTAAACTTAATTAAATTAACTTAACCAGTCACTGACATGTGGGTCCAGCTCTGTTAATTAGCTAATTAAGTTTAAACTTAATCTAAAACTGGCCAGAGTCACTGACCAGTGGGTCCCACTGGTCAGGTTTGACTTTCAATGGCGAGTTGGTCCTGATGATGTCATGCTGATGCAGTAAAGAGTTTTCTAATTAAAAGAATTCCAGAAAATGCTCAAAACTTCTAAAAATCATAGACAATAATTTGTAACTCCAATGAAAATAATTTATATATGAAAAAGTATCAGAAAAATCCAAGGAATCTGATTTTGATATTTAAAAACCTGTTTGAAAATGTTAACATCACCAAACAGATTAAATGATGATTAGGATAACCATATTAAGTAATATAGATTTGGAATTTGAAATCCATTTGAATTCCACTTCAAATATTATGGCCAAACAATGATCAAGAACAATCAGCACCTCAAAATACCATCGTCATGCATGCTAGAACAAGATTACCTGAGCATCAGGTCGAATCAATTAAAAGGGTATTTGAAAATACCTTGTTTGAAGTGATATTTGAATCTTGATTCAAATCAGCTTCAACTTAAAAAATGGTAGCTACATTAGCCTACCACCTTTCATTTTCATGCCATGCTCATGCATCATCTTGTTTCATATGATTGTTATTGATTGATTTTGTTTTTACCGGTAGGCCTCGCCCCTCCGGATTCCACAGAATATCCGACTGACGGATATTGTCCCTCTGCTGAGCAACAAGGCAAGCAACCATTTTGATCATCCCGATAAATCCCATGTTCTCGCTCCTGCTCTTATTTTTGCTTTAGGGCTAATGCTTTCACTGCTTTTACTACGTTAGTTGAACCCACTTCCTTTGCATGACCTGTCTTTGTCACAGTAAATAGCTGAACCTTGTAGATGCTTGAGCCATGATGAGACTTATCCTACTATGCTTAGAGTTGTGTATGGTGTGTCATCTGGGTGATGAACAGAATTGTGAGAATGTGTTCAGTAAGTAAAGGTTGTGTGTTGAACCTGATTTGGTAAAGGTACCGGTGAAAGGCTATGTAGGAGTACATGGCGGGTTGTTTCATTGGAACCGTCCTTAGGAACCGAGTTCCGTGTATGTAATCCAAGACTAGATACTACCACATGTTGGGATACTTAATTGACCCTCTCGACTTATTAATCGCTTAGTACTCGGTCCAGGAGTTGCAAGTAGTTTCTGGTGTTTATAGTCATGTTGAAGGCCGTGCGTAGCGCTGACCTTAGAGGTGGGCTATGATGCGGTAGGCAGTGGCATGGTGTACCAAGTGGCACCCAGATGGTGGGCTTGGGAACCCTGCACACCTCGTTTGGGCCCGTGGCGGAAACCTCGGCCGGACTTCCGTGCGGGTTACCCTCAGATAGGCGACAGACCTGGACTAAGTATTAGCGTGGTTAACGGTCGTGGCCGACTCCCTCGCTGGGCTTCCGCTTGAAGGTTGCCGAGGTGCATGATGTGCACATGGCGATAAGTGGCGAGAGCGTGTGTGAAGAAGTACACCCCTGCAGGGTTATGATCTATTCGAATAGCCGTGTCCGCGGGTACGGACTACTTGGAGACATATGTTGTTCATAGATAACTTTAATGGCTACTCATAAAATTGTCAAGATAAGCGTGAGTGTCGTGGACGGCATTTCCGTATGGAGACGGAATGATACCACGATGGAGTATTGTTGTGGTGTTAGTGGACTCGTGTGCGAGAAATCAAGTTGTCAAAATTATTTAAAAATGTAAGTTGTCTAGCCACGAGTCAAATGCTGGCTTTCCGCATGTAGCCCCACAATTCCTTATTGATACATTGCATGAGTAGCTAGCTTATCCTAAAGTCTTGCTGAGTACTTTTGTACTCACGTTTGCTTAATAAATTGTTGCAGAGGTTGTTAATGACCCTAATGGAGGGTTCTACCTAGACATCGACGACAACGAGTAGCTGGTATCCCAGCTACGATCTGGCCCTAGGGTGAGTCTGTAGATAGTCAGGCCATGTGCCTTTGTCTTTCCTTCTGTCTGTACTCAGACAACTTTACTCTTCCGCTGGTTTGTAAGAATTGTGTGTATGACTTGTGATGATGGGTCGCGAGACCCCTACCTTGTAATATTATGTGTGTGGCTCTTCCGAGCCTTCTAAATAAAGATTGTATGTTTATGGTTATGTTGTGATGCCATCGATGTATCTATACATATCAGTATGCCATGCGTACGTGTGTTGTACTTGATATGTATGGGGTTCGATTACCTAGCCGTAGGCTTTAGTAACATTCCTTACAGGGAAATGCCCATTTGTGATCCAACGAGCCATGGTAGTTCGCTACTGCTCCGGACACATTGGTTGACCGGCACGTGTCCTTCTTAGGTGATGTGTCTGTCCCCGTTGGGGAAATGTCACGCGATGTAATGGAGTCCTTGTAGCTTGCTACGACTCGTCTACATTCGCTGGTGACCGACATCTGCTTTGCTGGGTCATGTATGCATATCCCTGTGCGGAACTGCCACTTTGGTTTATTACTAGACATGTCTATCCGGGTTCTTTGTCATTGGATTGCTAGCGACACAATTGCATACGCGAGTCAAAAGGCGCAAACGGTCCCGGCTAAGGTAAGGCTGCAGCCGTGGGGATAACCGTGCGTGCGACTGCAAAGAGATGCGATGTGTTACAGGCTGGATTCCTATGGCTTAGGAACGGGGTCCCGATAGCGTTGGTATCAGAGCCTGACTGACTGTAGGATTACTAAGCCAAACTGGTCGAAGTTGAGTCTAGAAATGCTTTAGTTATATATAAGGGAATTGTTTGTGGAAGGGAACGTAAGACTCTTGTTCTCTTCTCAAGTTATTCTATTCTGGTCATCCTCGTCTTTTCTACGGGGATTAAGGACTAGGTTACTCATCCTCTTTTAGGCTCGTGTTTCTGATCGGTAGATTGTAGGACAACGGGTCGAGAGTTATTTCGGGTTTCTTTTATCCCTAGGAAAAGGAAGTAAGTTTATGATCAGAGAATTGAACTTGATAGTTGACTGGTTATGCTATTCTATTTTATGGGTTGTCTCAACATTGTTTTTGAGCATTTACAGCCGTTATGCTGCCCAATTTTGTATTCAGAGCTCTAATGCTTTTGCATTACTCTCTATTTTCAGATGCCTGGTCGTCCTTCTCGTCAGGTGGTTCGTCTGACTAGGTGAATTGATGTGTCGGGTCATACGGCCATGCTAGTCAGGATGATGTCAGTGTCCGGTTACTGCTGGTACCCAGAGTACACAGTGGAGGAGCAGTACCGGGATTTTAATCAGAGCGAGTATCTCTGCACTGTTAGGGTATTCCTAGATTACCCTGGAGCTGAGGAGCCAATCCATTGGTCTTATGGATTGGGAGTCACTATTGACATGGCAGTACAAGATGCTGCCTATTCAATGCTGACCATCATGAGGGCCAGACATGCACTGCTGCAGAATTCAGAGTTCTGCTATGTTCCTGCCTCTCAGCCAGGTGAAGAAGGATACCTCAGTGGGGTCAACTTTGACTCCTCTATGGAGGATCCGCTGCTGTAGTCCACTGCTGAGATGCTAGAGAACAGATACAGGGATGCTTGAGCCCTTCGCATGGAGCTTTATGCTACACGTGCCCGTCTGTGGACGGCTTTGACGCAGCTGGCACCGGTAGTCCAAACAAGGTATGGAGATATGGAGATGTTGAACCCTGTTAGGAATCATCTTTCGGCTCAAGTTTACTGGCCTGCTATAGGAGGAGTCACCCATCTTCGGGGACCTCTACTACCACCAGTCAGGGGACCAAGGCCACATCTGTGTCCTTACGGATCCCAGGGATCTCAGGCTGGTGTATTTCCTGATCCGCAGGTGGAGCTTCCAGGCCATGGAGGCAATCTTTATGAGATATTCTATGTGGATGCCTGAACCGTGAGTGGAAGGATAGTATGGTAGTAGCTGTACTTTCATAGTCCTGTGTGACTTGTGAAGTATGCTTGTGTCGTGAAATGAATTCCGGAGGCATAGATAAATAATGTATAGGAAGCTTGTAAGCCTCTGATGAGTAGTTTCATATTTTCAGTAGTTTGTTCTTCGGTTAAGGTTGTACTGAACTATGTAATGGTGTGTAAGAACCATGGTGTATATATAGCAGTTGCTTGTTACCATGTTGTTCGGATATTCATTTCCTCATTCCATGTGTTCAGTGCATTCTTAATCCATAGCTAGTATCGATGATGATATTGGTCTAAGCTGTGAGTTTGTTTGTCAGGATGTTGTTCACCAGGTTGAACCGTGCCCCTGCTCATGAGCAAGGCGAGGGTAGTCAAGCGTCGCAGGAAGAACTGCCTCACCCGCCCTCTCTGGCGGAAGTTATGCTTGAGGCAGAGAGAAACAAAAGGGAGACCAACCGACTGTTAGAGCGTATTGAGCAAAATACGGCTCGTCAGCCTCGGAATGCCGCAGTGTCCCTCAATGACTTTGTGAAGCTGAATCCTCCAAAGTTCCATCACTCCGTTGATCCCCTCGACGCTGATGATTGGTTGTGCAGTATTTCACGTAAGATTCGCTCTGTGAATGTTTCTGAGGCCGACAATGTGACCTTTGTTGCGTACTTTCTGGAAGGACCCGCCAATCTGTGGTGGGAGAACTTTGAAGCTATGCGTCCTGCTGAACCAGCAGGTACATGGGCATACTTTAGTGCAGCCTTCCGTCTGCACCATATTCCAGAGGGCCTGATGGATAGAAAGAGAGAGGAGTTCTGTGCATTCACCCAGGGAAAGTTGACTATGGATGCCTATAGCCGCGAGTTCGGTAACCTCGCCCGCTATGCAACAGAGGAGGTGTCTACTGATGCCAAGAAGCAAGCAAGATTCCGTAAGGGTCTGAGCCCTGAGCTTCGTCGTGATTTGCGCCTCCACGAATGTACAAGCTTCCAAGCCCTGGTCCACAAGGCGATCAGTGCCGAGACTGGTCATACCGACTATGAAGCCATAAAGAAGCACTCCCGTGACTTTGGCTCATTATCTGGTTCCGCGTTTCCAAAATGCAGGATGTGGGTTCCAAACAGTTCTCTGCCGCCAAGATACACTCTGAGGCCATCCTATGTGGCGCCTCAGACGAATCAGACCAACCCTCCAGAAAAAACCTATGGTGGTCCAGCTAGCAATGCTGCACCACGTGCCAATCAGGTGATCTGTTACAAGTGTGGAGAACCAGGGCACTAATCCCGAGAGTGTCCTTAGAATGTGGGTGCCAAGCAACCCGGAAAGTCCATTGGGGAAGTCAAGTCGGGCAAAGCTTACTATGTGAAACCAACTCCTGCACGTGGCCGTGTGAACTATGTTTCAGCAGAAGAAGCTGCACAGGATCCCGACGTCATACTGGGTACGCACCTTGTTAATCATCACCCAGCGTCTGTTCTTTTTGACACTGGGTCTTCTCATTCCTTCATTTCAGAAAGTTATGCACAGTTGTATAACATGTCTTTCTGTGATATGCCAATCCCATTGGTTGTCCAAACCCCTGGTAGTAAGTCGCAAACCTCCAGGATAACCTATGACAATGAAATTCTAGTAGACAGGCTAGTTTTTCTAGCATCATTGATAGCCCTGAAATCTTCGGATATCAATATCATCTTGGGTATGGACTGGATGTCAGCTCACTATGCCAAGATTGATACTCATTCTAGAAATGTTCAGCTTACCCATCCCTCAGGTGAGATAGTCAATGTCTCTACTCGAGTTGCCAAATGCCAACTCTATTCCCTCAATGCCAACCCTCTTCTGGAACTTGAAGACATTCCGGTAGTCCGTGACTTCCCGGATGTTTTTCCAGAGGAACTGCCAGGAATTCCACCTGACAGAGATGTAGAGTTTGTGATAGATCTTGTTCCGGGAACTGTTCCAATAGCCAAAAGACCATATAAGATGGCACCCCTGGAGCTAGCCGAACTTAAGAAGCAACTAGATGAGGCCTTGAATAAAGGTTTCATTCGTCCTAGCTCTTCTCCTTGGGCTTGTCCCGTCCTCTTCGTCAAGAAGAAAGACGGAACGGATCGGATGGTTGTAGATTACCGACCAGTTAATCTGGTCACCATAAAGAACAAGTATCCGCTCCCCAGGATCAACGATCTGTATGATCAGCTCACTGGGTCCTCAGTCTTCTGAAAAATGGATTTGAGGTTGCGATACCATCAAATCAAGATCAAGAACGGGGACATTCCAAAAACGGCTTTTGTCACTCGTTATGGCCAATACGAGTACACCGTCATGTCCTTCGGTTTAACCAATGCCCCAGCCACCTTCTCTCGCTTGATGAATTCAATCTTCATGGAGTACTTGGATAAATTCGTCGTAGTATACCTCGATGATATTCTCATCTACTCGAAGAACGAACAAGAACATGTCGAGCATCTAAGGCTGGTATTAATGAAACTTCGAGAGCATCGCCTTTATGCCAAGTTTTCAAAATGTGAATTTTGGTTACGAGAAGTGACCTATCTAGGTCACCTAATCTCTGGTAAGGGTATTGCTATCAATCCCGAGAGAGTTCAAGATGTCCTTGATTGGACTCAACCTGAATCGGTTAAGCAAGTTAGGAGTTTTCTTGGTCTAGCGAGCTATTGTCGCCGCTTTGTCGAAAATTGCTCCAAGGTTGCAAAGCCTCTAACTGAACTCCTCAAGAAAGATAAAAAGTTCGAATGGACACCACAGTGTGAGCATAGTTTTCACGAACTGAAAAGACACGTGACTTTCGCACCTGTGTTGCTACCACCAGATTTTTGTAAGGACTTTGTTATCCATTGCGACGCCTCGCGACAAGGATTAGGTTGCATTCTCATGCAAGATCGTCATGTGATTGCATATGCATCTCGACAGTTGCGTCCACATGAGGATAATTATCCCACACATGATCTTGAGCTTGCAGCGGTAGTCCATGCACTTAAAACCTGGCGACATTACCTTCCTGGTAATTGTTGCGAAATATTCACTGATCACCAAAGTCTGAAATATATCTTCACCCAGCCGGATTTGAATCTCAAGCAAAGACGGTGGGTTGACTTGATCACGGATTACGACTTAGGGATAACCTACACCCCGGGGAAGGCCAATGTTATGGCTGATGCACTAAGTCGTAAGTCTTATTGTAACAATCTGATGCTACAACGAGGTCAACCACATCTCTATGACGAATTTCGGAAGTTAAATATTCATATTGTTCCTCAATGATTCCTTTCTACCCTGGTGCCGAAGCCTGCTCTTAGGGATTAAATCATAGCCATGCAGGCTTATGATAAGGGTATATCCCGGATCAAGGAGAATATTGCTAGCGGAAACACTAGGGATTTCTCCATCAATGAGAAAGGTTTGTTCTTTCAGAACCATTTAGTGGTTCCTAAGAGAAAACGTCTGCGGCAATTGATCCTTAAGGAGGCTCATGATTCTCCTCTCACCATTCATCCTGGTAGTACTAAGATGTATCAGGACCTACGCCAGAGGTTTTGGTGGACTAGGATGAAGAGAGAAAGTGTTGAGTTCGTTGCTAACTGCCACGTTTGTCGTCGAGTTAAGGCAGAACATCAAAGGCCTGCTGGCACCCTTCAACCTTTAGCTATTCATGAATGGAAATGGGATAAAGTCAGTATGGATTTCATTACCGGATTTCCCAAGACCAAGAAAGGAAATAATGCTATCTTTGTGGTCATTGACCGTCTTTCCAAAGTAGCTCATTTTCTTCCAGTTCGTGAGAGTATAACAGCTAGCCAGCTAGCAGAGTTATATCTCTCTCGAATAGTGTCTCTTCATGATGTTCCCCTGGAGATTAACTCAGACCGTGGGAGTATCTTTACTTCTCGCTTCAGGGAAAGTTTTCAGAATGCTATGGGGACTCACTTATCTTTTAGCACTGCCTTCCATCCTCAGTCAAGTGGTCAAGTAGAAAGAGTGAATAAAGTCCTAGAAGATATGCTTTGAGCTTGTGTTATATCGTTCGGTATGAATTGGGAGAAGTGCCTTCCATTCGCCGAATTTTCTTATAACAATAGTTATCAATCAAGCTTGGGCAAAGCCCCTTTTGAAGTTCTTATGGACGAAGATGTCGAACACCTCTGAATTGGTCAGAAACCGGAGAGAGGCAACTCTTTGGCCCGGATATGATCCAGGATGCAGAAGAGCAGGTTCGCATTATTCGTGAAAAGTTGAAAACATCCCAGTCTCGTCAAAAGAGCCAATATGATCGTCATCATAAGGCTGTGAACTTTGAAGTTGACGAGAAGGCTTACCTTCGGGTTACACCTTTGAAGGGTACCTTTGATTCGGTATCAAGGGCAAGTTGGCTCCTCGTTACATTGGTCCTTTTCGCATTCTTGCCAAACAAGTTGCCTACCAGTTGGAACTTCCTTCGTATCTTTCCAAGGTTCATGATGTCTTCCACGTCTCGCAACTCAGGCGTTGCTTTTAGGATCCTATCTGTGAAGTGGACCACGAAACGCTCGATCTCCAAGATAACCTTTCATACCGAGAATACCCTCTGCGTATTCTTGATCAAGTAGAGCGTACCACTCGACATCGAAACCTCAAGTTTCTTAAAGTTCAATGGTCAAATCATTCTGAAAAGGAGGCAACATGGGAAAGAGAGGATCGTCTCCGACTTGAGTATCCCGCGTTATTCCCGACGACTTCTAAATCTCGGGACGAGATTATTTTGAGTGGGGGTGAGTTGTCAAATCCCTGGCTCCCTAACTAGGTTTTAGCATTGTGCTCATGTTTACTTTCATTGCATTCAAGAACTTGAAACAAATTCAAAGCAAGTGGTGAAACAAAACCCCAAAACCGTAGCCACTTCTCAAAATTCAAGGAAATTCAAAACTTGTTAAAATCAATGAACCCAAAATGGCCTCAAGAAAAGTTCAACTTTTCTGATAATTCTTGAAAACAAATTATCACGGAAGAAAACTATTTTCAAAACACATTTGGCATTTTATTTAAATTCAAAAAGCCATTGAATTCAAGTTTAAATTTGAATTTAAAAACTTTCAAGTTTTCAAAAATGTTTAAATCTTTATATGTGGTTGGAAATATTCCAACTAACACTCGAGTATCATTCAAACTATTTTAGGAATAGTCTGGAGCCAAAAATAAATAAAAACAAATGTCAGAAAGAATAAACAGAAACGTAAGAAAGAAAAAAAAAATGCAAAAACCCTATCTAGCGCTTACCTGGCCCAGGCCCAGCTCTCCCGTGCCGTCTACCTTCTGCCAGTCGGCAGCACGAGGTGGCCGCCGCCTCCTCCAGCGCGGCTACGCACCTGTGAGCGTGCCTGGCTCGCCCAGATGAGCTAGAGAGGGAGGATAAGCATCCCCCGAGCCATGCCCCAGCTCATCGCCTCCCCATTCTCCCCCCTGCTTCCTCTCCTCTCGGCCACCATTGGAGCCCGAGCAGAGCTCGAGCTCGCCATCGCTCTAACATGCCTCCTTCCCTCCTGAGCCGCGCAGAAGAACCGCTAGGGTCCCGTGAAGCTTCCAAGCCACGACCTCGACGCAGAGACGCAGTGAATTGACGAGACGTAGTCGTCTTCTTCCTCGGGTCACCGAAGTTCGCCGCCGGCGTTCTCTCTCTACAGGCCGTCCCCGAGCAAGCTAGCGCTACCACTGCACTCCCCGTGAGCCTAGCAAGATTTCCCCCAAGTTTCCCCCTTCGATCTCTTCCTCTAGCCCTGTTTTCATCGGAGCCCGACGAGATCCACCGCGGGAGCTCGTCGCCGGTAGCCCTCCGGTGAACGGCTCGTCCATCTGAGGCCACCAGTGGCTTTAGGGCGTCGTGTAGATGTCGTAGGAGCCTAGCCCCGCGCGTGAAGCCCCCTATTTCGATGACCCCGATGACGCCTGAGCTTCGGCCGTTGCCAAGCTCGTCGCCGGCGTCATCTCCGGCCAGATCAGCCCCGGTTCTATGCAAAAATGGACCCGCGGGAGACGTGTCGTTCTTCTGGTGCACTCTGCGCATAGTTTGGCCGCCTGTGCCACGTTTCCGAGCCCCTCCGCCGTTCTGGTGGTCGCCGGAGGCTCACCGCCGGCGAGGACGACCTCGCCGCCGGTGGATCTGACCCCCCTGAGTCTATGACAGGTGGGGCCAGCCTCTGGTTAATTAGTAATAATAAAAATAAAATAAACTTAATTAAATTAACTTAACTAGTCACTCACATGTGGGTCCATCTTTGTTAATTAGCTAATTAAGTTTAAACTTAATCTAAAACTGGCCAGAGTCACTGACGAGTGGGTCCTACTGGTCAGGTTTGACTTTCAACGGCTAGTTCGACCTGCTGATGTCATGCTGATGCAGTAAAGAGTTTTCTGATTAAAAGAATTCCAGAAAATACCCGAAATGTCTAAAATCATAGAAAATAATCTGTAACTCCAATGAAAAGAATTTATATATGAAAAAGTATGAGAAAAATCCAAGGAATCTGATTTTGATATTTAAAAACCTGTTTGAAAATGTTAACATCACCAAACAGATTAAATGATGATTAGGATAACCATATTAAGTAATATAGATTTGGAATTTGAAATCCATTTGAATTCCACTTCAAATATTATGGCCAAACAATGATCAAGAACAATCAACACCTCAAAATACCATCATCATGCATCCTAAAACAATATTACCTGAGTATCAGGTCGAATCAATTAAAAGGGTATTTGAAAATACCTTGTTTGAAGTGATATTTGAATCTTGATTCAAATCAACTTCAACTTAAGAAATGGTAGCTACATTAGCCTACCACCTTTCATTTTCATGCCATGCTCATGCATCATCTTGTTGCATATGATTGTTATTGATTGATTTTGTTTTTACCAGTAGGCCCCGCCCCTCCGGATTCCACCGAATATCCGACTGACGGATATTGTCCCTCTGCTGAGCAACAAGGCAAGCAACCATTTTGATCATCCCGATAAAACCCATGTTCTCGCTCCTGCTCTTATTTCTTGCATTAGGGCAAATGCTTTCACTGCTTTTACTACGTTAGTTGAACCCACTTCCTTTGCATGACCTGTCTTTGTCACAGTAAATAGCTGAACCTTGCAACCTAGCATACCTGGTAGATGCTTGAGCCATGATGTGCCTTATCCTGCTATGCATGCTATGCTTAGAGTTGTGTATGGTCTGTGATCTAGGTGATGAACAGAATTGTGAGAATGTGTTCAGTAAGTAAAGGTTGTGTGTTGAACCTGATTTGGTAAAGGTACCGGTGAAAGGCTATGTAGGAGTACATGGCGGGTTGTTTCATTGGAACCGTCCTTAGGAACCGAGTTCCGTGTATGTAATCCAAGACTAGATACTACCACACGTTGGGATACTTAATTAACCCTCTCGACTTATTAATCGCTTAGTACTCGGTCCAGGAGTTGCAAGTAGTTTCTGGTGTTTATAGTCATGCTGGAGGCCGTGCGTAGCGCTAACCTTAGAGGTGGGCTATGATGCGGTAGGCAGTGGCACGGTGTACCAAGTGGCACCCAGATGGTGGGCTTGGGAACCCTGCACACATCGTTTGGGGCCGTGGCGGAAACATCGGCAGGACTTCCGTGCGGGTTACCCTCAGATAGGCGACAGACCTGGACTAAGTATTAGCGTGGTTAACGGTCGTGGCCGACTCCCTCGCTGGGCTTCCGCTTGAAGGTTGCCGAGGTGCATGATGTGCACATGGCGATAAGTGGCGAGAGCGTGTGTGAAGAAGTACACCCCTGCAGGGTTATGATCTATTCGAATAGCCGTGTCCGCGGGTACGGACTACTTGCAGACATATGTTGTTCATAGATAACTTTAATGGCTACTCATAAAATTGTCAAGATAAGCGTGAGTGTCGTGGACGGCATTTCCGTATGGAGACGGAATGATACCACGATGGAGTATTGTTGTGGTGTTAGTGGACTCGTGTGCGAGAAATCAAGTTGTCAAAATTATTTAAAAATGTAAGTTGTCTAGCCACGAGTCAAATGCTGGCTTTCCGCATGTAGCCCCACAATTCCTTATTGATACATTGCATGAGTAGCTAGCTTATCCTAAAGTCTTGCTGAGTACTTTTGTACTCACGTTTGCTTAATAAATTGTTGCAGAGGTTGTTAATGACCCTAATGGAGGGTTCTACCTAGACATCGACGACAACGAGTAGCTGGTATCCCAGCTACGATCTGGCCCTAGGGTGAGTCTGTAGATAGTCAGGCCATGTGCCTTTGTCTTTCCTTCTGTCTGTACTCAGACAGCTTTACTCTTCCGCTGGTTTGTAAGAATTGTGTGTATGACTTGTGATGATGGGTCGTGAGACCCCTGCCTTGTAATTATGTTTTTGGCTCTTCCGAGCCTTCTAAATAAAGATTGTATGTTTATGGTTATGTTGTGATGCCATCGATGTATCTATACATATGAGTATGCCATGCATACGTGTGTTGTACTTGGTATGTATGGGGTTCGATTACCTAGACGTAGGCTTTAGTAGCATTCCTTACAGGGAAATGCCCCTTTGTGATCCAACGAGCCATGGTAGTTCGCTACTGCTCCGGACACATTGGTTGACCGGCATGTGTCCTTCTTAGCTGCTGTGTCTGTCCCCGTTGGGGAAATGTCACGCGATGTAGTGGAGTCCGTATAGCTTGCTACGACTCGTCTACATTCGCTGGTGACCGACACTTGCTTCGCTGGGTCATGTACGCCTGTCCCTGTGCGGAACTGCCACTTTGGTTTATGACTAGACATGTCGATCCGGGTTCTTTGTTATTGGATTGCTAGCGCACAATTACATACGCGAGTCAAAAGGCGAAAACGGTCCCGGCTAAGGTAAGGCTGCAGCCGTGGGGATAACCGTGCGTGAGACCACAAAGAGATGCGATGTGTTACAGGTTGGATTCCGATGGCTTAGGATCGGGGTCCCGATAACAATGGCGACGTTTGGAGTTGCGCAGAATAGGTATCTCAACTTTGCTCCACTTTCAGGCCAGAATTCCAGTTGCCGGTATTCTCCCTCTTCATGTAAACCTTGCAAAATAAGAGAGAAAAGGCATAAGATTTGTACCGTGAAGTGAAATAACAGCCAAAGAAGAGATAAATATCAACATGAAAACATGATGCAAAATGGACGTATCAACTCCCCCAAGCTTAGACCTCGCTTGTCCTCAAGCGAAAGCCTAGCTCAGTAAATATGTACACATGTTTAGGGAGAGAGGTGTCGACAAAACAAGATACGAACATGCATGCATCATGATCAAGATCAGAACAGCAATACCAACATATAATCTCTCATGCTAAAGTGATAATTCCTTCACAAAGTAAACCATGGATCAAGAACCTTATCGAGAAGTAACAACCGATAGCCTTTAGTCATTGAAGCAATTGCAATTTATCACAACATTAGAAAGAGTCAAATAAGAGCTTGTAAAGCAAATCCACATACTCAATCATTCTTTCGTTCTCTACAATTGCTACAACTCACGTGGTACTCATGAGATCAAAGTTTCAGCTGGACACAGAGAAAGATAGGGGCTTACAGTTTTGCCTCCCAACTGCTTACCTCAAGGGTAATTCATGAATGCCTACCTCCAAGTTGACATATGAATACAGATCTTTCCCAAGCATGTGACATTAGCCAAGATAAAGGCAAAATAAGGAAGTGGTGAAGATCACCATGACTCTTTCAAGGGCAAAAAGTAAAGGTACAAGGCCCTTCGCAGAGGAAAGCAGAGGTTGTCATGCGCTTTTAAGGTTTGGATGCGTGTCCTCTTAGTGCGGAGGAACGCCACTTTATATTGCCTCCTGTAATAAAGAACTTTATTATGTAGTCTATCGCTTTTATGTCTTCCTCATCACAGGTTCGTATAAATCTTATTTTCCACACACTACTAGATCATACATATTAGAGAGTAATTTTTATTGCTTGCAACGATGACAACTTACTTGAGGGATCTTATTCAATCCATAGGTAGGAATGGTGGACACTCATGGCAAAACTAGTTGGAAGGTTTATGGATGCACAAGTAGTATCTCTACTTAGTGCGGGAGGTTTTGGCTAACATGAGGTGGAAGCAATCGTCACATGCTAAGGGATCTCTAATCATATAACATTGTTCAGATCCAAGCAAACACAATTCATTATGTTGTCTTCCTTGTCCAACATCTACTTCTAGGCATGCAATAGTTTGGTGAGTGTTCACAATCATAGATGGTGTCAGAGATGATATATTTATATGTGAACCTCTCCTTCTTTATCACTTCCTATTAATTGCAACAATGACCAAGGTCTATGTTTTCCTACCCTCAACAAGTTTCAATCCTCATTCTTTTTATATGTGAAGCCATCACTTCCCATAAGATCATTACATGATCTTTCATGTTTTTGTTCTATTCTCACTCTTTTGATCATGGCAAGAGGCAAAGCCCTTCAACTAAGACACTCTTTATTATATGGCTCACGAGCAAGAATACATCGGAGGTGACACAAAGCAAAACTCGAAACTAAAACACTAAGACTTTTAAACTACTAGAGAAAAAGAAAACTGAAAAGGAAAACTAAAAGAAAGGTAAAGGCAAAAGATGTGATGTTGATACGATACCGGGGAAACTCCCCCAAGCTTGGCAAGAGCCAAGGGGATTGCCCATACCAATGCTCAGTTGTCTTCCTTTTGTGGTGAAGGTGGTGGAGTTGTTGCAACATGAGTTTGATCCTCCGTCTTCCAAGGCATAGGTGCTCCACCACGGAAAGATGAACGAGTCTCCGGAATCCTCAAATCCGCAGCCAACCTTATTGATTTAAATCTATACTCATACTCACAGTTTTTTTTTCTGCAGGTCATAGATCTAGCCCTGGAGTTGATCAACCCTATCATAGAGGCTGGAGAGGTGCTTCCCAATGTCATTGGCATCAATCCTGTGCTTGCTGGTGAACTCCGTGATCATCATGTGGTTGGTGTTGAGTCCACACTGCACCATCCCTTGGCACTTGAAGACTTGTTGCTCCATTGCTTTGAGCCTCGTCTCCATGCTTCCGGTCTTCTTAGGCCCCTCAACATCACGGATATGCAACATCCCCTCACGCATCTCGATAGATTGAGGGTGTTTTGAAACACTTCAGTGAGGTAGGGATTGATGACCTTCTCGAAGATCTTGTCCTTCAGAGCTTTTGGGGAAGTCATAGCGATCTAGATCTGCAACAGAAAGAGGCTCGAAACGAAAAACAGAGGGAATCTGCGTGATGCAGGGGTTAGACCAAACGTGTCACACCCAAGATGCGACCCTATCCTCAATTTGGCACGAGGACCTCGTCAGGGATAGAAGCGCATCTCGTCGTGTCGCAAGAATGGATATCGTTACAAGTACATGTACTAAAAAGTAGATATATATACATATATAGATTGGCTTACACTCGCCACAAGCTACATCAGAGTCACAACAGTACAATACATAATCATCATAAATAAGAGCAGGGTCCGACTACGGACGAAAACAAACAAGAAAAGAAGAACGATGTCCAACCTTGCTATCCCAGGCTGCCGGCCTGGAACCCATCCTAGATCGATGAATAAGAAGAAGAAGAAGCAACTCCAAATGAACAATCAGCGCGCTCGTGTCAAGTAACCTTTACCTGTACCTACAACTGGTGTTGAAGTAATCTGTGAGCCACAGGGGACTCAGCAATCTCATTTCCAAAGGTATCAAGACTAGAAAAGCTTCATAGGTGAGGTAAGGTTAAGTGGTGAGGTTGCAGCAGCGGCTAAGCATATATTGGTGGCTCAACTTACGAGTACAAGAACAAAGAGGGGGGATGATCTACGCATAGAGGGCGTGAACTACGGTTGATCAAATGAATGATCCTAAACACCTACTTATGTCAAACATAACCCCACTGTGTCCTCGATCGGAGAAGGAACTCATGAAAGACACAGTCGCGGTTACACACTCAATTGGCATATTTTAATTAAGTTAACTTCAAGTTATCTAGAACCAATGTTAAACAAAGTTTCCACGTTGCCACATAACCGCGGGCACGGCTTTCTGAAAAGATTTAACCCTGCAGGGGTGCTCCAACTAGTCCATCACAAATTACCACAAGACGCATAGAAATCCTCAATCACGAAGCTCGCGATGTCGTCGGATTCCCTAGCGGAAAACCTCAACTCTGAGATTACCCAAAGCATCACCGGAATCTCGATGCACAAGATATCTCGTCAAAGGTAAAACTAATCTAGCAAGGCCGCCCGACGTGTCGACGATCCCGATAGGAGCCGCGCATCTCGTTCTCTGGACACGATGGATGGAACTAGCTACGAGTGCCAAACCTCGAGTTTCCTCGCGGTGGTCCCGCAGGCAGACCGTTTTGGACCAACACTCATGAGGAGCACTGGCCCGGGGGTTGATTAAATTATCCTCGGGTTAATTACTCCCTATGGAGTTCATTAGTTGTTAGGGAAATGTAGTACCAAAGTTGGGCCTTGCCAGACCAGCTTTAATCTAAAACGAATTATCAAGGGGGTCCCCATAACAACCCCGATCGTGTTAGGAGCGCTCAATTATGGAACATAACAACGGTAGCCAAAACTAAGGGGGCAAAGGTGGAACAAAACACCAGGCTAGAAAGGTCGAGCCTTCCACCTTTTACCAATTATATAGGTTCATTGAATTAAATAACAATTAATATGGTGATATGACAAGGAACCCATGTTATCTCATGGAAGCAACTGCACCTTCAACTAGCAACGCTAACACAAGCTTAAGCAAGCAGTAACACAGCCAATCAGTGGTTTGCTAGGTCGAACAGGTTGAAGGTTTTCATGGCATTGTTGAGAGGCTGAAATTTAACATGTGGTAGACAACAAGACATAATCGATAGAAGCGATAAAACTAGCATGGCAATGATAGTAATGGTATCTGGGGAAATGGTCATCTTGCCTGAGATCCCGCTTGGAAGAAGAACAACTCCGTGGAGTCGGCGAATCAACGTAGTCGAACGGGTCCTCACATTCTGACACGCTTCCGGAGCTCTATCGAGACAGAGCAAATCGGAAATAAGCATCAAGACAGATATTCACCACACGATGCACAACATGATGCAAAACCTAATATGATGCATGATCAGATCAATGATGCAAGGCATGGCATGGCAATTCACCTCACGCAAACACTACACATTAAGTGAAGCTCGATATGCAACGAGTTGCATATCGACGAAACTCCACATTTAATTATTTAGTTCACTCCCGTTTAATTTACATGGCAATATTGAATTTTGTTTAACATGGCAAGGGGTGAAGCGGGTGATTCTACAAGTCATTCTAGTCGGTTAACACATGGGAATTAGAACGGAGCTACGTTACAAGAAACATGCACCACAAGATATCATGGCATGAATGTGTCATGCACGCAAGATCAAAACAACACGGGCAAGAAGGAAAAGAAGCATGTGTCGCCACAGCAAGCGAAAGGGATCCATGGAGGCAAGACGGAAACGAAGCCACGGCAACGTTCCTATCCCGATAACTCGTCGAGATATCGGTGACAACGAACTGGAAGCGTGTGCGGGAACGCAAAATAAGGATGGGGTTATCCCGCTACCGGGTTCCCATGTGTCGAGGGCACGAAGAAAAGGAAGACAACGTGCGACGGGCAAACAAATGGCGCAAACATACGATACATCTCATACAACATTTGCATTCCGTACATGACATGGTCCAACGTATACCTTCGAAGCATGCGTTCGGGCGGATCGGATCGTAGCGGTGTGAATCATAGGTCGTCGTGGTCGTAGTTGTCGTCGTGGTACTCGGGTCTCGTCGACGGTAGTCGAACTCTTGTCGTCGGTACATGGGTCTTCTCGTCGGTAGTCAAACACGTTTACGAAGATGTCCGGGGGTCGTCGAGGATGTCATGGTAGTCGTGAACTTGTCGATGGCCCACGGTGGCGGGGATGGTGCACGCGGCGACGGCAAGCGGCAGCTCATGCAAGCAACGCCATCAAGCATCAAGCTACGCAAGCAAGAAGCACCTCTCGGCAACATCAGGCATCGGCGACGAGCAACATAGCGGGAGGCAGCAGAGGCAAAGGCGAGCGGAGGCCACGGCTACAAGCGGCAGTAACTAACATCTAGCAACCTAGCCTAGCAACTACAGCTAGCAGCATCTAGCAAAGCAAGCAAGGAAGCAGCAAGCACTAAGCTGCCTAGCCGCAGCAAGCAGCACCTAAGCAACTAGCAACAGCAAGGCAAAGCGGCAGCAGGCAGGAGCTACTAGCAGGAGCTAGCAGCCTAGCACTAAGCAACAAGCAGCAGCCAATGCAGCAGCAAGCATCGGCTAGCTAGGACACCAACACCAACAGGACGACAGCAGGCCAGGAGATAGCAGCATCGGCAAGGCAATGCGACGCAGCAACAATCTGCAGCCAGCATCGGCTAAGCAGGCACAAACAGCAGTAGCTACAGCAAAACGGTGGCAGCAACCTCGGCATGGGGGCGAGCACGGCGGGCTCGGCAACCGGAGGCGGGGACGGACGAGGACCTCGTGCGGGCCTCCAGCGAGCACGTCGGGGCGATGAATGGGCGACCAGGGGCGACGCGCGGCTCAGTCCAGCGAGCCCACGGCGGTGCGACGTGGAGACCCTGGTCTCCGGTGACATCCGGCAAGGGAGCTCCCTACAGCCGGCGGCGGCAGGCCATGGCGGCAGACGCGCGGTGGAGGGCTCCGACAGGGGCCACGGCGGGGGAGAACGGTGAGGTCGGCGGGGAACTGGAGGCGGCTGCGGCAGGACGGCGGCGGCGAGGTCCGGCCGACGGACAGGCGCACCGGTGAGGGGAGAGAAGAGGGGATCGGGCAGAGGCCTGGAGGGGAGGAGGAGAGGAGCGCTACGGGAGGAAGAACGAGAGGGATCGGGGTTGAGCCTCCCCTGGCTCGCTAGGTTAGCCAGGGGCCGGCTGTGCCTTGGGCTGGCAACTCCCTCTCTCCCTTTTGTTTTTTTAAAACAGAAGAACTCACGCAACAAAAAGAATTAAAGAAAATTAAAAAAAATACTTTTGACTCTTTAAAAAAAACATACCCCATCTATAAGAAATAGATTGGGCCTTTTTAAGAATATAAATGAAACCTTTTTGAAGAATAAAAATAAAACCCTTTTTAGAAATAAAATGAAACTCTAGTTTTGAAAATAAATAAAGGAAACCCAAGGGGTTGCCCCCACATTTAATAAAAGGATTTTAAAAGAAGACAAAATTTTTAAAGGGGGTTAAAACTGAAACTTTCACGCAGCCACAAAAAGAATAAGAGAGGAAAGAGAAGGGAGTTCCTATTGCACCAAGACTCGGAGAGCACTTGAAGCACACACACTCAAAACACCACACGCAACAGATGATGCAAGATGCCATGATGCAAACTACATGATGATGCAACAAATAAAACAAATCACGCGACGGAAACGGAAATAAAGAGGAATCTTCTGGGGTGTCGGCATCGGGTTGTCACAACTCTCCTACACTACAAGAGGATCTCGCCCCGAGATCCTAGAATGAAAGGGGGGAGGATGAGAAAGAAGAAGCGGTAAAAACTTAGTCGCTTCTTGACAAACGAGTGACACCAACAATCCTTGAAAGTTGCAAAGAGATGAGGAATGACATGAGAAACAAGCAAGAATTCACGAAAAATTTCGGCAGCACTTCGGTAGGAAAATGGGACAAAAAATTCGATACGAAGAGAGAATTAGACAATTTTCATATCAAACAACTAAATAGAACAAGGGAACACCATGATCTAGATAGAACAACATAATAGACCCAAAAGAGCAACATCACAATGCCTCCGGAACAAGAGAATAAGAACTAGCTCAAGCAGAAGAAGAGAATGAAGAAAATAATGACAACTATCATCACAGTAGAATTGAAGAGCCTCCGGACAGAGAGTTGACGTACTAGTTGGAAAACCAACAATGAAGAACAAGATAGTAGTGGGCTTATGAAAATCATCACAACAAATATGAGGTGACAACCAACCACTAAAAGAAACAAGGATAGATTGGGAGCAACAAGATATGAACACTTCTTTTGCCAAGAGGATACATTGAGAGCTTGGATAAATGATAATTACCATAATAGCAACATCCTTAGACAAGCTTTAGGTGAAATCCAATCCAAGATAGCTCAATGAAGAAATCGTTGGTTGAAAATATCTCATGATCATAGAATTGGTGGATTTAATTATCTCATTCTTGAAAGAAAAACTCTTCGAGGCTCCTACACTAACAAGAGTGCCATAATACCACCTCAAAGGATAAAGGAGAACAAACGCATTGGAAATGCAAGAGAAAGAATACTTGAGGTACTCCAACAGGAATGTTGAAGAACACTTTGAGAAAAAATCACACCCTTGAAGAACCACCATGACGAGCCTGCGTATCAAAAGGATGATGCAAGATATGAAGGATGAAAAGAATAAGATTGAAGCCTAGCGAAGACTTAGATGAAGCCTCACGAAGAGATACTTGAGAAAACTTGGAACTCTGGAAAAGAAAACATAAGAACACTTGAGAAAAAGGACTTAATATCGTGAGCCACTCCGGAAGAAGAATTGAAATCACTATGAAACAGGAATAAGAATTATGTTATGCTTATCCTTCATCAAGTTTAATTGATGACAAGCAACGGATTTAGCGTAGCACTTATTCTTCTAAAAAGATTGAGGAGAGATATGAGCACAAACTAGAAGAATTGTTGCAAGAAACACTGGTAAGAATTGAAATAAATGAGGCAATCAAGAATGAATGGAGATACATGAGAATAAAGAGATCATGAGCCACCTGAGAGAAAACTAGAACAATGCACCGGATAAACGAGAGACGAATGAAGAGACAACGATGGAGAAGAATTGAGGATGAAAGCTGAAAGCTGAGAACGAAGATTCTTCTAAAATGATGGCCTTTGGAGGAACGAGAATGAAAACTCAGAAATGCACCGAATAGCAAGAAAGGGATTACCCATGACTGGAACAAATAAGATGACGACACCAAGCTGAAATGATGAATCCTCAAGAGAATGAACCAAGATTCGAGAGAAACACCCCTTCGGTCTTCCAAGCTGAAAAAGAGGAGGAGAACACCACCAAGAATAACTGAGGCACTCCAGAATAATGAAGAAAGAAAGGTTGAGCCAAATATGAGAACTAAATCTAATAGATCTTGAAGAAATAATATGACTGATGGAAATCATACTTACGTCATAGTTGAAAAGAATTAATGATCTCCGGGAAAAGATTAAAAGCGCCAGGAAAGATCTTGGGAAAGAACCTGTGGGTTATGGGCCCACTCAAAGAAACCACCGTTAGAAAAGATTGCTTAGAAGAGAGATATTGCACCGGTACAAATGAAGACTAGATGAGGTTAGCACCTCGAAATAATGAAAGATCTGAAACAAGAAACTCAGAGATATCTTCAGCACTCCGGATAGGATAGAGAGAAAAGACAACAAGATTGGCTGACAAGAAACTCCAACATAGGAAGAATTACAAGGATGAAAAGGATATGATGAACACGGACAACTGGATTAAATTCACCGGACAATATGACAAGAATGAACAAATATGACACGAATCTCCTGAGAATCTTCACAATGAATCACCGGGTAAGAGAGAAAAGAACAGAGAGCGGAAGCACAATGAAAAGAAAACCGTTGGATGAAAATTGAATCACTGAAGAAAATGGTGGGAGGGCGGGGAAAAATAAAGACAACTCGATACAGATGAGATGAACTCCAGAAAGAATTGAGAGAATGATCTGCAACAAATGGAGAAAATTGAATTCAGTAGCAGAGAAGCACACTGGTTGAATGGAATAGATACGATGACTTCGGTTGACAAGAATTGATAAGACGATTGATTAAGCAAAAGGATTAGCACTCTCATAAAAAATATGAGAACACCACTTAGGAAAGATCTGAAATCACCACTTGACATCGAAGCAACTTGAATTACCATATTCCAACAAAACAAAGGATGCGGCTTACGAAACAAGCCAGAACAAACTCATGAGAAAGATTTCCGTTCGATATTTTCGTGGACAGGATCGCACGGGCTCGAACCTTACAGTAGCCATCAAGTGCAAGGCAGTGCACTCGACATACGAAGCGTCCCCGAGTCGTAGTAAGCTACAAGGACTCTTTAAGACACAATGAGAACCGCTGTAAGACGACCGTCAACAAACGAATCCACTAGATGTCGAACCCCAACCTAACATCATGCATTTGTTGCAAGATTGTCCTATTAGTAACTACTTGAATTCCCACCTAAGAATTCCCAAAATATCCGGTCATGCAATCTCGTACACGGATACAAGGAGTAATATCACACAACTCCTATACTAACCCGTCACCTATATCACATCTGTCAACACACAACCAGAATCTCGGACCTTCATCTACAATAGACCCTCGTGATCACAATGATACAAAGTATGGCAGTACTCCTGAACAATCCGCACCACTACTAGGGACATCGGGGTTATCTCGCCACTACTAGTATTGAAGCAATTACAAACATACTTCATTCTGAGATACTAAGAAATCTGAATGATAACGATGTGCTCGAGAATCCCCTGGAGCGCAACTCCCCGGAAGAAATCAAGTCAGATAGGAGGCACCAAGACAGAACTCCGTCACATCGGCATCATATTGATCCCAAGAATACCCGCGTGATCCTAAAAAAAATTGAGTGAGAAGAGGAGTAGAATAAATTATTACATCAAGATTCCTCACCAGAGCATAGAAGGGGAGAAAAAAGAATCCTACTCTCCGATATATAACTAGACTCAAAGTTGTTTTTCACTAGACTCGACTCGGCCAAGTTCGATCAATCAAGGGGGCTCCTAGGTCGGTACTGCTCTGATACCAACTTGTCACGCCCAAGATGCGACCCTATCCTAAATTTGGCACGAGGGCCTCGTCAGGGATAGAAGCGCATCTCGTCGTGTCGCAAGAATGGATATCGTTACAAGTACATGTACTGAAAAGTAGATATATATATATATCTATAGAATTGGCTTACACTCGCCACAAGCTACATCAGAGTCACAGCTGTACAATACATAATCATCATGAATAAGAGCAAGGTCCGACTACGGACGAAAACAAATGAGAAAAGAAGAACGGCGTCCAACCTTGCTATCCGAGGTTGTCGGCCTGGAACCCATCCTAGATCGATGAAGAAGAAGAAGAAGAAGCAACTCCAAATGAACAATCAACGCGCTCGTGTCAAGTAACCTTTACCTGTACCTACAACTGGTGTTGTAGTAATGTGTGAGCCACAGGGGACTCATCAATCTCATTTCCAAAGGTATCAAGACTAGCAAAGCTTCATAGGTGAGGTAAGGTTAAGTGGTGAGGTTGCAGCAGCGGCTAAGCATATATTGGTGGCTAAACTTACGAGTACAAGAACAAAGAGGGGGGATGATCTACGCATAGCGGACGTGAACTACGGTTGATCAAATGAATCATCCTGAACACCTACTTACGTCAAACATAACTCCACCGTGTCCTCGATCGGAGAAGGGACTCATGAAAGAGACAGTCACGGTTACGCACTCAGTTGGCATATTCTAATTAAGTTAACTTCAAGTTATCTAGAACCAGTGTTAAACAAAGTTTCCACATTGCCACATAACCGCGGGCACGGCTTTCCGAAAAGATATAACCCTGCAGGGGTGCTCCAACTAGTCCATCACAAATTACCAGAAGCCGCATAGAAATCCTCAATCACGAAGCTCGCGATCTCGTCGGGTTCCCTAGTGGAAAACTTCAATTCTGAGATTACCCAAAGCATCACCGGAATCCCGATGCACAAGATATCTCGTCAAAGGTAAAACTAATCCAGCAAGGCCGCCCGACGTGTCGATGATCCCGATAGGAGCCGTGTATCTCATTCTCAGGATATGACGGATGGAACTAGCTACGAGTGCCAAACCTCGAGTTTCCTCGCGGTGGCCCCGCAGGCAGACCATTTTGGACCAACACTCATGAGGAGCACTGGCCCGGGGGTTGATTAAATTATCCTTGGGTTAATTACTCCCTATGCAGTTCATTAGTTGTTAGGCAAATGTAGTACCAAAGTTAGGCCTTGCCAGACCAGCTTTAATCTAAAACGAATTATCAAGGGGGTCCCCATAACAACCCCGATCGTGTTAGGAGCGCTCAATTATGGAACATAACACCGGTAGCCGAAACTAAGGGGGCAAAGGTGGAACAAAACACCAGGCTAGAAAGGCCGAGCCTTCCACTTTTTACCAAGTATATAGGTGCATTAAATTAAATAGCAATTAATATGGTGATATGACAAGGAACCCATGTTATCACATGGAAGAAACTACACCTGCCACTAGCAACGCTAACACAAGGTTAAGCAAGCAGTAACATAGCCAATAAGTGGTTTGATAGGTCGAACAGGTTGAAGGTTTTCATGGCATTGTTGAGAGGCTGAAATTTAACATATGGTAGGCAACGAGACATAATCGATAGAAGCGATAAAACTAGCATGGCAATGATAGTAATGGTATCTGGGGAAATGGTCATCTTGCCTGAGATCCCGCTTGGAAGAAGAACAACTCCATGGAGTCGGCGAACCAACGTAGTTGAACAGGTCCTCACATTCCGACACGCTTGCGGAGCTCTATCGAGATGGAGCAAACCGGAAAGAAGCATCAACACAGATATTCGCCGCACGATGCACAACATGATGCACAACTTAATATGATGCATGATCAGATCAATGATGCAAGACATGGCATGACAATTCACCTCACGCAAACACTACACATTAAGTGAAGCTCGATAAGCAACGAGTTGCATATCGACGAAACTCCATGTTTAATTATTTAGTTCACTCCCGTTTAATTTACACGACAATATTAAATATTGTTTAACATGGCAAGGGGTGAAGCGGGTGATTCTACAAGTCATTCTAGTCGGTTAACACATGGGACTTAGAACGGATCTATGTTACAAGAAACATGCAACACAAGATATCATTCCATGAATGCATCATGCATGCAAGATCAAAACAACACGGGCAAGAAGGAAAAGAAGCATATGTTGCCACGGCGAGCGAAAGGGATCCATGGCGGCAAGATGGAAACGAAGCCACGACAACGTTCCTATCCCGATAACTCATCGAGATATCGGTGACAATGAACTAGAAGCGTGTGCGGGAACGCTAAATAAGGATGGGGTGATCCCGCTATCGGGTTCCCATGTGTCGAGGGCATGACGAAAAGGAAGACAACATGCAATGGGCAAACAAATGGCGCAAACATACGATACATCTCATACAACATTTGCATTCGGTACACGACATGTTCCAACGTATACCTTCGAAGCGTGCGTTCGGGCGGATCGGATTGTAGCGGTGTGAATCGTAGGTCGTCGTGGTCGTAGTTGTCATTGTGGTACTTGGGTCTCGTTGACGGTAGTCGAACTCTTGTCGTCGGTACACGGGTCTTCTCGTCGGTAGTCGAACACGTTTCCGAAGATGTACGAGGGTCGTCGAGGACGTCGTGGTACTCGTGAACTTGTCGACGGCCCACGGTGGTAGGGATGGTGCACGCGGCGACGACAAGTGGTAGCACAAGCATGCAACGCCAGCAAGCGTCAAGCTACGCAAGCAAACAACAACTCTCGGCAACATCAGGCATCGGCGACGAGCAACATAGCGGCACGCAGCACAAGCAAAGGCGAGCGGAGGCCACGGCTACAAGCGGCAGCAACTAACATCTAGCAACCTAGCCTAGCAACTACATCTAGTAGCATCTAGCAAAGAAAGCAAGGCAGCAGCAAGCACTAAGCTGCCTAGCCGCAGCAAGCAACACCTAAGCAACTAGCAACAGCAAGGCAAAGCGGTAGCAGGCAGGAGCTACTAATAGCAG